>NW_028227268.1:103763250-104300750 GCF_978045245.1 Mus caroli
CCTCAGCTTCCACAGACACTGAGATGGCATATGTGACCCACTGGGCAAGTGTGACTCCCAAGTGTCTTTCGAAAGTTGGGACTGTGAGCTAGAGCTTTGGTTAGTCCCAGATTCTTTTCTGAGGAGGATGCTTGCTGTGTGGAGGTGTGTCCCTCCTGTTACATCACAGCTGGCATGTCTTGGCTCTTGTGGGTTTGTTACCCAGTTCCTCGGTCTCTGCCACTCAGCTCTCTCATTGTCCAGAGACCCAGGGAACCCCTTTCTCTTTCATCCCCAAGTTGAGTGTGAGACCACCTTCTTTCTGTGGCCTCTACTCAAGTATTTTTGTTGTTTTTGTTTTTTGTTTTTGAGACAGTTTCACTGTGTAGCCCTAGTTGGCCTTTCTATGTAGACCAGGCAAAACTCAGAGAGATCTGCCTGCCTCTGCCACCCAAGTGCTGGGATTAAAGGTGTGCACTTCCACTCAAGTGCCCTGCCCATTCTGCATTTGCTTAGGTGTTTGAGGCTCACCGGAGTATGTTTGGCTTGTGCTGGGCTACAGTGCTCCATGTCAAGGTCTCTGTCTTCTCTCATTCATCCGGCACAGTAGGACATGGCCAACTTCAATATATACTCGATACATAGTGAAATCCGAGGTACACAGGGGCTCACTGATCTGGCGTCTGACTAGTCATTGTCTCTTTCCCTGTTGAGAAGCTGTGGAAGCAGCCAGCTGGGCTTCCATGGTCAGTAAAGTTATGCTATGAAGCTGCCCACTGGGTCTTCACTCAGCCTTGAAGGAAATCCTGTCATGGGTTACAGCGTCGACCTGGAAGACTTGGAAAGCCCATCACAGAAGGCAAATGCTGTCTCTCTGCATGATTCAACTTATGTGAGGTTCCTGAAGTAGCGAAACCCTTAGAAAGTAGGTGGGTGGCAGCCAGGGCTGAGGGGGGAAAGGAAAAGGGGACTTGAATGAATGGGTAGGGCTTGCAGTAGGAAGGGCTTCTAGAAGCCTGTTCTGTAAGCATGTGCTTTAGTTATGTTGCTGGACTGTGCATTTAAAAGTTTAAAGCAAGTCCTCTGTGTTGTGTTTTTATACTGTTAGCCTAAGTTGCAGATACTCAGAGACCACCAAGGAGCCAATTCCAACGTAAAACATATCAGGGTCTTTATTTCGAGCTTGTGAGCAAGGTCTCTCAGACTCTCACCGTTGCAGCGGGTCTCGGAGTGAGAGCCCCTCAGTCTAGGCATTCGGGGTTTTTACTGTGATTACAGCAAACTTGGGGAATTTCCATATGGGTCAGCACATTAATATTTAAAAAACTGCATTTCTGGCATGATCTGCAGGAACTGAACACAGGGACAAAACCAACTCATTTACAGGATGTCTAAGTAATCTTAAGCAAGATTACATTAGATATAATGTAAATATAAGATAACATTATCTATGTCAGCATTCCTGCTAGGCTCCACTCCAGAGTTACCTGACTCACTACAGAAGGGGCTATTTGCCCCCTCCTCTCTCTTTTACCCTCCTACTCTCCTATTCTCTTACTCTCTTCCCTCTCTGTCCATTCTTGTCCCATTCCTCTCCCCCTTTCTCCTTAAGTGTTCCTGGCCATCCTCTCATCCTTTCTCTCCTTCTCCCTTCCCCTCTCCCCTCTCCCCTCCTACCCCTACTCCCTCCCTAACTTTCCTTCTCATGCCCTAAATAAACTCTGTGCCTTACTATATCTGTTGTGTGGCTGGTCCCTCAGAGGGAAGGGATGCCAGCATCCTCCTGCAGAGGCACCCCCTTCCACCTCCCATACCACATCTTTACCACACATATCCTGGTTCTTGCTTGCTTGCTTTCTTGCTTTTTTATAAAACACAACACTGATGTCGTGCGACTCTGATTTAGAAACTCACAGGCTCACATCTCCTGCTTCCACAGGGACTTTGTAGCCATCAGATCGCTTGCTAGACCCATCTACCAAAACACCAGCGAGTTAGTAAGCTCCCTCCCCGCACTGGTCCCAAGGGAGGGCTGTTGAGCTCTCAGCCACTCTGTGGTGTCCTTGAGGATGGAGGTATTCACAGTCATGACTGGCCTTCTCACTGAACCTTCTTTCTAGGACCTCTACCCCTGGGTCACCCTCTCCCTCTCCATCTCCCAGAAGCAGTTCTCTCTTGCTGCTGCTAAAACAAACAAAACAAAACAAAACAAAACAAAACAAAAGAGTCCCTAAGCTTAGCCCTCAGTTCAATGCGTGGCAACGTGGTGATCTGGTCTAGTTGCTGCCTTTGCTACTGAGTTTGTCCTCCTGACACAGAGTGGACAAATAGCTAGCACCTCCTACTCTCACCCAAAGGGAATGTCTTCACTGTCATGCCTCCAGGTCTAATTCACAGGCTAAATTTGCCCCCATTATCCACAAACCAATAAAGGTGCTTTTACATGGCCGCTTAAAGGCGCTTTTACAACTCACCAGTGACCCAGCGTTCCGTGGGCTTTCCGGTCCCCGCTTCTTCTCTTGCCACTTTGCTTCTTTGCTCTTGCTCAGGTTCCTGCCCCTTGATTCTGCCATCACTGCCTTCCCGTAGCCATCTGCCAAGTCTTCACTTTGCCTGGTACTGCCTGGTATTTTGCTCTGCTGAGCCACAGCCAGCACTTCCGCTGCTGCTAGCGCTGCCACCCCTGTCCGCTCAGCCCTGCCACCCACCTGGTGCTCCCCTGTGCAGGCACAAGCTCTCTTGTTCTGCATATCCCTGACTGCCTTGAGTGGGAATTGCTAGGAGATAGAGAGAATGCTCCTTCAGGAGTTGCTCTCTGTCCCGCCCTCCTTGTTGATATTCTGCTCCTGTGGCCACCACCCCCTGCCAAGCTGAGCTGTGCGCCCCTTCTTTATGTTTATGTCTGTTCCGTCTCTGCTGTTCCATTCTAAGATACACAGCCACATTTCTAGTTTGTCTATGGTATAATGCGTAACTTTCCTACAGGCAGAGCTGTAGCTTCAGCACCATCTTAGCTAAGGGCAGTCATGTGGTTGGCTGTAGCTTGAGTGCCATCTTTGTTATGGGCAGTCCCCAGTTCTCTGCTTTTAGGAGTACAGCCTGTCAAAGTCACTTAGCAATTAAGATAAAATCTTGGTGGTGCACGCTTTTAATCCTAGCACTTGGGAGTCAGAGGCAGGTGGATTTCTGAGTTCGAAGCCAGCTTGGTCTACAGAGTGAGTTCCAGGACAGCCAGGGCTACACAGAGAAACCCTGTCTCAAAAACCAAACCAAACCAAACCAACAAACACCACCACCACCAACAACAACAACAAAAAAAATCCAAAACCCAAAACAAACAATAACAACAGCAACAACAAAGATAATGTTTTCGTTCTATCCTGACTTTGTAAATAATGCTTTTAAACAGTAAAGAGTTAAAGATCACTGCCTCAAATATATGTTTAGCCTTGTTTTTGCTACTGTTAAGTCACAGTGTGCTCTCTTTATTTGCTAGATACATTCTAAAACAAATAATTAAACAAACGCAGGTTGTCTAACTCAGATATGCTCAATAGATACCAGCTTTCAATCTTGTCAAAAATCTGCTAAATGTAAAGTTAGATATTGAAGCTTATGACAGACAGAGACTCCCAAATCTTAACAGTGATCCCCCTGCCTCCTGGAAGGTCTCGAAGAAGATATGGGCACAGTAACAAGAGACTACCTGGATTGTGGTATGAAAACCACTGAGAAACACTGCTCCATTGCTTTGCCCACTGCTAGGGCTTGGTCTACACTGTCGACAAACAGAGGCTACCCAGTCAGTTAAATGTTTCATATTGCCTAAGTCAAGGTGGGTCATTTCTCATTTCTCTAGAGTATCTAAAAAAACGCTTTTCCTCTTCTGGGCCTGATGGCCAGACTGACTCTGCCCAAGTTGCCATGGAGATCACAGGGACTTGGGAACTGTTTAGGTAGTGGACTATAGACCAACCTCTGTCATTTTAATACATGACTCCTAGATTATAATATATTCTTCCCAGATTTCTGACTACGTTGACAGCTAAGGTAACTGTAGCTTGACAGCTAGAAAACAGCTAGCTTCTTACCCCAAGGTAATCCACCACCATATTAACTCATTAGTCAAGTTATTAACTAGTTAAGACTCACAGATCTCTTACCAAATAGACAGGTTTGCCTTGCTCACAGACTTCACAATAAAGGATACACAAGTTCAGATGTAACCTTTCACAGATGTAAACTTCTGTTACTTCCTTATCTAAACTCAGTTTCCAGTGACTCAATGCTTCATATGTCCTCTCCATGCTATGCCTCTGTCCTAACATTAACCAATAGAATTCTTTTTTTTTTTTTTTTTTTTTGAGACAGGGTTTCTCTGTGTAGCCTGAAATTCACTCTGTAGACCAGGCTGGCCTCAAACTCAGACATCTGCCTGCCTCTGCCTCCCGAGTGCTGGGATTAAAGGCATGTGCCACCATTGCCCTGCTCCACAAAAGGTTTTTATCTTCTCTAAGCTCATCTTAAAGAATGTTCATGTTGTTAACACGTTTATCTGGTTTGTAAACTTAAAAGCTCCAGGAAACCCACTCAGATCTACCTCTTGTGGATCAAATAACCTCCATCTAGATAAGTATACTTGCCAAACAACTGAAAGACCTCCGTGGGGATACCCCCACCTGCATCACAAGATAGTGTGCACCCAAAGAATCACGAGAGACCATCTTGATGCAAACACACGAGGTAGTTTAATGACAGAGCTCTGGGCCCACACGTATCTCACGCAGGAGACAGAGGTGTCGACCACGAGGCTCAAAAGTTAGGGTTTTATATAGGAAAAGAGTGGGGACAGGGGAAGAATTGGTGTGACTTTACACAATTGGGCAGTTTAAACATCAGCAAACTGTACGTGAGATCAAGGTAACAGCAGAGCATTTGGTTAACATTTAACCCAGGTCAGAAGGGCGGGAGATAGGGAGGCGCCGGGCCAGTCTGGACATTCTTGTATGTCTTCCCTATCTTTATGGCTAGTTGGTTCCTGGAATGACTTTATAGCCTTTGTTCTTTGTCTTAGGCCCAAAAGCCCTCCTAATTAGCAAGCCGCATGAGTCATGGATCTTGAATTTTAATTTTCTTTCACAATAGCCTAAGTTCCCACTTACTACCTATCCCAGAGGGTGTGATTCTCTCCTGTATCCTGGGATTGGGACTCCCCTCACCCCAATCACCAAGACCTAAGGGTTTCAAATGCACACCTAAGAAAATGGTTTTCTCCCAAATGTTATTCTCCACTTCTAATGTGTGTGTGTGTGTGTGTGTGTGTGTGTGTGTGTGTTTCAGCATCTTGTCAACTCCAGGTGTTTACTCAAAATATTTATTTAGTTGCTCCAGAGAAGCAACTCTCAGCTGCTCCAATCTACTCTCACGGCCACAGATGCTTCTGCTGGACTTGCTCCTTCCTACCCACAGATGGTCCCACAGACTGTGGACAGCAGGAAAAGGGCCAACTCTCCTGAGATTGGACCGATACCCCATATCCATTTTCTTAGGTTTCCCAGAGACATGTCACCCCAAAGTCAGCAGGAATCAGCTAAAGATCACGAGGACCTGATTCTCACTTCATTATCGCCTCTTTCTAGTTTTTCCTTTTCTTTAAGCCAAAATGGGGGAATGCTAGTGTTCTTTCTAGGCTCCACCCCACAGTTACCTGGCAACAGGCAGGCGTGCTGGACTCGTTATCAAAGGGGCTGTTTGTGCCCTCCTTGCTCTCTCACCCTCTTTGTCCCTTCTCTCCCCATTCCCCTCCCCCTCTCTCCATGTGTTCCTGGCCAGTCTCTCTCTCTCTCTCTCTTTACTCCCTCCCCAACTCCCCTTCTCATACCCTAAATAAGCTCTGTGCCTTACTATATCTGTTGTATGGCTGGTATCTCAAGGGGAAGGGATGCCTTAGCATGGGCCCGCAGAGGCACCCCCTTCCACCTCACCACACTGCGTCACTACCAAACATATCCTGGCTCTGTTTTTCTTTTTATTGATAAACACTACAATCTCTATGTACCTTGACCTTGCTATTGCAGCCTGACTGGCTGTTGCTAAGAGGAGTGGGTTGCCATAGGGTGCTTGCTCAGGACTCTGTGATTTTCTTCCTAGATTTGGAGTTTAGTCCCTTGTCTTGCACAAAATTGAGTTTCTTCAAAAACAGAGTTGGTTGGGCTTTACAATACTATAATTATAAAAATTGCCAGGTAGTGGTGCCACATGCCTTTAATTCCATAACTCGGGAGGAAGAGTCAGGCAGATCTCTGTGAATTTGAGGCCAGTCTGATCTGCAGACTGAATTCCAGAACAGCCAGGGCTACGGAAAGAAACTCTATCTCAAAAACAAAACAAAACAAAACAAAACTAAACTAAACTAAAACAATTATTTTGTAGTGGTGGGAATAGAAAGCAAGGTTTTGGGCACAGTAGGTAAGCACTCTGTACTGACACATCCCTTGCCCTGTGCTAAAACAATAATTGTTGTGGTTTATAAAATGGAGAAGGAGTATGTTTGGTGGAGGTGAGTCAGGTGTGAGGGAAGCAGGTGCCTCTGCTGGCCCATGTTGAAGCATTGCTTCCCCCTGAGGGAACAGCCACACAGTGGTATAGTATAGAATAGTGTTTATTCAGGGCATGGGGAGGGATGTTGAGAGGGTAGTAGAGGCAGAGAAAGGCAGAGAGAGGGAGGGGGAGAGAGAGAGAGAGAGAGAGAGAGAGAGAGAGAGAGAGAGAGAGAGAGAGAGAGAGGAAGAGAAGAGAAGAGAAGAGAAGAGAAGAGAAGAGAAGAGAAGAGAAGAGAAGAGAAGAGAAGAGGAGGCCGGCCAGGACCAGGTGGGGAAGGATGGGGAGGGGAATGGAGAGAGAGGGGGAGGGAATGTAGAGAGAGAGAGGGGGTAAGGGGCAAGAGGACAGAGCAAGAGCAGAAAACAATAGAGAGAGGAGGGCGCAAGCAGCCCCTTTTATAGTGAGTCAGGCACACCTCACTGTTGCCAGTTAACTGTGGGGCAGAGCCTAGACAAAATGCCAACAACAATAATAAACAAAACAACAACAATAAAAGATAATGAGAATTCATAACAGGATTATGTGTCTGTCTCTTGGGATACCCGGCTGCTGTGCTGTGCAGGGGGGTGGGGGTGGGGGTGGGGGTGGGGGTGGGGGTGGGGGTGGGGGTGGTTTAGAGCCCTGCTTTATCATCTGGCTCTCATGGTATCACTTGCTGATTGAGTGTCATTTGCTCATCTCTGGGCTACCCCACAGCTTCCCCACGCTACCTAACCTCTTGCCCTCCGCTGGCTGCGGTGTGTGCCTCTCTCTGCCACCCAGCTGCTTGGTTACAGCTAGAAGCAAAGGTGCCAGGACCTTGACGTATGCGTTGGTCCTCAGCAGTGGGCAGACACTAGGGCATCCGGGAGCAAGTTCCATTCAGAGAGGGAGCAAGCAGTTCAGTGAGATTTTCCTTCTGCTGCAGCAGTGGAAACCTGGGAGGCAGCAGCGGGTCTTCAGGTGCAAAGACAGCCCTGGGCGAAGGCTCTCCAGCCCAGAGGGGGGCCTCACACCTAGCTCGTCATCCTCCGGCCTCCTCCTCTCCTCCCCACTCCCTCGCTCTTACCTTGGGTTGCCAACTAGTTAGCACTTCTGCGGAACAGAAGGGGCCTAGCTCCTCATTCCCACCTCTCAGAGTCCTGTCTGCTCAGGATGCCGTGGGGGTGGGAGTGAGAGTGGGGGTGGGAAACTCTACAGGATTCCCCTGTTCTGAGAAAGTCCTCCAAGCTGGCTGTAAACACCTAGAAACAACCGGGATAAAGATTTCCGCCCCCCTTTCTGTTTTTCCTGTAAGTGAAGTTTTACAGATTTTACAAAACTCTTTTCCCCTGGCAGTGCAGTGTCACCACGTTCTCGCTACTCCTCATTTTGAATTACTTTTACAACAAAGGCTAGTAATCCTCAAAGAGGTGTTTTCAGGCTTGAGAAAACAAAGGTTTAAAAAATCAAAGGGCTGAAGGGCCTAGTTAACATAACAAAGCAGACCTGGCCTTCAGCTTCTCCCAGCTTCCGTCCCTCACCTGGGGACCGCTGGGCACCGGGCCCTCTGACCTGAACTTTCCAGCCGAGGGGCAGGCCTTCCTCTCCAGGGACGGTTCATTCTCTCTCTCTCTCTCTCTCTCTCTCTCTCTCTCTCTCTCTCTCTCTCTCTCTCTCTCTCCATAATCCTTCTCCCTGCATTCACGTGCTATTTCTCTCCCCCTTTCCCTCTGTCTCTCTACTCATGGTGACTTCCCTGGCCTTGATCCTTGAGACCAGTGAAGCCACCCAAGGGTGGCTTTTTTTTTAAAAGATTTATTTATTATATGTAAGTACACTGTAGCTGTCTTCAGACACTCCAGAAGAGGGAGTCAGATCTTATTACGGATGGTTGTGAGCCACCATGTGGTTGCTGGGATTTGAACTCTGGACCTTCGGAAGAGCAGTCAGGTGCTCTTACCCACTGAGCCATCTCACCAGCCCGGCTTTTTGTTTTTGTTTTTTTTTTTTGTTTTTTGTTTTTTTTTTTACAACATAATTTTAATATTCAACAACCTGGATAATTATTTTAAGATATATTTCATTGTTATGTTTTCCTTTTCATTTCTGACTTTATTAATTTGGATACTGTATCTGTGCCCTCTGGTTAGTCTGGCTAAGGGTTTATCTATCTTGTTGATTTTCTCCAAGAACCAACTCCTGGTTCTGTTGATTCTTTGTATAGTTCTTTTTGTTTCTATTTGGTTGATTTCAGCCCTGAGGTTGATTATTTCCTGCCTTCTACTCCTCTTGGGTGTATTTGCTTTTTTTGTTCTAGAGCTTTCAGGTGTGCTGAGCTATCCCTCCAGCTTGATGGAGTCTGTCTTAACAGAACAGAGCACTTCACAGCTCTCTCTTTCTACCACCTGGTCATCTAATTTGTTTTACAAAAGTGAATTTATATCATGGAGTCGGCTTTTCTTGTCTATCAAGAGGTCATGGATACTCTTCTGTACTAGTAGGTATGTGGTATTCTGTTGTTTGATTTCTCAAATGGCTCCTAGCTTCAAATACTAAAGCACTGTGCATTTTCTCACCATTACAAGTGCCCTCATTGCCAACACTCAGAATCCTGTGCTTTCCCTGCAACGGCCATGGAAGTGAGATAGTGCTACATCTACTCCAGTAGTGACTCGCATGACAGGCCTGGAAGCCTGGAGGCAGTCCCAAGGCAAAGAGTTTCAGGGAAACTTGGGCTCCTGGAACCTTGGCATTTCCAAGGTCCATCTGCAGCAAGATAGTGTTACAAGAGATTATGGCTCAAAAGAGAATGTATTTTTGGTTTTTAACGATCTTTTCCAGAGTGCCGTGAAGAAACCTGTTAAAGTATGTATTTTACTAATAGTGCACACACACACACACACACACACACAAACACATGCACACACAGACACATACAAACACATACACACAGACACACATAGACACATACACACATAGACGCATACACACACACACATACACATATACACACATACACACGCACACACACATACACACAGATACACACACACAGACACACACAGATGCACACAGACACATGCACACAGGCAGACAGACAGACACACACACACACACTACTCATTTAATCTGATGGTGGCTGTGGATGTGGCTCAGTCAGTGAGGTATGCATGCTGTGTGTGTGAGGGCTGGAGTCTGGTCCCTAGAAGCCTTGTAAAGAGCAGATATGATGGTCCCTGATCTCAGGCGATGGAGATGGCACTGGGGTTAAAACTCTCCCTCCCCCCACCCCCAATTGGAAAGTACTGTAAATTCTGTTTGCCACATTGGTATGCTATGGAGTTTAAGGTATTTAAACTTTTAGAAGTAATGTACTTGAGTAGCGTGTTCTATGACATTCATGTACAAGTGTCACACTTTTGGATATGAACACATGGATGTTAGATTAAATAAAGTGAAATAAGATAAATAGTAAACATTAAGTAATTGGTTGGTTTTTCAGGTTGTATTAGCTACAAAGTCAGTGCGGTGTCTTGATCCTCAGTGTCTTCAGACGTAGAATGATACAAATTTCTTAGAATATTCTTCATTTCAATCCTAGAGCTAGCTTACTCACTCCCTCCCTCCTTTCTTTTTTCCTTCCTTCCTTCCCTTCTTTCTTCCTTCCTTCCCTCCTTCCTTCCTTCCTTCCTTCCTTCCTTCCTTCCTTCCTTCCTTCCTTCCTCCCTTCCTTCTCTCTCTCTCCCTCCCTCCCTCTCTCTCTCTTTCTCTCTCCCTTTCTTTCTTTCTTTCTTTCTTTCTTTCTTTCTTTCTTTCTTTCTTTCTTTCTTCCTTTTTTTAGTTATGTCCTATCTGTATGATAAGAACACGTGACCTCTGCTCTTATCTCCCAGCTTTACCATGGAATCAAGTGCAAGGAGAAGTGCAAAACTGAAAAATGTGTAGTTTTAAATAGTGTTTTTAAGTTATCTTGAAGTAAAAGTTTTATATGTTGATTAAATTGAAGGATATATTAAAAATTAAAAATGTTTTAAGTGCAAAAAAAAATCACCCTCCAAACCCTTAAAGTATAAAACAAGGTGGATGGCATCTGAGGAATAACATGTGAGGATAGCTTCTGGCTTCCACATGCACATGCTCACACGTGTAGTGGAACACACTTATGCACACACTCACATGAATACACACAGCGTTTATGTGATGGGAAAACTTTCTGTTTTATTTGTGCTCTTGGTTAACAGATTGGATACTGTGTATTCGTAGGTCTGTTATTCATTTTCTGTCTTTTGTCTCATTTTCTTTCCTGGTGACATGTTTTCTTCTTGACTAAAAAGATCTTTGAGCCTGGCACATACCTGCGATCTCAGCACTGAGGGAATTCAAGCCAGCTTGGGCTCGCTATACGTAAGACCCTGGCAGTCTTTGTATGTAAGGAACAGCAGCTCAGATATTTCAATTCTCCCTGATTTGCAGTTAAGATTTTGATTTTACTGAATTTCTCTGATCAAAAAAAAGAATACTGTTTCTATGACCATGTTGATGAAGATATTGATAAGAACATAGGCTCCATAGGCTCCTTGACTTCCCAAAGGAGGGTGGCAGAGTTCATGAGCTCTAAACCTGGGGCTTTTTCCACGTGTTTTCTTGAGATGGAACTCTCCAGGCAGCTGAGGTGAAGCTATCATGCAGCTTGAAGTCTACATTTATTTAGTTGCATATTTACTCCTCGGGGAGTTCTCTCCTTCTAGATCCTGGTCTAATAGATTATGTTAGATTCTTCTGTTGAATCCCTTCATGGGTCTAGTTTAGAGAATTCCTGGCATTTGCTCTTAATAGTTTAATAAAAGCCATCACTTCACTTGAGTGTGGTGGCTCATCTCTGTAATTCCAGCACTCCAGAGGGTGAAGTAGGAGGATAGCCCGTGAGTCTGAGATCAAGCCTGGGCTACAGAGTGAAACTTTCTTTCAGAACAACACCCTCCTAAACAAAAAAGGTAGCAAACACACACACACACACACACACACACACACACACACACACACACACACACAAAGGGAGCATAGCTCCTGGAGACCCAGAGTTAGTGAACCAGAGCCTCATAGATTGGGGGCTTGGAAGAGTTCTGGAACAACCCTGGGAGGAGAGAGGAGGAGACTTTTGAAAGAACAGAGAGCCTAACCTCCAGGTGTAGGATAAAGTAGAACTTATCCTTGAATCTTCTAGCGCCCTTCCCCCCCCCCCCCCCCCGTCTGTGTCCCTCTCAAGGATGAGGGTGGAACTAGGTGGCCTTGCATGTCTATAGGGACTTTGAATCAAGAGCCCTTGTTCACCACTTACTAGCCACAGCTATATGACATGCAGACAATTTACCCAACTTCTAGAGGCTTAGAACTCATGTCTGTAAATCTTGAAATATTGTCAGCAGTAGGAAGAATTGGCACATAATGGGTGAGCCAAGAACTGTGGATTTCTATGGAGCCCATCCTTTGGAGAAGTGCTTTCCACTCTTCACAGTCTGGGATGAGTTTACAAACTTCTCAAGAAATAGTTTTTCTTTTTGGACGAGGTTGGGTGTAACCATAGGCCTTTCTATGCCCACCCTAGTTCCCAAAAAAGTCACGGAGGCTTATATTAATTTACAATTAATTTACAATGCCTTAGCTTAGTCTTGCTTTCCAACTAGCTCTTAACTTATATTAACCTGTTTATTCTACTCTATGCCTGCCATGTGCGCCTCTCCTTTCGTATGTTCAACTTCCTGTGATTTTAGGTGGTGAATCTCCCTGAGCCTGACTTGTTTCCTGACTTCCTATCTCTGCCATGGGGCTTACCTTCTATTCTTCCTTTTGGCCATAGGATTTTTATTTTAACCAACCAGAAGGTGCCTTCCGCAAGGAAGAACAGAGACACATCTTTACACAGTGCATAAAAACATCACTTTAACAGTTGGGGAGTATTGTGAGGGAGTCTCTCAAAAAATAGTTTGGGGCCGGGTGTGGTGGCACACGCCTTTAATCCCAGCACTCGGGAGGCAAGGCAGGTGGATTTCTGAGTTCGAGGCCAGCCTGGTCTACAAAGTGAGTTCCAGGACAGCCAGGGCTATACAGAGAAACCCTGTCTTGAAAAACCAAAAGCCAAAACCAACCAAACAAAAAAATCCAACAACAACAACAACAACAAACTAGTTTGGTCTTGAAATTGCTCTGTAACAGAGAATGGCCTGGAACTCTTTTAAACAGCTAGTTAGCTTTTTAAAATGCATATGTATATGTGTCTGTCTGTATACTTGCCGTGCCCAGTGTGTGGCTTCCCCGGGAACCTGAAGAGGTCCTCCTGAGCAGGTCTTCCTTGTCTCCTTCTTGATTGTGTCAATGAACCTTCACTTGTCACTCATGAGTGTGTTGCTTTGTCTCCACAAGTTTGTGTGTTTTCTGTGGCTTCTTTTGCTATTGGTTTCCAGCTTTAGTCCATTATGGTCAGATAGAATACAAGGATACAAGAAGTTATTTCAATTTTCTTATCTTTGCTGAGATTTACAATTCAATACTCTGTAGATATATTGTGTCTGATCTGTAATTCCATTTAGCATTACTGTTTCATTTTATTTTTTAAAAATATTTACTTTTAATTCTCTGTCTGTCTGTCTGTCTCTCTCTCTGTATGTGTGTGTGCACATTAGTGCACACGTAAGTGCAGGTGCCGATGGAGGCCAGAAGAGGGTGTTGACACTTCTGGAGCCTGGTTTATAGATGTTTGGGAGCCATTCAGATGAGCTGCCTCTCATGCATGCTGGGCACTGAATTCAGGTCCTCTGCACGAGCAGCAAGAACTCTTAACACTGGGATGTCTCTCCTGTCCTGCGCTTGAACTCTGGATCCTCCTGCTTCCATCCCACAATGCTGAAGTTGCAGATGCAGATGTGAACCAGCCCCAGTGCAATGCTTTTGTTCTCTGATAGAAGGCAAATGCTCAAGGAGAGTTACCCTAACAACCGCAGCTCCCAGTGCTCCACTACAGCAAAACCGGCCGGAATGGAGAAAACCCAAGTTTCAAAGATGAGTTGGTGTCCAGAGGAACCCTGAGCTCACTCTAGCTTCCTGGTCAACACCGGTCAGGAGGTGACGAGGCACGCCAGCAAGCCTAGACACAGCCTTGTTGGTATCTCCCCAGACACACCAAATTCCTCTGGGACCCCTGGAAGGTCATCTGGGTCAAAAGGAAATGGATAGAGCTGAGCAGTATACTAATGCCTTGAGGAAAGGACACATCCACATGATTAAAAAATCCTATAAAGTCAAATTAATATTTACATAGTATATATTTTCCATAATTCTGCCTTTAATTATCACGTAATTACTATGTTTAAATGTTTCTAACTTATTTAATTTTTTCCCCCATAATATTTTTTATTGATTCTCTGAGAGTTTCACATCATGCACCCCCATCACCGTTCCTTTCCAGTCCTTTCAAGTCAGCTCCACCCACTTCTGGCTTCCCCTGCAAAGAAGTAAAAAAAATAAGAAAACAAAATAGGGGGTTGGCGAGATGGCTCAGTGGGCAAGAGCACTGACTGCTCTTCCTAAAGGTCCTGAGTTCAAATCCCAGCAACCACATGGTGGCTTACAACCACTCATAATGAGATCTGACGCCCTCTTCTGGCGTGTCTGAAGACAGCTACAGTGTACTTACAGAAAATAAATAAATCTTTTTTAAAAAAATAAAAGTTTTAATATTAGCATATGGTTGGGTCTTTAATAGGCATTTAGATTTTTATTTATTTTTTCCTCCTGAGATAGAGTCTCTGTGTAGCCCTGATTGTCCTGGAACTCACTTTGTAGAACTCAGAGTCCTGCCTGCCTCTGCCTCCTGAGAGCTGGGATTAAGGTGTGTGCCATCAGGCTCAGCTTAAAATTTTAATGTAATTAAATTTTTTTTTATGTGCATGATGTCATGCCTGCATGTATTTCTATTCACCCTTTACATGTCAGGTGTTTATAGATGCCCAGAGACCAGAAGAAGGCGTCAGAGCCCATGAAATTAGAGTTATGGATGGTTGTAAGCAGCTATGTAGGTGCTAGGAACCAAACCCAGGTCCTCTGAAAGAGCAGCAGACACTCTTAATTGCAGAACTATCTCTCAAGCCCATTAAAGGGGTTTCCTTAAACTCTACACACATGCACAGAGGAGTACATGTATATTACACAATTACGTGCGCACACACACATGCCTTGGTACTCATGTGGAGGTCAGAGGACAACTTGCTCTAGTCGGTTCTCTCCTTCCACCATGAGGGCTCTAAGGATAAGACTCAGCACCAGGCTTCGGGGCAAGCACATTTATGTGCTGAGCCATCTTGCTGGCCCCTGGCTTTTGAGACAGGGCCTCCTTATACAGGCTGTCTGATCTGGAACTCATGATCTTCCCACCTCAGCTTTCATATACATGGATTGCATGTCTGAGGCATGTATCCCACTGCCTTGTTCATGTGTGTAGAGATTTTGTAATGTTTTAGTGTTTCATATGTTCTTTTTTTTTTTTGTTCAGCTCTTTTGTTTTGTCTTCCATGTTAACATGATAGTTGTCATGTCTGTTGTATACTCCTGGTGGAAAACTAATGCAGCCACAGTGAAAACCATGATGGAGACACCTCAAAACACCAAAAATAGAATTACCAACCATGTGACCCAGCTGTAGCATGTGGGTATATGCCCAAATGTGTCTATGTCAACACACCACAGAGATACCTGCTCACTCATGTTCAACACTGCATTGCTCACAACAGCCAGGAAATGACCAGTCCCAAAGGTCCATCAACAGATGAATGGATAAGGAAAATGTTACATATCCACAATAGAATTTTATATAGCTACAAAGAACTCTGAGATCATGACATTTATAGGAAGCTGGGCACTGTGACGTGTACCTTTAATCCCAGCACATGGGAAGGGGAAGCAGAAAAATCCCTGCAAGTTTGAGGTCAGCTTTAACTACAGAGTAGGATCTGGTCTCAACACACACACACACACACACACACACACACACACACACACACACACACATACACAAAGACAAAAAGACATTTGCAGGAAACTGGGTGCAACTGGAAACCAGTGAATGATGTAAACCATAGTTAAGACAGTTACCACAGGTGTCTCTGTGGTGTGTTGACTTAGAGATATTTGGGACACACAACAAAGAAGCTCAACAGCTCCAACAGAGATATCTATTTCTCAAGACATCCATACACATATTTCTCAAGATAAAGAGGACACACAACAGAGGAGTCAAACAGTTACATAGAGATTAAAATTATGTGTGTATTTACCTGCATGTGCATATTTATATGTGTGTGTGTAGAAATTGTGGAACTAGCAAGTGAATCATGAGAGGGGAGGGGAGAAGAGAAAGTGATGGATCAGATGGGAGGATGGATGGAGGCTGGTGAGAGCTCAGCCAGTAAAGGTGCCTGACCAGAGACTGATGACCCCAGTGGAAGGAGAGAGCTGGAGTGTCTTCTAAAAGTTCCCTTTGATCCCTGCATGGGTGCTCTGGTGCAGGATGTGGCCCCCTTCCATTAAACAAATGAAAAATTGTGTTTTAAAAGAAAATAAAGCAGAAGGGATGGTGTGGTGGGAGGCCATGTGGGAAGGAACCAGCTAGAATGGGGCAAAGGGTATAGGGACACCCAATAGGAGAGGTGAGCACTTGAGAACAAAGTGTAATGACACATTTGCATGAAAATGTCATAATGAAATTCATTGCTTTGTATGGTAATTCCCCAAAACCAAACCAAACCAAACAACCAACTAACCAACCAGCCAGTCATGCAAGCAAGCAAGCAAGCAAGCAAGCAAGCAAGCAAGCAACCAACCAACCAACCAACCAACCAAACAACAACATAAAGTAAAAATGAAAACAAACAAACAAACAAAAAAAACCCACCACCACCCAAAACAAACCCCAAACCAAACCAAACCAAACCAAACAAAAAAAAAAACCCCAAAAAACCCCCAAAACCAAAGTCAGTCAACTTTGGTAGGTCAGTAGGTTTAGACCTAGAATTCAGGCCCACAATCTGTGTGCAGTGAATGAATCCCATGTGTGTCTTCCTTGAGCATGCACACTTAGAGACTGGTATTTGGTGCTTGATGCCTCTCCAAGTCTTATGATCTGCCTCATACATGTGCTGCTTAGACCCATATTGATTCCAACACAGACATGGGTGGTCCTTTCTCAGGTATCTGCTCTCCAGGCTCTTCAGCCATCCATAGAGTTCACCACCCATTCCTCTCCTGTGCAGTTATGCACTGCTGTGCTACTGTAGCACTCAAAGTGACAGGAGATAAGAGAGGACAATATAAAGGATTCTTTTCCATTTTTCTCTCTGGATCACAAGGAGAACATTTCTTATGCCTATAGAGGTGAGGTTTTGGATGATGGGAGTGGTGACTCCTCATAGCTCAGCATGCCAGACTGACCTGAGGTCGTATACATATAAGTAAAGGGTTGTTGTGCTAGCTTGATTCTCTGTCACTGTGGCAAACATTATGACCAAAAGCAACTTGGGGAAGAAAGGACTTATTTGACTTCTAGGTTACAGTTCATTATGGAGGGGAGTCAAAGCAGGAACCTGGGGGCAGGAACGGAAGCAGAGACCATGGAGAAACTCTGCCTACTGATTTGTTTTCTGTGGCTTGCTCAGCCTGATTGCTTACTCACCTTAGGACCCCTGTGCCCCACCCACGGTGGGCGTGGCCCTTCCACAGCAATCACTTAGCAAGGAAATGCTCCACATACCAACCTGGTGGAGGTGATTTCTTAGCTGAAGCTCCCTCTGTAGCGATGAGTTTTCACTACACTGCTTTGTGCTCCTGGCAATAGCGCTTCCAGCTACCCAGCCAGGGAATCTTTGGATCCACGAATGGAAGACACACATTAGCTTATTTTTAAAATGCCTTGGCTGGTTCAAAGGCTGAGCACTCCTAAACCTTCCTCTGCTACTCTAAGCCAGTGACCACTTACCTGAAATCTCACTTGGCTGGTTAGCTTTATCTCCTGCAGCTCCTACATCCATCTGTATCTCTCTCCCAAGTCAAGGTGAGCCTCTGTCCCCTCCTCCCTCCCGTGTCCTAGCCCTCACAAATTTAAGGTTCCTGTCCCATCTCCCTTTGCCAGTCATTGGCCTCTGGTATCTTTATTGAATGATCAAAAACCAGCTGGGGACAAGGACCTTCAGCGTTTGGACTTGCTGATTCATGATTAAATCAAAGCATCAGAATTAATCTCCAATACCCTCTTCCCAGATGATGCTACTTTGTGTCAAGTTGACATAAAACTAGTCAACCCAGTTGTTCATCAACATTCTATGGAGCACAGAAGTCTTCTTTTTTTTTTTTTTTTTTTAAGTTGTCTGACCAGAAAATGGAAGATTTGCTATTTGTGTCTGTCTCAGTCTCCTGCCTTAGGACTAGCTGTGACTGCATGAGACCTGCATGGTAAAACAGGTTAAAGTTTGGAGTGTGCTGAACGTCTTCAAGTCTTGGCCATCTTTTCTGATCTGCCTCCTACTGACTACTTTTCTGTTCTGGAAGAATTTCATATTGTAGCCAGTGAGAAAGAGTTGAGGGTGCAATTTCCTTCATCTGGATTGACATCTGGAGTCCTCACACTTCTTGTGTGAGGACTTCTCATACTGCTCAGCCTGCATCTTCTTTAGAGGTGCGAGCAATTTAATCCAGCAGTTCCAGGCCTGGTGCTTGTGGACCTGTGCAGGGAACTTTGAGGGACACTTCGTTCTCTGCTGTGATCCTTCCACACAGGCTGGATATAAAAGCCCAAGGTTTTCTTCCCTTGGGTTGTTTACATCAGCCACTGTCATTGTGTATATGTGCACATGTGTGTAGACATGTGTGCACAAACTTGTATGTGCATGTGTGAATATGTGTTTAGTAGCATCTTGGGTTCAATGTCTAACAGCATTTCCTCAAATCACTTAAGTTTTAGTAAACACAAGTATTTTTACAAAGAGGATAGTGGAGATCTTTTCTGAAGCCCCTGTAGCTCTGAAGATAGGTGTGATGGTTTGAATATGTTTGGCTCAGGGAGTGGCACTGTTAGGAGGTGTGGCCTTCCTGGAGTAGGTGTGATTTTGTTAGGGGAAAGTGTGTCATTGTGGGGGTGGGCTTTGAGACCCTCCTCCTAGCTGCCTGGAAGACAGTCTTCTCCTGGCTGCCTTTGGATTAAGGTGTAGAATTCCTTCTCCAGCACCATGTCTGTGATCTTTTCTTTTCTATGTAGCTCTGTGCATTGTATTATGCAGGATTTTATATACATGCTTGTTTTCCCTTGCTCTACTTGTGTACTTGATCTAAACCTCCCTCCAGAATGTAGGGTTGTCATTCCACTGATGTCTTAGAATTCCTGTGGGATATGCACATATCCCACCCAGGAAGTGAGCCTGCATCAGGAAGCAAGTTGCTTCCCACTAGCGTCACCCTTCAATCTGAGCACTCATGAACTCTGACAGAGATAGAAGTGTGGGGACAACAACAAACTCAATTGAACAATTTCAAGGTCAACTCCACCCCAACTCCTGTCAATTTTCTCTTTAGTAAGGGACTCACTCTCTAGCCCTGGCTGGCCTTAAACTTAGAACCATCCTCCTGCTTCAACCTTTCAGGTGCTGGTATTACAAGTAGCTCTCACACCCAGCTATTTCCTTCTGGGCTGCCTTTTGCCATCAGCTTTGACATTAGCTATGCCCCCAAGGAGGAGGTAGTTTCTCTTCAGGAGGTTGGGGACAGATATACACTGACCTGGAGTCTCCCTTACTGTTCTGGAGCCTTCAGCTAGAGGAGGGGACATTTATATGCTGGTGATGAGGCCAGGCAGATGGCAATTTTCTGAGGCACCTGTTTTCCAGCTGTTTGTACCCCCCATGGAGGGTAGAGTGTACATGAATAAATATAAAAAAATTCCACAAACTCTGTTTAGGATGCCAGTAAGCAGACTAGTAGAATAAATGTTAAACAAAAATCAGCACCCAGGGACATTTGTGTATATGTCATATTTTGCCCAGTGCGCATGTATTAATCTTTCACTGGGAAGGGTGAATTGGCACTAACTTAATCTGGTGCCATGCTCAGAATTCCCTGGGCCTATTTTCCATTTGGAGTGAAATCAAGAAGATTAGGATGTGAGCCTGATCTTTTTCTTCTCCAGTACCTTGTGAAAGACAAGCCTCTTGTGTTTGGGGGTGATGTAATTTTCTTCATGGGAGAGGAGCATGAGATTTGTGCTTGTCCCCACCTCCAAGTCTGGCTTTTGATTCAATTAAGCTGTAGGAGTAATCTTTTAGTAGAGTGTTCTGTCGTAGCTTTAAAGCCAGTTCTGATTTTGCCTATGTGGACAGGGCCTGAGTCTCCTCCAAGTGTTCAATTAGGATAACTTACGAGAACAAAGTGGGGGAAGTGACATTGGATATTATACCAAAGCCATTTATGCTATCAAATAATGATGTCTCTTTTCTAGAAACACATAATTATATTTGGAATTCATGATAACATTCTCCAGTATTTCAAAATCCAGACCACATACAGATAAAATATCAGAGGAAGGAAAATGCTTTTGATGTGTCAGAATTCATTTCTTTTCCAAGTCATTGTGCTTTGTCTAATAGTGAGTGAATGGGCACTTATCAAAACATAGAAAGGTTGTTGTTCAAATGATCCACTCTGAACATTTGCCCAGATTCAGTTTAATATATTCTATCAGTGTGAGGAATGCTGAGAGAGTGTAACAAAGACACTCCAGGAAGAGACTGAAGCCTACATTAGGCATTGGCCCTAAATATTTTAAAAATGTTTATTTAAGTTACAGAAATAATGCATGAACAGTTACTTAATGTTAAAATGTGAAAATAATACTTGCTTAAATACATTACAGCTTGAAGTAAAAATTTCTTGTATGAGAAATTTGGGAATCTATCTTTTCATGGCTAGCACCTATAATTTAGCATTTTCTATAATAAGCTAATTTTGTAGCTGCCCATTAAAGTATGTAATTTATTATTTAGGTTTCTCTTTCTACTATTTTCCATTTTGGTTTGGTTCTCTTTAGCAAGGAGATTTATTATGTAATTTTCTAAAGTGTAGCAGTTTTTTTTTTTTTGCCCATTAATGTCTCTATTTTTATGATTTGCTTTGCAGAATCAATCACTGTGGTGTCTTAGGCTCACTTCCACATGTGTCTCCTTCTCCTGCTAAACTTGTAAGTTCCTTGACTAGCACAAGTCTAAATCCTGTGTCTTCTTGTACTGTATAATTTTATTTATTATCTTATTTAAAATATTTTTATTTGTGTATGAAAGTACACTGTTGCTGTAGACACAATAGAAAAGGGGCATTGGATCCAGTTATGGATGGTTGTGAGCCACAATGTGGTTGCTAGGAATTGAACTCAGGACCTTTGGAAGAGCAGTCAGTGCTCTGAGCCCCTGAGCCATCTCTCCAGCTCCTGTATCATTGCAAGAACATTACATACAGAAGTTGTTAAGTAAATACTTTTCCTTGATAGACATGATAGACATGCAGATAAACATTAGATTAATTCCAGTCTGCTACACTGGACGTAGTGTTACTTTCAGGATATGATGCCAGAGGTATAATTCCTGTCTCCAGCAGAAATTGCGATTTGGCTAGAGTTTCTTCTCCTTCTCTCTCTCCCTCTTCCCCCTCCCCACCTCCCTCTCCCTTTTGCTCGCTGGGTCGCTCGCTGGGGGAAGGGTTTATTTGGGCTTATGACTTAAGAAGGGATACAGTTCATTACTATGGGGGAGCCATGTCAGCAGAAGCACAAGGCACTGGACACTTTGGGTCCTAAGTCAGGAAGCTTAGAGAGCAGGCTGGAAGTAGAGTTGGGCTATAAAACCCCAAGCCCCACTCTCCCAGGTGCCGTTTCCCCATTCAAAGCTTTACTTCTTAAAGGATCTATGCCCTACCGATATCACCATCAGCTGGCGACCAAGTGTTCGGATCCATGCAGTAGAATTGGATATAGGCATTTTCCCATTCAAACCACAGCACTATTAATAGTCCTGACCCTGTTTAAAAGTTTAAAGTCTTAGAACCAGTGAGTCACTGGCTCAGTGAGTAAGGATATTAACTGCCAAGTTTGATGACAGGAGTTTGGTTCCTAGAACCCATGGTAGAAGGAGAGAACTGCCTACTGAAAGTTGCCCTTTGACATTCACACATGCACCATGTCCGCACATCTACATCCACAAACACAGACATACACATACACAAAAATGAATTAAAAAATGTTAAGAAAAAGTCCAAAGTCTCTTCCGAGACTCTATAGGCACCCTCTTAACTGTGAAGTCTTGTGAAAATAATGAAGCAAGTTAGATGACTCCAAATATAATCACAGAATAAATGTGTCCAATCTAAAACTTAGGAACAAGAAGGTAACGGGAAAGATGGGGCCAGAGAAGAACTGGAATCCTGTTGTTTCAAGGTAAACGCCAAACCCGGAAGCTCCACGCCTGGCATCCAGGACTGATAATGGACCCCCTGGATGCTGGCAGCTTCCGGTAGTCCCGCCTCTCCAGCTCTGGTGCCTGTGGCGGAACAGAACTGAGCTCTCGGGCCAGCCCCACTCTATACCTACAGCTCTCTGTGGTAGCTGTCCCATGGTCTTGGCATCTCCAGCATCCTGGCATTTCCATTGCTATTTAGGCGTCACTTTCGCTACATTCAGTGACTTCTCAGGGCCTCCTTGAAGGGAATCTGACCTTGTCGCACATTGCCTGGCATCGGCAGATTTGTGGAACCCTGATGCAGGTCTCCGTTATTTGTGCATCCTACAGTTTGCATGTCTGAAAAACCAGCACCATGTTGACAACACTGCCAAGTTCTGCTCCCTTCTGTCACAGCTATGATGACCTCTGGCTGAGCCAGGGAAAACACTCTCCTAAGCAGTTGTTTTTGAGCAGGGACACCCATCAACAGCATTCTCAGGTCATGCTTAAATAATTTGAATTTTCACAAATTAGAGCCTTTGGTTGGTGCTGTCTTGCCCTAGTGTCCTAGGGCAGAACAAGGGGTTCTTTTTAATGATGTGAATCTGTCTGACAGTCATATTGCTTTCTCAGCACCTTCCTCATCTATGGCTTTAAGCCTCCTCTTGCCCTGCTCCTTGCCAAGCTGCACGTTTTTGTATCTTTTTGCCCCATTTGTTGTCTCCTGCAGTCCTGGTTATAGTTATTGCAGCAAGCAATAGTTATGCCACAATATAGTACTGGATGTTATTTTGTATTACAATTCCCTCTATCAAACAATGTAACCAATTGCCTTGAAGGGCAGAACACAGGCAGATCTATTTATTTATTTATTTATTTATTTATTCACAATGTAGCATGAATGGCATCTAATCTAGTTTCCAACAGTTTTTGGTCTTCTCTTTTGATTTTCCGAGACAGGGCTGTCCGTATTTCTTCGCATTGTGCTTTTCCAAACTTCTATCAGAGTGCTCTGTTAAACTCTCCTTATGGCTTTCTAGGATTTCTCTAACCAAACTGCTTCAAACTGTCCCATATTCTCTCAGCAAAAGCGGTCCCAAAGGTCTCAGGACCACACAGCTTTACCACAGCAGTATCCTCACTTGCCAGTGCAAACTTTCTGTGCTTATTTTTCTTGCTATTGTGGCAAAATACTGGACCAGGCCAGTAAAAGAAGGCAAGGCCTATTTTGGTTAACAGTTTAAGAAGGGACACAGCTCATCATGGCAGGGAAGCCATGGTGGTGAGAGCCTGATGGCTGCCACAATTCATTTTGAAGTGTACAGGCGGCTTACTTCTGCACTCCCCTGCAGAAGTCCCCTTCCCCTAGGCTCTCCCATAGCAAGCTCCGAGAGACTTGCTTGTGGGCCTCTGCATTGCCCCTCAGAAGCTCTGTTCCCCTCCCCCTCCTGCCTTGAAGCAAACTCAGGGGTTCTTTCCCCGTTCCTGGCTGGTCTGAGAGGACTCAAGGAGCCAAGGGTGCCAGCCTGAGTAAGACAAATGACAAAAACTGCTCAGCTTCGGTGGCACCAAGGCCAGCACTCTCCTGGATAACCAGGTGCAGCTGGTGCATATCCTTGAAGAAAGGAGATTCGGGTCCCACGCTTAAGTCATAGAAAAGAGGTAATCAAAGGTCACAGACAGTTATGGCCGGCCATAAAACTAGTTCCTGATAGCCCCACAAAGGACAATCTTTAATCCCCCTCCCAGCGTCTTGATTCCGCACCACTAAATGGTATCATGTCTGAGTTATGACTTACCTGACCCACCTTCCCTCCCCCTCCCCCTAAGCATTCCAGGAACTTCTGACTACGCTGTATATAAGTGCTAAAACACCCGAGCTGGGGGTCACACACTCCGAACCTATGCTGCAGGTGGGCTTTGTGATCCGAGTCAGGACTCATAATAAAGGACTCTTTCTCAAATTGCAGCAGACTCCACAATTCTCGAGCTCTTCTGGGTTTCCCTCAGAATCAGGACGTAACAATTTACAGCTGTAAAGTAGTGATTATTTCTTAAAAAAAGAATAAGCTCAGTGGGGTGACACACAGGAGGCTGAGGCAGGAGCATTGTTACATGTGCCATAGTGAGACCTTGTCTCAAAACAAAGAAACAAAGAATGTGCTGACCGGTGGCGGTTCATCTTATGGAAACTAAATCGAGCATTCAGATTGAAAGTGGGGTGCACACCAAATACCTCCTTTCTATGATGCGTTTCTCACCCTTACCCTCATCATAAACATAGAGTCCCCAAGCTCTGAAGTTACAGCCGGGACAAGATGAACATGCCCTTCTCTGTAGAGGACTGTCATGTCTGAAAATCTGCTGGTGTCAGAGGGACGACCAGGTTTTCAAACTGATCTCTCAGAGTAATTGTGTCAGTGGTGGCAAGGGCAGGGACAGTTTCCTGTCAGTTGCCCACAACAGTCTCAGGGATTCTATTAATCCTTTAGAGACCTCTACCTAGGAAAAACCGGATCCTTGGCTTTGATGCAGAAAGGAGTTTCAAGACGAGCCATTGTGACCCAGGATTGGAATTTATTAAGAGATTTCAATGGTAGATCTTAAGTATGAGGGTGGAGAGAGAGAGGCACTTGGGAAGAAAATATGACCCAGGAGCTCAAGCATGGGCCTCTCTGAGAGAGTCATTCTTTACACAATAGCCACATTGTCTTTACAGAAGATATAAGTAAGATTTGTTATTTCTAAAGTCATCATCTTCAAAAGGATGCTTGAGAATTCAGATGAGATCACAGGGTGGTTCTGGAGGTGTACCTGACAGGATTAGGATCGACAGAATAAACGCCTAAACCACAGGGATGTAGGAAGGCAGGAAAGCTTCATTATAAACAAAGTTACCAGTCTTGTTTGAGATTCTCAGAAAATGTGTGGGAGGGAAGTGAAGCCCTACCCATGGTCATAAGCCTTCAGACCTCAGGCCTGGCTCATTGGTACTGTAACATAAAAATATCAGCTCTTTGTCAGCAACCTTAACTGCAGATGCTAATCCTGTTGGGATTCTTGCTGGTTCTCTGGTGAAAAATTCTAAGGTGAGAAGCGCTTGCCTTTTCCTACCTTCCCATAAACGTCCCTGTCACGCTTTGGTTGTTCTGTTCTTCATTCTATTCATATAGGCTTAAGTCAGATTTGTAAATGAATATAAAATCAACTTGGTTTTACCATTCTACAGATAAAAATGCTTTAAAAAAAGATTTATTATGTATGTATGTATGTATGTATCTTAGTCAGGGTTTCTATTCCTGCACAAACATCATGACCAAGAAGCAAGTTGGGGAGGAAAGGGTTTATTCAGTTTACATTTCCACATTGCTGTTCATCACTGAAAGAAGTCAGGACTGGAACTCAAGCAGGTCAGGAAGCAGGAGCTGATGCAGAGGCCATGGAGGGATGTTCTTTACTGGCTTGCTTCCCCTGGCTTGCTCAGACTGCTCTCTTATAGAATCAAGACTACCAGCCCAGAGATGGTCCCACCCACAAGGGGCCTTTCCCTCTTGATCACTAATTGAGAAAATACCTTACAGTTGGATCTCATGGAGGCATTTCCTCAACTGAAGCTCCTTTCTCTGTGATAACTCCAGCTGTGTCAAGTTGACAAGTTGACACAAAACTAGACAGTACAGTATGTATGTATGTATGTATGTATGTATGTATGTATGTATGTATACTGTTGCTCTCTTCAGACACTCCAGAAAAGGGCATTGGATCCTATTACAGATGATTGTGAGCCACTATGTGGTTACTGGGAATTGAACTCAGGACCTCTGAGAGAGCAGTCAGTGCTCTTAACTGCTGAGCCATCTCTCAAGCCCTGTAAAGTGTTTTTAAAATTAGTGATTAATGGAGGAGGGCCCAGCCCATGGTAGGTAGTTTCATCCTTAGGCTGTTGGTCCAGGGTTCTGTAAGAAGACAAACCATGATGAGCAAGCCAGTAAGCAGCACCCCCCCCCCCCCCCCGCCATGGCCTTTGCATCAGATCCTGCCTCCAGGTACTTGCTCTGCTTGAGTGCCTGTCCTGCCTTCCTTCAATGATGAACAGTGCTGTGGAAGTGTAAGCCAGGTAAACCCTTTCCTCCCCAAGTTGCTTTGGTCCTGGTGTTTCATCGCAGCAATAGTAACCCTAACTAGGACATGAGTTGACATGACAATGGAAGGAAGTCTATAGAAGGAAGCAATGAAGTAGAGGCAGGAGGATTGTGAGTTACAGGCCAGCCTGAGCTATAGTACAGTAAGACTTTAAAAGACAAACAAAATAAACAGCAGAAGCAGGAAAGAACCGACCTCCTAGAAGAAATAGAGGAAAACATAACCATCATTTCAAGGAAAATCCAATAAGGCTTGGCGGCAGCTCCCGACAACTCCCCTGTTGCAGGTTTTGGTCAACAGGGATGAAGAAAACAGTAAGATGAAATTCCAGGAAATAACCCAATCAGGTGTTGCTTAATGGGGTCTAGTATCATTAAAATCCAATTCGATTCATTTGGAGAGTGAAATACCACAAGTGCTGCTCCACCAGAATGGCTCCGGGAAGATGGAATTTGTATAAGCTGGGTTAATTCCTTGATCACCAATTTAAATAAAAATTGATAAAACATGAGGAGGTTGGCAGGCATGGAGGACTGGGATAGCGCAGAGGGTACCAGAGGAGCCTTTCCTGCCAAAGGGAATTGGCAAAGAACGCAGCTTCAGAGCCCACATCCTGGAAGCCACAAGCGGTGGAGACAGAAGACCGCCTGCCCGCCCGCCCGCCCGCCCGCCCGCCCGCGTGCCGCTGTGGAGCAGGAGCCCTGCGGGGCCAAGCAGCTCACGAGGGACCTGCCCTGCTGACCTGCACATGTGGCTTTCTGGGCAGAAATATGTGTTTCTTTCTGCGTAGAGTTGTGCTTCCTGTTAACTGGTGAGCAGCTTAATGGCTTGTCATTAACAGGTTGTATTTTGGGAAAACATAACAGCGACAGAGTCTCTCTGGGGCAAAAGACTCTGTCTCAGGCGGTGTCTCTCTCAATGTAGCAGTTATTACGGAGTTGCTCAGTTGCAGATTTTTACACAAAATGTCTCCCTGGAGGTCTGAAAGAGTTGGAAGTCTCCACAGGGGCCCTCTAGACCTGTCATGTGCCCAGCCCCTCACTTTGTGCTTCTCAGCAAGTCCTGTACATTTTCCTTTGCATTGGAGTATCAAAACAGATATGTGTCCAGTAAGAGAGAATCCTGTGTGTTGCCTTTGATTTCAAGGAAACATTTTCTAGGGATTCTGGTGCTATACCCTACTATGTGTCAGCCCAGCACACATAATTTAAAAAATTCTTCAAAATGCATTTATTAAAGGAATGCAATGGTCCAATGGTCTTTTGGGCCACAAATGCAGAGGTCCTCTTCCTTCCTTCCTTCCTTCCTTCCTTCCTTCCTTCCTTCCTTCCTTCCTCCCTCCCTCCCTCCCCCACTCTCTTTCTTTCTTTCATTCTTAACAGACTTAATTCATTTATTTTTTTTTTGTATAAAAACCCTTATGTGGTAGCCGCAGCTGGAGCCTGGGTCCTTTGGACAGAGACTCTGGCATGGATTTTCACAAGATGCTCAGTGAATTCCTAATAAGGAGAGTTGGTGAACACAGACTCTTTCCAGAGGTCAGGGGTCAGAGAGTTGGAGGTCTTAGAGATGCTATCAAAGGTGATCTTGACAAAGTTGCCTAGGGTGGCAGTGCAGCTCCTGGCTGATGTGCAGCAGTTATCTATACTGGCCATCATCAGTAGCTTCTTGGGTACAGGAGCAGAGATAATGTCAGTACCTCTGGGGGCAGGGATGAGACCCACCAACACAGAGCCACAACGGCCTGTTACCTTCCATGAAACAGTGTGGGGCTTGACAATCTTGTTTAGCCATTAGCCTCTCGGCACAGGGACAATGGTCAAAATGATGGCCCCTCAGATGGCAGTGGCTACCTCCTTGGAGCACTCAACACCAAGACCAACATGACCATTATAGTCCCCAACAGTGACAAAAACCTTGATCCTGGTCTGCTGGCCAGACCGAGTCTGCTTCAGAACCTCCCCTTTTAGGGATGCACTCAGGGAAAGTCGATAATCCTGCGTTCTGTAATGGGCAGGGAGAACAGGTAGATCTCCTCCAGGGACTTGACCTTCATGTCCTTAACCAGGCAGCCCAGCTTGGCGATGGGCAGCCACTGCTTGTCGTCAGCTTTACCTCCACGAGCCCCACAGTCTCAACCAATGGCACAGCCTCATCCGTGACTGTGGCCCCTATGACCACTGCCAAATCCCACGTGGAGGTTACAGTGGCCTCCTCCTGATCCTGGGCTCTGGGTCCTCTAGGTCCTCCTGTTGCTCTGACATCACTGGTCACTTGGTGCTTTCCCAAAGAGGAAGGAGAATGAGAAGAAGAAAGAAGGAGAAGGAAGGAGGGAGAAGGAGGAAGAAGGAAGGAGGGAGGAAGAAGGAAGGAGGAGGAAGAAGAAAAAAGGAGGAAGAAGAAGGAAGAAAGAGAAGGAGGAGGGAAGAAGGAACATGAAGAAGGAAGAAGGAGGAGGATGAAGGAAGAAGAAGAAATAGGAAGAAGGAAGGAAGAAGAAAGGAGGAAAAAAGATGGTGATGAGCAATGAGTGCCCTTAACCACTGATCCATCTTTCCAGCCGATTCCTGACTTCTACTTTGCTCTTTCAAAGCAACATATTCCTGCTCTGAGGTTAATTTCCTTTGTATGTCTGCACTGTGAAGTCTCTCAGGCCAGTATCTACAGAAAGCCATCCTTGATGTCCAAACTGAGGCAATGCAGGACCAAGGAGCACATGTCGGGGAGGCCATCAGGTGTCCTGATGCGCCACCGGTAGCCTCTGCTTAGAACGTCTGAAATGCAGGGTCCATGTGTTTAGCTTGTATCCCAGGGCATCGCTGGCCCAGTAGGAGCTCCTAAAGCATGCTTAAATGAATGGACGGGGTGCCCTGACTTGTGCCTTCCTCCATGTAAAATAGGGTTAGTGGTTTTTTAGGGGTGATTGCACCTTAAATTATCATTCAAATTAAGTTTTTAAAAATTACTCACATTCCCTTTGGGGGTCCCATTTTCTTTTCTCATAACTCATTCTCTGCTCCACAGCGTGCACTGGCTGATGGGCTTGGCATTTTCAAAGGCGTTTGCTGCTTGCTTGCCTCACTTGCATTGTGAAATGGAAGGACTTTTTTTTTGTTAAGGGAATTTTCAGGTGCAATTTCTTGGGAGGGATTCTCCGAGGCAGCTTGGTCCCTTCCTGAGTCTCCAGGAAGATCCACTAAGTACTTAATCCACATTGTTCCCTCCGTAGGTTGACTCTGGTAATCCTTCCTCACTCTACCTGCACTATCAGGCTGTCAGGAGGATAAAGGGATGATGGATGGAGAAGGACTCGGAGCAGTAAAAGCTCCGCACAAATGCAGACTGTTACCGACCTTAATCCACAGCTGTCAGAGAGCTACTTCTCTTGAGAGCAGCTCCACCTCTGAGGGGACGGGGACAGTCTGGGGAAAAGCACTTATGGGTTCCTTGTTTTAGAGGGAGCAAAGTCCCTACAGTGTGCACTGAGGGAACAGGATGAAAAGCTGTTCTTAGAATTAGAACCCTCCAATGGGTTGACCCCTCTCCAAGGTCTCTAGAATAGCACACTCCAGGCAGGACCGCTGGTGGATGAGGGGTGGGGATGATATAGCCTTGCCTTTGGCCTCCCACTCTATTACTTCATGATGAGTCTTAGCTCGGAGCCAGTTTTTAAGCTTCTGGGCTTGGCTGTGTGAAGGGGAAAGAACTTCAGGGGCAACGTGGAGTGTACGTGAGAACTTTGGAAGCTGGGAGGAGTTAGGAGGCCACAACTTGCTTCTGCTTTTGCCCTGCTTTGGTCTTGCCCTTGGCCCTGAGGGTGGATGCAGGCAAATGGGAAGGTTCATGGTAATCAAGCATTACTTAGGTTTGCTGTGTTGTGTTTTTTTTTTTTTTTTTTCCAGATAGGGCCCTGCTGTGTAGCTCTGACTGGAACTTGCTGTGCAGACCAGGCTGGCTTAAAACTGGCAGAGATCTGTCTGCCTCTGCTGAGATTAAAGGCGTGGCCCACCTTACCTGGGCCATAGTATTCTCAGGGCAGGTCTGATCTCATCAGATAGGGGCCAGCTGCAGGAAATACTTTGCAAAGGGGCCTGGCCTGTGTCTGCTGGGGAGATGTACTGCCCTTAGGAGTGGGTGCTTTCCATTCATCTTTGAAGTAGGGGAGAGAGAGAGGTCCCTGCACACTGTTCTGCCTCCCTGGAACTTCACACTTTTCTTGATCGAGGTGGATGGAGCTCCCGTGCAAGCCAGAGGCAGAGCTCCAGTGCAAGCTGGGGGTGGTGTCGTGGCCCTAGCTGCCTCAAGGAGCCTGCGGTCCTTGAAAACAGTCCTGCATGGGAAGGGCTCGCTGGCAGCTGTAGGGAAATGTGTTCAAGGAAGCCGCTTTGTTCCTGACAGTTCTATGGGAGAGATAATCTGGATTCTGGAACCTTCCGGGGTATTGCTGAGGGACAATGGAAGGCAACTCGAGTCTTCCCACAGAGTTCCCGCTACTCTTTTGTCACTGCCGTTCAAATCCATTCACACTCCAGGGCTCTCTTTCAGATCCCACTCCTCCTGTCCTTCTAGAACAGTCTACACTTTATTTCATGAGCACCCAGAACCTTGAATACATGGGGCACAGGAATGGACTCTGGCTACCTGAAACTCTAAATACATTGACACTGGGGAGTTATCAATGTCTGGCCAGTTTACTTTGTGTATCTTACCAATTGCCCACTGTCTACATGGCTAAGATTCTTAAGATTGATTTCTTTTGGACAACCCCATGCCCCACTTTCTACCTACTTTTCTATTCCAGATTTTATACCAAATGCTGCTTAAAAACAAAACAAAACCTCAAGCCAAATCCAAACTATTGCTTTTCTTTTATTTCTGTTTGTGAGTAGTTACAGGCCATGGGAGGGAAGACATGATCTCTAGGGGAGAGGAGGTTTTGGGCTGACAGCCCCCGTACCTCAAAGATGTTCTTTTTACCCTGTTTCCATCATACCCCTCAGAGGGTCATTATGGCTGGCTCATACTTGAAGTTCTCCCAGGTACATGTTGACTCCTTTGTGAGTCCTCCTCTTCTCTGTGGTCCGCCTTGAGTCGGCTGGAGTAGCAAGGCCAGCATAGAGTGCGGGGACCTGCCTTGGACATGGAAATGGTCTCTTGCAATTTTACCACACTCGGGGAGTCGCATGGTGGTTATAAGGGGAAGGGAACCAAATGGAACTTTGAGGTTTCAGAGGTGCACTGATATCTGTGCCTCTGATCATGTAGACGTCACAGTGTGATGTTCTAGAAGGAACGATAAGTTGTGAATGTCTCTCCTCTGGCCCTCTGAGATTTTAAGATTAACAATTGCTACAAGAAATTCAGGTTAAAATTCTGCCACTGTTTACTTCTCCAGGGGTGTACAGCTCCTGTGGGGGCTCAGCCACCAGCTGCGTGCACCCATCCCTCTGTGGGGGCTCAGCAGCCAGCTGCATGCACCCATCCCTCAGCTTCCCCTTGTTTCCAGGCAAGCACCCAGGCTTCTTCAGGGGGTTCCAGGATCATGGCTATTCCTTCTGTCCTGAGGTGGCTAGCAATTGGCTGGCTGTATGGAACCGAGAAAGGCCAGCCTCTGATCTCTCCGAGGACACTTTATGCTCCAGATGTCCCTGTAGAATCAGACCGAGGGAGAATGGTCCACATCATACTTGAGTTTGGCTTTTCCCCTGGGCTCACTTCTTCTCTAGTTTCTTCTAGTTTCTCCTGGGAACACGTGACTCTATGGTCCTGGCAAGTCAGCTGTGGTCCCAAGGCCTTATTCGGGGAACATGGCTGGAGATCTGGAGCAGAAGTGGATGGTGACTATGAGAGGTCATAGGTGACCCCAGTCATGACTGAGTGTTGACTGTGGGCACAGGGCCTGTGCAGAGGTGCCAGATGGCTGAAGTGTCTGTTCACCAGCAAGAGTGGGCAACTGGCAGTGTGTGACTGGAGCTGGCAGAGTCTGGTGACAATTGCTCAGGGCTGAGGCTGGAAATCTGGGGGCAGAATCAATCTGAGTAGCACAGGTTAAAATGCCCCTGGATGACAGGGTTGGCACATGGGTTTTTGTAGTTTCTAAGTTTGGAGGCTGGCACCATCCTTAAATTAGGATGCTTTCTGGGCCAGGGGTTTCTCACATGGCCATGTCCTTGAAATGCAATTCCTGGTCCCACATGAAAGAGTTCACCCTTGGACAGGACCCTTTTTGTGCCTTCATGGAAAATCTACACTTGCTGTTTTCCCCCGAGATACCCAGGTGCATGAATTTCTTCTGTGCAAGTGAATAGAAAACAAAGTCTCACATCATTTCCCAGAAATTCTAAATGGATGAAGACTTGGTCAGCTGTGGCTAAGCAGTTTCTCTCTCTCTTCCTTCCTTCCGCTGCCTTCTTGGATTTTTTTTTTATCACTATCACATGAATCAGAATAGGTGTATCACTTTTAATTATGGTTGATTACCATTCATGTTGGAACAGCTACCTTGTAACGCCATCTCCTATCAGGAATAAATGCCGACTTAGTGACCTGTGGGAGAGAGCTGGCGACCCTTCTCACTGGGGAGACGGCAGCCTGCCGCCTGGTGCTTGTTGAATTAAGAAGTGTGACTATAGTAATTAGCAGCCACTATCCTGCACAGGCTGGAGTAGATTCTGGGGCGAGCACAGTTGCCATGAGTGCTGACCTCAGTGGGGAAGAAAGGAGGGATTTGGGATTGAGGCCTAGAGGGTTGGGGCAGGGGTCACAAGAAAGAAAGTCAATAGCAGAAACCAATTTGATGTCTTTGAGCTTGTAATAGGGCTTACTATGGGCCCGTGGACCTTGGAGGTCTCACCTGTGTGCAAGCTTGTTGATAATTCTGTGGCCTTGGAGGTGTAGAAGGGACCAGAAGAGTTAAGTCTCGACTGAGTTGTCTGTAATATGTGCTTAATGGAACACAAACGCTATAAGGAGGAAATGTGGTATTAAAATAGAAGTGGGCACAGACGGGAAGGATACGTGATTACTAGCACTTGGACAATTTATGGGAAAAATGTGCACACAGAACTTTTAGAAAGTGTAAATAAAACAGATGGATTTATGGGGGCGGGGGAGGGGTGTGTTTAATTCACCCAGCTCCCATATCAACAAACCCTTTCCTCAAGGTAGATGAAAAAAAAAAATCTGAGCTTATATTAGTCAGACCCATTTATTTTTGGCAAATTTGTGTGCTATTTGGAAGTTGGCAAGGACAGGAACGTTAGGGCCAACATTTGGTCTTGCTTCAGGAGTTTCTATGAACATGAATGCCTGAAGTTTACATAGGCTTATGCAGTCTCCATGGCAACACGTGTTTGTTGTGAAAATATAGCCTTTTAAAGTCAAAAGTCCCTATGTTAGCTTCAAACTCAACACTCTATCTAATTCTGGTGTTTTGAAACACTTTTAGGACCCTTGCACTTTCAACACTGGATGGGGTCGGAGGGTGAGCTGATGGGTGTCCCTCTGCATTGGGAACCCCCTTGTTTATGAGAGCTAACCTAACATTTGTTTTTCTAGTGGAGCCACATGATATGGGCTACAGATCATAGAGGAGCAGGGGAGGCCTGAGCGGTGAAGCACAAAAAAAGAAGGGTTGTGCCAGATTGTGTCCCCACCCACCCCCGCAGGGTGTTTGCAACTCAGGGGAGACCTTGGCAGGCAGCCGTATTCTTCCACAACCTGGAGAATAGAGAGGAGCTGCTGGCAAAAGAGAGGCATGCGGGTTCTTCTGTCCAGTTTGATCCTCGTGTGGCCTCATGTGGTGTGGATCATTTTTGACTATGATGGGCTTCATAGTGGAATGCCAATCTGATTCCAGTGGTGGGTGGGACCATGGAAAGAGTTAGCTTTTTGTAAAAGGATGGCATCTTTCCCATCCATACTCCCTAGGTTACGAGGTCTCTCCTATTCTCAGGAGTTCCTGGGGTCCTCCTATTTACCTGTGCCAAGATTACTGTCAGAGCAGGCTACGTTCAACTGCTTAACTCAGGTGTCAGAGGGGCAGAGCAGGGGCCTGGGATGGGCTTGGGTACCATATTGCTGTCTGGGACCTGCTTCTTACAAGTGACTGTTGAGTGCATGGAAAGCCTTTAGCCACCTGTTTTAGTTTAAGAATAAAGAAAGAAAGAACATTGGCTCAAATGAGACAAGTTTGTTAGCCTCTCAACTGCTACTCAGATGTAAGTTTATTATTACCATCACTGTAATAAAAGACGGCAAGTGATTTTCTGTGCGTGTCCCAGTTTTCCTCATTGGCTAGTAGTTGCTTAGAGAGTTCTGCCAAAGCCTGAGATCATCGCATGAGGCACATTGCTGAGATTGATTGGTCATGTCTGCCACTGTCACAGGGAGAGGAGAAGGGTGTCAGCTGGTGTAAAGTGTTGGCATTCCTAGTTCATTTGCTTTGAACAGAGATAGATTATAGAGTAGGATAAATGCATCACTCATCTGAGGTATGAGTGTATGCAGAAGGCTTTCCATGATGTCCACAGTCTGCAGCATCCGTGGTTCTTAAACTGTGCACGATGGCAGTGCTGGAATTATTCTCCAAGGCACTCTCCCTATGATCCTGGTGTGGGAGGTGCTCATGGAGACCACCATTTCTTCACTTCCCGTTCTTCTGCCGACCATGTATAGAAAAGTACTTCGGCAGTTGATAAGAGTCAGCCCTTCCTTGTCTCTTCATTGTCCTTTCCATATCTAGATGCCAGAGTCCTTACTTTTTGGTGTTGGGGTTGAAACCAGGGCCTTGAATATGTGAAGCATGTGTCTACCAATGAGCCACACCCTCTAGTCCCTGTGTATGCTGGCATTTGATACACATAGATCTTTAGTTGTGCAGATATTTTGGCTGGATATTCATTTGTCCATGGAACTAAACAGAGGGAAGAGATTGTGTCCCATATTTCCTGTCCTTCCAGTTCCTCACCAAATGTAGGGCATATTGTAATTTTCCAAGCAAACTTCAAAGTTATCATTATTTTTTGTTCTGAACTTGTATTCATTTTAAAATTGAAATATTTGAGTAGAGGCTGAGGCGGGAGGATCACCCATGTCTTTAAGGTTGATCTGGTCCACAAAGTGAGTTTCCAGGCTAGCCAGGGCTACACAATAAGACCGAGATTCAGAGCTAGGTGTGGTGGCACAGGCAAGCCTGTGAGATGGAGGCAGGAGAAAGGCCTCCAGTATATGGAGTTTAAAGCTATATGAAGTGCCGCTTGCTAAAATAAAAACAACAATGAAAACCAAGAGTATACAATTATGTTGAGTGTTGTCTAAATTATTTAAGAAAATTACATATAAGTGCACAGAAATAAATACTGGCAGGAAAGGTAGTAAAGTGGCAATTATTACTTCTAGGATTAATGTTATGACTAGTAGGCAATTATCGTTCACGGAGGGCAAAGTTTGGAAGGTATCTTTCTGCTTTTTTGGTGGTGATAGCATTGCCTATAAGTAGCTAGGACATGAGTGTTTCTCTCACCTCCACAAAGACATACACACAGACACACAGACATGCATATACACACAGACACACACATATAACACAGACATGCATACACAGATAGACATGCATACACACAGACATGCATACACACAGACATGCAGACACACACACAGACACACACCCACACACACAGACACACACCCCCACACACAGACACACAGACACACACACACAGACACACACACACAGACACACACACACACACACACACACACACACACACACACACACACACACACACACACACACACACATCTTCCCTGCATGTCTGTAACTCGGGGTTGACGCTAAAGGTCTGAGAATCTATGCTCCAGCAGTTCTCTGGAGCAGAAAGTTTCATTTTGTTTTCCAGCCAAGGCTGTCATTTGGATTCCCCATGTTCAGGGCCCAGAAGTGCTCACGTGTAACATGAAAGTGACACACTTATAGAAAACCCTGACACAGACCCAGATCATATCCTGCCTTTAGGGTTATTTCTCCTTTGTGCCCTGTCCGGCCTTGAGAATGGGAATTAGACACTGACTGACCTCTTTCCTCTTGCAAATCCCCTCTGCGGCAGCCCTCCTTTCCTCGGGAGGCTTTGGAGGGGTGTGTGGTGCTTGGCAGGGATCCTTCCAGGGCGAGTCTATTAGGCTTCGAGGATTCTTTTGCTGAGGAGGTGTAACCATAGCGTGCCACGAGGCCTCTGCCAGCCGTGCTTTATAATTCAGACTGTTGCGCTTGCTTGTGTTAATCAACATTTACATGCCCCAAATCCTTTATAGAGCAATGGGATAATAGCCTTCAAGGCTATAGTTACTATTTTGGGTCAGGCTCACTTGTAAAACAGGATCTTTTTATTGGGAAGCTGTTTTCAGTTAGAGGAGTATATAAAACCCTTTGAAAGACAGAATTTCAATTTTGTGGTTGCTTTCTTATATACTTTAAATGGTAAAATCGTTGCACTTAGGTTTATTTTATACACATACTATACACACACACACACACACACACACGCGTGCACACACGCACACGCACACACGCACACACACACACACACACACACACACACACACACACACACACACACACTTCAAACAGGTTAAAGTCCATGCTCTGAAGCCAGACTTCTTTATGACTTAATATGTATGGGCGTTTTGTATTTGTGCATTTCTCTGTACTGTGTGGATACCAGTTCCTGCAGAGGCCAGAGAGGGTGTCAGGTTCCCTGGAGCTGGAGACAGAGATGGTTTTGAGCATCCATATTGATGCTAGGATCTGAACTCTGGTCCACTGGAAGCTGGTACTCTTCACCACTGAGGCATCCCTCCAGCCTCTGAAACCAGACTTTGTAAGGATGGAGAGAAACAGGCTGAATGGAATTTGACCTAATGTACAACTTTTCTGGTAAGCAGTAGTATGTTTAACTTGCGGGATTGTGGGTTCCCCAGGGAGACTGGGGTATTGTGTCTAGTGGTGGGCAAAGGTGTAGAAGACACAGATTGTATGTCTATGAAGAGAAGTCAGAACATACTGGTGTGGGTCGAAATGGGTTGTAGAGCACCAAGCTTACACATTTCTGTTCTTAGAGACAGACTGCCAGCTTGGCATTGTAGGAGGTCCCTAGGCCCCAAGTCTTGTTAAGCAGCCTTGGATCAAGCATAGTGAGAAGACTGTGGGTAACTTAGTCTTCGAGAGCTGGATGTGGATTGGTGGCTGGAGTCAACACTTTCCCACCAAGCAGAGAGCTCAGGAAGTTTCCATAGACTGTAGGTTACTTTATCAGAAACGGCTGCTCCTGTAATAACTGAGAACATGCTGTTGTGGCCCCACAGGCTGCATTTATTGTGTGTAGAAGTCCTGCCTCCTGGATCTTCCTGGAACTGTGGATACTGTAGCTTCCATAGTTGTTAGAAGAGGTTTTAGATATTGTTATGGTCGGAATGTGAAATATCCCATAGGCTCATGTCTTTGAACAGTTGGTTCCCAGCTGGTTAGGTAGTGGGAAGTTGTGGAAATCTTAGAACCTTGCTGGGGGAAGAATAGCAAGTAGGTCTTGCTACTCTCAAGCTGTTCTGCATGCTATGATTGACAGATACCTCTGAAACTGTGAGCCCACAGTATCTTAACTAATAGAGATACACAGAGGCGGCTTCCCTTACAATGAAGTTACATTTTGATACACCTGTCATAAGGTGAAACATATGCATTTATCTCACATTCATTTCATGGTGAACATTACAGCTTAATAACATGTAATTGGTTGTTGTTTTGCTGTTGCTCACCTTGTGACAGAGGATTGTGTTGTTCCAGGGAAGAACAAAATTCAAAATCTAAAGTAGCGCTTATATTAAATATGGGTCACTTTTATACATCACTGTGAAAAATTATAAGTCTATGAGTCCAGGGTTCTCTATACTCAGCAGACCAGAACATTTTAGTCAGGAGGGAAGTCCATGTGACTAACTCATTCATCCAAATCAAGAAAGGGTGTCATCTCTTACAGGAGGGCCTGGGTAGATGGCACAGTGTCAACTGCTGCTGAGAGATCTACTGAGGATGTCCCTAGCAACACAGGGACTTGGAGTTAGGCTTGGCAAAGTCATGAGTTGGCTGGAGTCATACTGGAAGATGAAGGATGGGGTGAGCAAATATAGGCCCACAATGAGATGTTTCTGGAGGAAATAAATGAGAATGGAAGTAGCTAAAGGAAAACACAAATGCTTCCCGTTCTTGTTTCTCCGTCTAGGGGCACCTCTGTGTAGTTAGGTTGATTTGGGATCACACAGGTTCAGAGGTATCTCAGTCAATCATAGCACGCAGAACCTACTTGCTACTCTAGATACGAAGGGCGATGTGGGGAAGATGAGACTGAAAGGTACAAGCACACAGGGCGTGAAGATGGTAATTAATAATGGAAGGTTCTAGAAAGGACAAGAAGAGATAGGAGCTGGTTGTCCAAAGCTGGATCAACCCTACATAGATAGCATACTAACTTCAATAGGAATGTCGCGAAGTTGGAGGTGGGAAGGTCTCTTGATGCTGGGTGTCTGGTAGAATCCCTTTCTTATGAATTGCGCTGACGCCCTGGAGTAAGAGGCAAGGCTGTCTGCAGAGAGAGTAAGGTAAGATTTACGTGATGGACCAGCAGCTCACAGAGGATGTAAGATGTCTGCAGAGAGAGCAAGGAGTGAGTTGACTAATTATCCATCCTAGTACTTTATAACTCATACATTGCCTCTATATGGCTCATTTCTTGTCATCCTGGTCAGCCATGCACTAGATTCTATTTTTTTTTTTAAAAAAAGATTTATTTTATTTATATGAGTACGCTGTAACTGTCAGACACACCAAAAGAGGGTATTGGATCCTATTACAGGTTGTTGTGAGCCACCATATGGTTGCTGGGAATTGAACTCAGGACCTCTGGAAGAGCAGTCAGTGCTCTTAACCACTGAGCCATCTCTCCAGCCCCTATACTTTCTATTTTTAAGATGGGGAAAATGTCTACATTGAGGCCAAGTTGTTCTGAAACCCATGCTTTGCTTCTCATTTGGTCCTCCGAGAGTCTGGTAGATACTTCAGCTTAGCTAGCTTACTGGGATCTCTCTCTTTAGGTCTGCAGCGTACTAGAACCCTCTTCCAAGTTCTTATTGCTCAGGAACCATGCATCATTTAGACTGTACTATCACAGGGAAAGGTGTCTTGTTTTGAGTTTTTGAGAGAGGTTTTACGCTATAACCCAAGCTGGTCTCGAACTCGCTACGTGGATCAGGCTGGCCCCAAACTCATAATCCTCAGGATTACAGGCACATAATATCACACCTGGCATGTGGCTAGTTTTTTCTTTTTTTTTTTTTCAACTGACTAGAGGAATTTGAATGGAATCACCCATTTGTCTGGAGCAATTCATGAAGCAGTCAGTGTTAACCTTCGTGCTGCCTTTGCGGTCTGAGGGCCATGAGTAGTCCTCAGGTGTTAGAGGTGGCATTGGTGTCTGGTTAGAGTGGCATTGACTTTCCATCAAGAGCAGGGCTGCCATGAGAGCTCAGTCAGGCTGGTGGAGGTCTGGCTGTAGGCAGGTTGGTGATGTTTGCCAAAGGCACAGGGATGGGAGCTGTGGAGGTCACTGGTTTGGGTCTAGTTGGAGGCAGATGAGCACACTGAGGTCCGAGCCCCTTCCAGGCAGCTAGACTGATGAGTTCTTCTTTAGCAGACGAAACAGACAAGAGTCCAATGGACAGACTGCACGCCATCACTTCCCGCTTATGTGAGGCTCGCAAGCTCCCGAGTGGCTTTGAGGGAGCTGACAGGCTGTTCACAGACTCCTCTCTCACTCATCTGTACAAAAGTCTTTTCTCCTTGAGACATTTCTAGCTCATCAGTTATGGTTCCGTTAAAACAGCAAGGAGACTGATAGCGGAGGAGAAACAGGTAGTCAGGTTGCTTGATGGTACTGCTTGGATGTAGAGGTTTCCTCTCAGCCTCCTCTTCCCCACTTTCCCCTTTCCTTCCTTGCTTTTTTGTTTCTCCCCTAGTTTTCACCTCAGTCTCACTCTCCGATTTTACACGGCTTCTCCCTGAACATCCTCTCGTCCCTCTCAGGGAGTCTATCCTTGTGCTCCGATCTCTCCCCCCACCCCCTGCTTTTTAGAGGACACCAGTCAGATTGGTTAAAAATCTCTAGTAAACATCATCTTTACTGTCTAAAGAGACTACTTCCCTGTTCTGAACTACTGGGAATCAAAACACCAGCGTGTGTTTTGTGTATGTATATGATATGGTGTGTGTGTGTTATTTATTTTAATCCTTAACATGTAGTATTGGTTGCTATGTTGGCATATGAGTCTCAGAAACTATGATGCTCTGTAGACTGGAGGTGGGACCATCTTGTGGCTACAGGCCTGTCAGGAATTAGCCAAACAAAGTTTCACACATCAAATGATTTAGTATTATAGAAAAGAACAGCTCTGATGATGTCTGTCAGAGAGAGCATTATGCTGGAGTTGGGAGATGGAAGCCGTCTGTTGTCCTCCCTTGGTTGTGTAGATCACAGATGATAGAATAGTGTTTGGCCTTTGGGAGAGAGAACTTAACCACTTGGCAATAGGGAAACATTTTGAGAACATCATGCATGGTGAAATAGGAATGAATAAAAACATCTCAGGACAGTTTACTATATGACTCACTTACACCACTTGGGGCTATATCCAAAGGAAACAAAGTAACAAACCAGACACCTGTTTGCTCCCAGTCACTGTAGGGCTAGAGCCAGCTTAGGTGTTCATCAGCAGACAAATGGGTGAGAAAAATGTGGTACCTGTACACAATGGAGTATTAGCCCACCATAAAGGAGGAAGGAGACCTTGTCATTTGCAGCAATGTGGCCACCAGAGAACAGCGTGTTAAACGAAATAAGACAGACACAGAGAGACAAGGGCTATGTGTTCTCTCTCAAGTGCAGAAGAGAAAAAAAAAAAGAGTTGACCTGAAGGTAGAGGTTTCAGAGTTCAATCACAAGGTCTGGCCAGGTTCGGGAGCTGGAGCAGTACTAAGGACAGGTGGATCTGCGACTGCTGCACGTTGCATGTGTGTGTGAAAATATGCCTAACCTAGTGGGGGTGGGGGTGCGTGCCTCCAACCAATCCCAGACAGATGCAGAAACCCTGTCTCAAACACCCTGTGAGCATACACTAGTTTTATACATGAGTTTATCTGCATGTACTGTTTAATAATAGTCAAAGGCATACACATATCAACAGAAGAAGGTCTCAGTTGTAGGGAGAGAAATTAGGCTGTGGATGAGAAAGGAGGACGGTTTTCAAGGTGGAACAAAAGTGTGCACAGACTCCAGACAGTGATGTTCCCTGAACAGTTGTTGAAATCCTTAGTTTTGAAACAAGCACCTCCTCTCAAAGTACTCCATTTCCACCAACTTATGGCAAGACACAGCTACATCTTTTGCTCCTAGTTCCTGAAAACATGGGGCATTTCAGGATCTTAGGATGAAGGAGAGCTTCCCTTGGTCAGTTGCTGCTTGCCCTGTATGGACCATTGGAGGAGATTTGAGGCGAGCAAGGTGCACTTTTAGTCCTCAGGAGGATGTACCTGGAACTGGTGACACCCCAAGCAGCCTCGGCCAGCAGGATGCCTGGCAGCTGATAGTGACACAGGATTGGGATGTGCTCATGGGCCAGCACCTTCCTCAGCGTGTGCAAGGTCATAGACGCTTGAATGTGGGCACCCTTCCCAAAAAAGTGGTAGGTGAACATTTGCTGATGGAGTGTGTGCATCCACACACACGTGTGTCTATGCTCCTGTGTTTGGCTTGGGTTTCTCAGCTCTATATGGCCTGTCCGGCTGAATTCAGCTTAAGGCCTCTTTTAGCCCAGAATGGCTTTAATGTCTTTGTTTTTATTTTTGGCATGTAAATGTGTGTATGTGCATGTGTGAATGTAGGTGTGTGTGTGTATGAGTGTGTGCATGTGACTGTTAGAGTATGTGTATATGAATGTATGGACTGTGTGTGCATATGTGTAAGAATATGTGTATATGAATGTATGGACTGTGTGTGCATATGTGTACGTGAGTGCATGTGTGTGTGTGTATGTGTATGTATCCACATGAACATACATGTATCTGCATGTATGAACCCATGTGCAGAGGACAGAGGAGGAGAGCTGGGGTCCTGTTCTGCCACTCTCCCTTATTTCCTTGAGACAAGCTCTTTCACTGACTTTGGAACTGGACCAGTGGTTGGCAAGCTGTTTCCTATCTCCATTCTCACTCCTCAGCTCTGGGACTGCAATCATGTCCACTCTGGAGTCATGCTTGAGTCTTTCTTCATGTGGTTTCTGGAGATTTGAACCCAGGTCCTCATCTATGTTCAAGCCTCTTGCTTCTCTCACTCATCCTTCGAGCCTGACTTACACTTCTTAAAGACTAAAAGGAAAACAAAAACAAACAAAACTAAGATTATGTGACAGAGACTATATTGTGGCCTTCAAACTATAAAATATTTATTATCTAAGTCTCCACAGAAAAGATTGCCAAGCCATGGGATTCTACCAGAAGACACCGTGAAAGCCTTGATGGGCTTCGAGAAGCCATTAGTACTGGCCGACACCGGCTGACGTTTAGCTATTGGGCCAGGTCCTTATACATTTAAGATCACCTGATTCTCTTCTAAATGCTACAAGGATGGTGTTAGTATTTATGGTACAGATAAAGAAACTGAGACACGAGATTTGGTTTTGCTAAGATTACACAGGCCGATGGGCCTGAGACTCTGGACTAGCCGAGGTGGGTAAGGCCTAAGGTGGGTAAGGCCTAAGAGATTTCCTCCCGAGGATGGTTACTCGCTTTCTGAAACCAGGGAACAGCAGTGTTTCCTAGAACTATCACTGTGATGCTGCAAAAGTCACGCAGATGGATACCTTTGAAGCGGCAATGGAATGGAAAGCATCATTCACGGACTGGGGGACCGTGATTGGCTGAGCTGTAATGTGTAATGGGGCAGGAATGGACGGGGTCTCAGTGTGTAAGTAAAGGTGGTGTGGCTTGAATGGAGGAGAGATGGAAGCATGTGTGCTTGTGTGTGTGCGTGTGTGTGTGCACACGCGTGCACGCATATGTATGGATGAAATGGGGAGTGAGAAAGGAAGATAGATATGGAAGACCTTGTCTATATTTTCTTAGCCATTCCACGGCTTTAAAGCTCTGATAACTGAGTGAGATGACTGAGGGGGATTGGTTGAAAACATTTCTCGTTGAAGCATTCACATAAAACTTTTAAAGGATATCCCTAGACTATTAGTGCTTTGCGAAATGTCTGGAACCATATTTGTATTCTCAACTGTATCGTTATGGTGAGATCCGATCACCAATATTTGCATGGGCTTTGGATTGATCCATGTTCTTAGCTCAGGAAATTGACAAGTGTGAGAACGTTATTCCAGAAGCAGACTGTTTGACATAAACAGCTAGAGTCATACCTAGATTTGTCCCATCTGTCCAAGGCGTTGGGTACTTTTAAAAGTCTCTGAGTCATAGCTGTCCGGTTGTTTGGAGGGAGCCAGATAGATATTCTCAGATCTGTCTCCCAGAGACATCATTTTAGTAGCTTAAAATTGGCTATGATGGGGACTGGAGAGATGGCTCAGTGGCTAAGAGCACTGACTGCTCTTCCAAAGGTCATGAGTTCAATTCCCAGCAACCACACAGTGGCTTACAACCATCTGTAATGGGATCTGATGCCCTCTTGTGTGTCTGGAAACAGCTACAGTGTTCTCATATAAATAAAATAAATCTTTAAAAAAAAATGGCCATGATGAAGGTGTTCACATTATGGAACGTAGCAGGTACCAGGCACCAGTGTTTCTGGATGCTTCTGATTTGGGTGTTAAATATGGAATAGCACAGCACTGCACACATCAGACGCCATTTGCAGTTTCCAGTCCTGAGATTAGAAGATCATGCTAACAAAGGCAGAAACACTGGAGAAGACATTTCTTTCACTGGCAAAAAATTTAATAGGGAAATATCAGAACATCAGTTCTTAGTTTTGAGGAGTTATTTTTTTTCAATGTAATTAATCAAATTTTGCCTTGTTTTGACATCATACATTCTAGGGACATAAAGTGGCTGTAAATGATTGAGTTTTGATGATTACACGGTGAGGGGGGCATAGGGCATTTTGTGGTGTGCTAGGAATTTTGAACAGGAAGGGAGTTGATATATGGTTGTAGTTATTAAAACATATATTTTGTCTGATTATTTCTCCATGTTTCATTTAAATTTATTTCCTAGTCTTTGCCTCCCCCCGCCCCCCCCCCCCCGGTTTCATTCTGTGTTGACCTCTGTCTCCCCACGAGGGTATGGCGGAGAGAGCAATGGGTTTAAAGTCTGTGTTGTAAGATGAGATCAGAATGAAGGGTTACTGACTTGTCCATGCAATGCTAGACATTGTCTTGAGACTTTTTGTTTTTCAACAATAGCTAATTTTCAATGAAGAGATTATCTTGTAAAATTGAAATGAATTTGGAAAAGAGTCAATTAAAGTTTCACACATGGATGCTGCAGACGTTGGCTATTATCAGTGATTAACTCTAATTAACACAAGAATGTGATTTCAGAAAAGGGTGTGTGCGATGCCTTTTCTTGTGACTCCTACCTTGTGGAAGAACCAACTCCTGGGGAAAATGGAGCCTCTGCAGCCATTGGCTTATAATTATGTGTGTTTTGTTTGTTTTTATAGAACAGATGCAGGACAAAGAGCGTAGTATGAGATATTGGAATGCAATTTTGGAACATATGTTTCCAAAATTATGGAAACGTTCTGGATGATAAATAAATCCTTTCAGCCTCAGAGGGTGCAGGCTGCAAGGCTGAGAGAGAGGGGGTGTTGGATGGGGGGAAACGTGGTTTAAGTAACAGGATGAATAGTACGCACATCAAAGCCATTAGAGCATAAACCCCCAGATTTAAAAACGTGAGAGGCGAAAGATTATGTAGCAGGGTCTGGCGGCTTTATAGAGCCCATTTCAAATGAGGGATAGAACAAAAGAATGTACGATTGAAGCTCTTGAAGAGATTTATTTCAGGAGAGAGGCAAACATTTTGCTCTGATACCAATTAGCCAAGAAGAAGTACCACGTCATAAATGCCAATATTAAAAATGTAAATCCCACACCCGAGGGTGCACTGAAGACAGGTCACAGAGCTTTGAAGATGGAATGCATAAAGAGACACTGGGAAGAGAGCTTTCTACCTGCTCAGCCTACCTCCTTCTGAGTTCTGGATTGGGGGTGGGGGTGGGGGCGTGATGTATCACTGTAAAGACATGCAAGCTCATCTGGGGGAACTTGGTTACTTGTTCCATTGTGTGGATTTAGATGCCATTTGAGAGACTTCATTATGGGAACTCCAAAAGATCCTTTTTACAACACCAATTTACCTGGAACAGCTTGGGGAGGCTCCAGGGTTTTCCTTTATTATTTTTGATAGCATATTTTGTACCAGGGATGTGTATGGGCATTTGCAAAATGCTGAGGGAAAGCCAGCAAGTGCGATGGAGAGTCCTTTTATGCTTTTAAAGGTATATTCACATCCATTGACTGTGATTCTGTGTAAAAGGAGAGATGCACAGAGCTCGGGTTGAATTGAATGATATGATTTAGCTCTTTCCAAGTGGAAAAGAGGCCATGTGTGAGTGTGAGTGTGAGTGTGAGTGTGAGTGTGAGTGTGTGTGTGTGTGTGTGTGTGTGAGAGGGGGGGGGGACACTGAACAAGGAGAGAGTTGAGCCTTTCATCTGCACCAGCGAGCGTTGCATGCTGGACTGTTGATATCTTTCATTAACACCAAGGCACCATTATGCTGAAAGGGAGATGGTACAGAATGTGAAACAAAACGTGCTGTCTGGAATAGAGATGTCTGTTGCTACAAAAATACTCAACTCTCATCACTGAACTTGGATAATAAATCGCTTTGCCTGTTGTATTTTGGTGTATTGAAACATTATCTTTTATGATCGTAGGTGTTGCTTCATTATTGAACGCACCCTTGTTATTGCAGGGAAGACAAGCTCACGTTTGATTTATAATGGGATGATTGTGCTTTGAGTTAAATGAAAGTTCAAAGGAAAATGAATCCTAAATAAGAATAATTGAAGAGATTCAAGGTTCATTTGAGTTTATATTCATCAAGGCAGTTGTCTCCAGAAACCTTCCTAGTTAAAGCAACTGGACAGATCATAACTTACTAACTTTGCCTTCCTAACACCACTTAATTCTATATATCATAATCAGAAATGGTAAGCCTCGGCAGTAATTTATACAAAACGTATTGTTACAGAGTTATAAATGTCATTAAGTGGTAGACTTATGTCTCAGTGTCATGCAAGTTGAAGCTTGGATTTAAAAGAATTACCCATAATGCAAGATTTCTATAAAAATATCCTCAGTGCTTTCTCCTCCAGGGCGGGCTCGTATTAAAGTTCAGCTTCATTTTACACCTGTTCTCTGCTCTGGGAAGTGCAACCTTTATTTCTCCCTCCTGTTTTTAAAGTCACCTTCTTAGTTCTGGTACAACATAACTCAGACAACTGGAAGCGTTAGGGATGAATTTACAGTCCCTCTGGCTGCTCTCTATCTGGGACAGGAAGGAGCGGGAAGCCGGAGGTAACTTTTCCTGCCATCAAGGGACATGTAGAGAGAAAAGGCGATTAATCGTAAGGTGCCAACTAGTTTTGATTATTCAGGGGCCGGTGGTGGAATCTGTGGATTGTTCAGGCCTCTGGTTTGCCAGTCTGATATTTCACCCCTCAGTGGCCAGGGGGGCCTGCTATGATGAGTCTCTAATGGTGGCAAAGGAACAGTCCTGTTTAGGCCACCTACATTGTGCAAAAATAGGGAAGAATACTTATTTATATGCATATGATCTTTATATATACTTATATCAAGGTAATCTATATATCTATATATCATCTCTATATTATTTACAACCTCTCATATATAAACCATCAGTATGTATATTATCTATGCCTATACCTCTTTAGTCTTTACAACAACACACCTAGGAGGGAAGTGGTATGTTAATGTGTTAAAATAAAATGGCAAGAGCTTAGTCCAATGAATTAATCTCTTAAACTTTTTATTGTGTGTATTCTGCATGTCCCTCCCTGAGATAAGCTGGCGGGGGGTGGGGGGTAGGGGGGTGGGGAGGAGAGCTGTGCTGTGGTCCCCGCCCTCACTGAACAGGGAGGAAATCAAACACCTTACTTCATAACCAGACTATACAATTATGAGAGGTGTTTATATGTGTTCTGAACAAAAACTGTAAGGGATCATGAGGTTCAAGATACCTAAGGAAGGAACATGCCCTTTCTGCAGGGTCCTCTGAGGGGCCAGCTTGGAGGATCTAACCTTTGAGCAGGCAGTTAAAGGACAGAAAAGTTGCTGAAGGTTGTAGAGATAATTAGGCAGAATTGAGATTCAAACTCAGGCCCGTCAGAGCCTATTCAGGTTCTATTCGAGTTGTCCCACTATACACATTTGAAACAACACTGAATCCAATCTTGGACTCTCCGCCACTTGCTACGATCTCCCCTGGGGTCATGGACTGAGAGCGGGTGTGAATTGGTGGCGGTGAGCCTGTGGCTTCTCTCTGCAGGAAGAGTCCAGGAGGAAGCTTCGCCTGTGGTGTGCATATCCCTCCTATTTTCTTCAAGGTTCTGTCTGGATTGCACTGGGGCACTGGCTGTATGGTGTTCACCGTTTCTTCTAATTGGGGAAGAAGCCAATTCCAAATACCTGGGAGAAGTTAAGTAAGGAGCTGAGGCCAGAGCTCAGAAACCTCTCCTACCTAGCCCTGTCCAGCCACCCTCTCACCACTCCGCTCTGCTCCGTGCTGCCTGCTTCGTCTAATGCTGTCTTGGAGACTGGCAGTCTGCCCTCAGAACTCCCTGACCTACACAGGGAGCCTTGGGAGGGTTGTTGGACTCCGCCTAGAACATTCCCGTGTGTTTCCACCCAGTTGCTGTGTTCTTGGTGAGGTACCCTGCTGGACATGGCCACCCAGAGCTGAAATTTCAGCCAGGCACAGGGATGGGGATGGCCTAGTGTAGAAGCAGAAGCAAGAGATGTGTTGCTTTCCCCCTCTGTCTGCTGGTAGAAGGGCAGGGATTAGAGGTGTTGATGACTCTTTAAAAGTTCCACTGTTCCCACTCCAAACCCCAGAAGAAAGCAAAGGAAACTGCTTTCTTCTGCTCGAATTTTTGCCATCAAGCAGCGTTGCCTCTGCCTCAGGGATCTCGATGAAATGCAGACCTTCTGGGGAGAAGGCGAGCTACAAAGTGCCGGCCACCTTGACGCAAAGGAGTTTATTGTATCTCTTTTCTGATGGCTAAGGGCGTCTCGGGGAAACACATTGCTGAAGTAGAGGAAAATAGGGATAGCAGCTTCCTTTGGTTCCAATTCTTCAGCCTCCCCTTTGCAAAAAGCAACAGTACGTTATAGACACTAGGGGGCGCAAGTAGGCCAGCAATGGCGCCTGTTACTTTTTACAGCTCTGAGAAAGTTGGCATTATCGCTGTTTTCTTTTTCTTAAGAATCGGAGTTCTCTGAGATGGTATGAGTGAAAGCATTGGTTGCTTTGCTTCCCAGGATGTCCGTAGCCCTCAGAAAATGCAATGAAGAAATATTCAGAATGAAACATGGAAAGCGGATGGATACCCAAGAGATTTCATCAACGGTCTTCCGCACCGCTCTTGGCTGTTTTTATTATGACAGTTTGTTAAACGTTTCTGAGAGCTAAAGTTCAAATGGGAACAGTGGAAAGGAACTGATTTGTCAAAATGCCTAGCCGTGCCCCTAATGTCACCAAAGTGGGGATGCAAATGTGCATATTTGTGAATATAGAGAGTAAGCCCACTTGAAGAAAGGAGAAAAAGTCTCCCTCACAGCCAAACACATATCTTATGTACCTACCGTTCAGATGGCTGTTCTTACTGAATAAATCTTACTTAGCAACCTTCCACCAGAGCAAATAATAAATCACTCCCCAAAGCTCCAGGCATCAGGTTCTATCTGGGCAGTAAAACTCTGCAAATGTTCTGACAGCATTTTGTGAAATCATAATTGCTTAGGGAAAGTGAGTCTGGATGTCTTAAAATGTACAGAATTAAAGCGAAGCTGTTCCTTTGAGGAAAATTATCCTAATGCTGCGTGCAGTATTCTTTATGTGAATTCTAGATTATAATCCACAGGTCCCCATCATTTCTGGGAAGAGTATATAACCAATGCGCCATGCCTAGGTTTTATAGTCACTCTTGTGACCATCGGGGCAGAGGTGCTTCGTTATTTGTATAGTTAGTTTTAAGTGTGTTTATTTATCAGCATTCTCTGGAGAGCCACACCTCAAAACATGTAGTATCTAGCTATCCTTAAAGAAGGGCTGAGTTCTGGGCCCCCAGTTCATGTGTTTAAAGTCTTAACAGCTCCCCCTGTACCTCAGAATGTGCTTGCTCCCCATGGCTTGATCAGCCTGTTTTCTTATGGCACCCAGGATCACCAGCCATGGGTGGCACCACCCACAACAGACTGGACCCGTTCTCATCAGTCACTAATAAAGAAAACACCCTACAGATTTGCCTACAGGTCAATCTTATGGAAGCGTTTTCTCAGTTGGAGTCCCCTCTTCTCAAATGACTCTAGCTGTGTCAAGTTGACATAAAACTAGCCAGTACGGGACAGGTCATTAGGATGGCCCTGGGTCCAAAGGGAATGGTGTCTTTATAAGAGGAAAATACCAGTCAGACATACTGGGAAGACTCTGTGAGGACACAGAGGGAGGTAGTGTTGTTTACAAAGCGAGTTCCAGGATACGCAGAGAAACCCTGTCTTGGAAAACAAAACAGAACAAGGTATGCTTCTGCATACTGAAGCAGAGCTCAGAGTTTGGACCATTTTAAGACGAGTAACTTTTTCTTGGTTATTCAAGGCAGGGTTTCACTGTGTAGCCCTGGCTGTCCCAGAACTCTGTAGACCAAGCTGGCCTTGAACTCACAGAGATCAGTCTGCCTCCATCTCCCCAATGCTGGAATTAAAGGTGTGTGTCACCACTACCCAGCTTAAAACCAGTAATTTAAAAGTAGAATTATTCAAGATGAAGTCTTTATAGGAACTACCATTATTGGCCCATTACCCACCCCTATTTGCATTGCACATAAGCTTAGTGGGCTGTGCCTGAGTGACTTGTCTGCATCAATTTCTCCTTCTTGGGAAGTGGGATGTTGCTAAGTGTGGTCCTTCCTGTCCTAGCCCAGCACATCACAGGCACTTACCTCCAAGCCTTACAGAGGTCAGCGAAGCCCCCCTGCATCTTTGTCTTGTTTTCACCCACCAAACAGCAGGGCATTGTTCCCCAGCTCAGTGATGGAAGGAGCCCTCATTGCCGCCTTACAAGCTGGAGAAGGTCCAACAGTGTCATATCAAATACCCCAGGGGTGGGTGTGGAGTTAAGTGCCTAACCACATGAAAGCGCCGGCCTCAGCTCTCATTTGAGGAGGTTTTCATGCAGTTTTAATCTGGCTGCATTCTATCACCAGATTTACTCACTGGATAAGAACTTGAATGAGAAGTCAGGAGGTGAGGGTCAGGCCTAGTCTGAGTCATGGTCACCATCTGGAATCGTGGCTTCTTCCTGTAAATGGTAGGTGCCCTTGCGGTCTTCCTTACAGTGCTAACATCCTCTATGGTAATTGATATTTCAGGCCAGTGGGCAAGGGCTAGGCTTCAATGACTTTGTGAAACATTGCTGCCTTGGCCCGGCAGTCTGGTGCCTAGTGTCACCACCCAAGGCTTTTAAGAAAAGGTGTGTATGTGTGTGTGTGTGTGCATGCATGTGTGTGCACACTTGTACATATGAAGGTGTGTGTGAACATATATGTATGTATGTATGTGTGTGTGTATGTATGTGTGTATCTGTGTGAGTGTATGCTCACACGTATGGGTATGCATGCCTGTGCACACACAGAAGTCAGCATGGGGTGTTGCAGTCCCTCAGAGCCGGAGTTGCTGTTAGCTGGGCTGCCCAGCTTGTTACCTGGGTGCTGAGATCTGAATTTGCTCCTCCTGACAGCAAACACTCATACCTGCTGAATGCCAGCTCCCCAAGACCTGAAAACCCCCTCAGGGTATCAGAGGCCCATCTTCTGGTGGCATCTTTTAAAAAATCCCTACCTCTGTCAAAATTTCACTTTGGGGCCCTGTGTCCTCTCCAGTTAAGGGTGAGGTGACTTTTGGGAGCCACCAACACTGTGGCACTCAGTTCTGTACTCTATTTGCCACTCCAGGCAGTGCATTCCTCTGTGTAGAAGACAGCACACACACATGCATGTGCATATGTGTGGTGACTCATGTCCTAAGCTATTAGACCACATAGAGAATAAGCAGAGTCCTAGCAGTTTCTTCTACTCCACAATGGACCAGAGCACATGCCTTTGGGAGTCGACAGGCATCACCACCAAGGGCCTGTGCTTAGTGTCATAGCGTTAGGCTTCACCTTGTCCAAGATGTGTTATAGCACTAGATGAAAGAGTGAATCTGGAATTCAGTAAAATACACTTCACGGGCTGTCCTGTGGTGGGTGGCCTACTGACCCAAGGTGGCAGTGATCCTGAGCTCTGAATTATTCTAGTAGATATGGTTTAAAATTCTCTCCCCAACTTTCCCACAAAGGGAATCAAAACAAAGTCGGTCTGCATGCATAGATTTTTAGTACAGAACACACTGTGGGGAGACAGAAAAGATATGGAAGACTGCTCTTGGCCATCAGCCTACCGGGTTACATTTTAGGATGGTTCAAAGATTCCAAAAGGCTCCTAGGCATGGGCACGCAGGAACATGAGGCATGCCCACTCGTGGTAGCATCTGCTTGAACCCCAAGGAGAGCACTCAGCATTCCGTACTGTTCTTACAGAGTTCTTGCATATACAGCAATGGTGCACTTCTGAAAGACGAGCACATTAGGAAAGCAAAAGGAAATATAAAACGGCATTAAAGAGAATCAGGTCCTCTGGGACTGAGTGCAGAGAGAATAAAGCAGACAGTACATTACACAGATCAATGGGTCTGGGGCAGTGTGGAGAGGCTTTGCCAGTGAGGCCTGCAGGACCTGACTGTGAAACACAGTCAGCTGAGAAGGGTCTGGTCACTCCCGGGGAGCTCAGGATAAAGGAGGAACTGAACCCAGATGGCCTGACCACCTGCAGTGGGGAGCCAATGGCCATTCATGTTTTCTCGAGGTAAGGTCTTGCTCTGTTGCCTAGGCTGTCTGAACATCCAGCCTCAAGAGAGGGCTATGCCTCAGTGTCCCCCTGCACCTGATGCCCTCGCGGATCATTGTGAGGATCCAGTGGAAAGACAGGGCGAAGGTGGCAGGAACCTGCTCTGAAAAGCAGACTGAGCCTTCTGATTGGCATTTTTTCCTCCTTACCCTCCTATCTACTTCCTGGGCGTTTGGCTGAAAAGTCCTTTGTACATGGTGTCTGAACAAGGGGCTTCCCTGATCAAAAGTGTTAGTAGTTCTATTGTCGTTTTACACTATGTGTGTCTGAACACCACAGCCAGACACACTGGGCCCTGGGTGCCCTTGCCCTGGTCCTCCCTGCTGTGGTCCTGTTCACTGCCTACATTAGCCAACCAAAGTACTTGTTCTGGAACAATCCGTGCTCCACTTTGTATCCAAGCCCCCTACAGTGTCCCCTCCCCTTTGCCTTGGGAGAATCCTGTTCATTCTTCAAGTGGCCATGGTTCTTGAAGACCTTTGCTTCCCACAGTGTGGTCTGTGCTCCAGCAGCAGCTTGCCCGCTCTTGGGCATTGGTTAGGGGAGTACAGAGTCTCCAGTGTCCATCCCCACACACATCCAGAACCAGCCTTGGCCAGATACTGTGGGAAGGACTGGAGGCTGTTCTGGGAAGCCTCATTCATCTTTCTGAACAGAGCTCAGGCTGACTAGTTGGGGCTGCACAGAGTCCCCTGAAATGACTTCTGCTGACGCCCTGTCTTCTCTACCAGACTTTGACTGCTTGGGATTTGTGACTCCCATCTTACACATCTTAGTGACTTAGAAAATAGCGTATAGCCAGTACTCCAAAACTGCTTGTGTGCACCAGGAATCTGTAATGGCTCATCCTGGGAATAAATGGAGGTCTGCTACTTGTACAGCAGCTTAATGTGATGTTTCATTGGAACCTAGTTTAACCCTTCCAAAAGCTACTCTTAAAAATTATATATATATAAAACAATATATTATATATATTACAATAAAATTACATCACCTCCCCTTCACTTTCCTCCTTACAATTCCCTCTTACTCTTTTTGTCAAATTCATGGCTTCCTTTTAATTGTTATTGCATATTTATGTAACATAAATATGCATGCACATATATATCCTAAATATATAAAGACATGATCAGTCCATACAGTAGTCCATGTACATGTATGTACCTAGTGCTGACCATATGGTGTTGGATAACCTATTGTTGTGCTCCTTCCTTGGGAGGACTGTTTTTCCTGCTCTCGATTCTTTAGTTGCCTGTAGTCTTTTGTCTAGGATTGGGGTCTCATGAACTTTCCCCCCATCCATGTTAGGGTAAGAACTGATGTTGTCCTTATGTCTGTCCTGTGTAGGTAGTCATGCTGCTGATATTCCATGGGTATAGCTTCTCTGACATTTCAAGGAGACAGGCTCTCACAGCAAAGTTCCTGTTCCTCGGGCTTTTACAGGCCCTGCCCCCTTCTCAAATGCTGAACCTTTCCTGCACCTATTTTAGAGGAGGCACAAGACCAACCAGGCCCTTGGTACCTGGGATCTGGCTCTGGTGGTATTGACACTTTTGCCCAAGAGACTTTCCAGTAATAGGAATATCCTAAAGCCCCTTTGATGAACACAAACTGCTCCCCAAAAGGAGCCTTTTCAGTTAGACACTTTCCTTCTGGTCAAAGGTCCACTTTGAAGACTTTTAAATCTGGTTTAAAGTGAGGATTAAGGGACCAAGCAACACAGGGTGTCACCGCTGAGTCCTTCCCCTGGGGAATCCTCAGTGAGTCATAGGTATCACTCACTCCCAGCCCTGGGTTTCTCTCCTTTGTCTAGGAGAGGGAGGGAGGAGGGTAATCTAATGCCTGAATTTCCTTTGAGCATGGAATTCCAAGTGGGCTAGTTCGTAGCCCAGTTATAAGATTTCAGCACAACGCAGGATCTCTGGAGGCCGAGGAGGGAATGTGGAGCCCTGACCTCAGAAAGATCCTTTTCCTTGCTGTGGGACAGAGTTTTGATTCCCTTCCTTCTTTCCATTTCCTCTTTTAGAAAACTTGGATTTGGAACAGCAGACAGTATCCACAATGAAATACCTGATGCTGGGAAGGGTTTACTCTTCCCCATGCAGAATGCTTTCAAGTTCATGTTACACTCGCGGGCATGAGGTCAACGGAGGGGAAGAGACAGAAGAGACTCCTTCAAGACCACATAGTTCAATGGAGACAGCCAGCTGCATTCTCACATTTGATTTCTGGTCGAGAACGCTGTGCCCTGTGTTTAAGGATGCAACATGCTCTCTTCAATTCTTACTTCTTTTCAAGTTGGGCACTCTGCCTTCCCCATCACAGATAGGGAGTAAGGCTGGACCCTGATTCCCAGCTGGTGAGACCCAGCTCAAACATGGATCCCATTTCTTCTCTAAGATTCAACCTAATTTCCCTGTGCCCTTGCCTTCCCCATCAGCCATGGTTGTCTTCTGTCCTCTCTTCCTTTGAACCTGTTTGTCTCTGTACCACCTATGTGTGACTTATGAGTGATTTGAGAATGCTATGTTTTTTTTGGAGGGGGGGTATGGAATTTAATACTGGGTAACAATATTCTTCTATTTTCTGATATGTCATTACAAGTTTTGTTTCCTTGGGGTTCTCTGGAGTAAAGTACATTATTCATCGGCACATTTGACAGATGCGAGTGATTATACTAATAGTGGGCTTATTTCCCTCTGTGTCTAATGTATTCAGGTTTATTCAAATGAATTGAATCTTAGACTCATCCCTAAAAATGAAACAAGTTCTTTAAGCTGTTCTCCTTACTTGTTTCTTTTAGTCAAAGTCTTGAAGATTTCCTCTTTAAAAAATTTAATATTGTCTGTAATTTAATTTGTAACAGACAGGGTGACATGCACAAGGTTGGTGTGTGAACTTTTTGTGTGTGGAAGTATTTGACTTTTGTACCATTGACAACGATCTTCAAAGGGAACATACACCTTTGGCTAGATACTTAGTGCTTGGAAAGTTTCTACTCAGTACTCAGCACTCTAGGGGAAGACTTCAGGAATGGTTTTACTGATGAAATCTCAGAGATTCTTATTTTTCATAGTTGAAAGAGAGGCATTGAAATCCATGGAGTGGCCAGAAATAGTGTAGAGGCTTTCTACTTTTTTTTTTTTTCTTTTACTCACTTGGCAGAAGCTGGAATTATATGCACAGAGGAACCTCATTTGAGAAAATGCCTCCATCTGATTGGCCTGTAGGCAAAACTGTGAGGTTGACTAATGGTTGATGTGGGAGAGCCCAGCTCAGTGGGAGTGCTGCCACTCCTGGGCAGGTAGATCTAAATTTTCAAGAAAGCAGGCTGAGTCAGTAAGTAAACAGTGCTCTTTGGTCTCTGCTTCAGTTCCTGCCTTCAGGTTCCTGTTCTGAGTTCCTGTGTTGGATTGCCCTGATAATAGAGTGTAAACTGTAAGCCAAATAAATCCTTCCTTCCCAACATGCTTTTGGTTATGGTGTTTTTTCACAGCAATAGAAACCTAACGGAGACATTAACCTGTCTGTGCACATAAGGTACAAGCATAAAAATCTATTCTAACAGGTCTGTCTTTTAGAGTGAAACCCAAGGTTTTATTTTGAAGTCATCGCAAGCCCAGTCATTGTGAGCATCAGAAAAGTGTGGTGTCATTAACCTGACACTAGGCTATTTGTTATGTTTGCGTGTGGACGGCACTACTTTCAGCTTGTAGATGAGGTTGTGTGATTGCTTAGGGGTCTGCTTGCTAAAATGAGGGATGTAGGAGACTCTGCCTTGTGACTTGACATCATTGTTGTGAAGTGGCAAGAAGAGGGATTCATGAGCTCTACCCACCTCTGACTATTGGATGCTGCACATGTTTATTAGAGAGAATGCAGTCATTGCTTAACAACTAGACTGGAGTAGATAAGATTATGAAAGGAGGCCAGGTGTAACAATTCTTCCTAGAATGGTCTGGGCCTGTCTAACGGATGCTATTTCTATTTTCATGATATCCAACAATCAGCTTTCTCAAAATTTTAGAGCATTTTCCAAGCAAACAACAGCAAGAGCTAAACTCCTTTAATGACGTCTTATATTCATTATCTGCTAGAGGCAGTGTTAAAGAATACAAGGAGATGTCTGCTTGACAAGCTTTAGAGAGGCAGGACCGACCATGAGCACAAGAGGCAGCAGTGATGTCAGGATCACTGGGGAAAGAGTCTTTAACTTCATCAGCACATTTAGTCATATGGGATCTGTGTGGATAGTGTGGAGGGATACTGTTACCTTCTGGCAATTCATGGCCTTCCAATGCCATTTTGTTAGGGGAGGAACATGGCTGGTGGGCCAGTGAGTCACAGGTTATCTACTTGTTTCTGCCCTTCTCTAGAGTGTGGATTATAAATTTGTGTTACCACGCCCTCTTGCTCGCTCTTTCTTTCTTTCTTCCTGTCTTTCTTCCTTTCTTTCTTCCTTCCTTCCTTCCTTCCTTCCTTCCTTCCTTCCTTCCTTCCTTCCTTCCTCACATGGATGCTGGGCTTGAACTCAGGTCCTTGTGTTTGCAAGGCAAGTATTTTACTGACTGAGCCATCTCTCTAGCCCCCAGGTTCAGTTTTATTACCATTTCTCCCAGATTGCTCTCTAGTGAGGCAACACCAGCACTGATCTCCAGCAGCAGTATGGGAGAATGCAGCTTCTAATTCAGAAAAAGATGTAGTTGGGATTCTAGAAAACTGTTTGTCCATGTGCTAGGGGAAGGGTGAGTCTGTGCGTGCATTTCCCTGCTCATCAGTAAGGTACATGCTGTCCACGTGGTTTCTAACTGTTCCTGTTTGCTAATCGTCTGTTCATGAACTTAGCTCCTTTTACTACTGGTGTGATCGTCACTTAATTTTAATTAATTAATTAATTAATTATTTTTCTTACAGTTTCTTGTCCAGGTCAGGTAAGTGCTCTATCATGGAGCATGGTATATTTCCATCTACCCATATGACTTTAAAATATAATAATAATAATAATAATAATAATAATAAAGTAATAATAATGAAAAGAGATAAAAATGCAAACAGTATTTAGTTCATTATTCATATAGGTAAACAAACAAACAAACGAACAAACAAACAAAACACGCTCACCCTGAGCCTCATCGTGCCATTCTTCCTTTAATAGCTCCACTCACATTTCAGAGCAGCACACAGGTGTAAGCTGTGAAGCTCTTGCAATGCCTCCCCTTCTTCTCCAGACTCTTTCGGATCCTTTATGCTCAATTCCCAGAGTCAGGCTCACTGACCTTTAAGTTTCCAGGAGGCAGCAGCTGCTCCCTTTGGGCACTGTGGACTCCATGCCCTGCACTGCATTCTCCTCAGGTCTTTTTCTGGTAACTGCTACTCGGTACCTGGGTTGAGACTGGACTTGGATTCCTTTAGGCCTGAGTTCTTAAGTAGAAATGACATCCGTCATTCCTGGAGGCACTGGCCATGTGGAGACCTTTTGGTTACCATAGGGAAGCCTTGCTCTACTGACCTAAAGAGTAGAGGCCAAGGTTGGACTGAGATTTCTTAGTCTACAGGATAGCCTCCACCACACAGAACTGTGTGACCCCAGGGTTAGTATTGCTGCGATTGAGAAGTTCCACTTGAAATACACGTAGTCCTTATTCGCTTCTCGCATCCTAACCCCTGTGAGACTCCTTCCTGGTGCCTTCTGGCCTCCCCTGTGCTACATTAACAACTCTCCAGTGTTGTTTCCTCATTGCCATTTTAGACCGGAAGCCGATTGACGTAAAGACCGTGCGTGCGTTGTTATCCTGGGGCTCACCGATGGGGACTAAGGTTCTTTCCATAGCGAGGGGTGGGGTGAGCATCGGGCAGTGCCTAGCTTTGAACCCTCCACCCTGATGCTTGAGCTCTTCCACCTTGAGCAAATTGATGTTTCCTGTGTGCCTCAGTTTCCTTTCTTGTAAAGGTTTTAAAATAACGTTTACCACAAAGAGTCACTAGGAGGAAGAGTTCTAAGTTATACTAAAGTTTAACTGAAAGAGAAGTAGAAAGAATGTAAAAGCCCAAGGGTGGGGAGAAACGATGTAAAAAAGCTGTTCCTGGGTGTGGCTGTTGCACACATGACATTACGGTCGCTGTGGTTACCCGCACAAGACAGGTGCAGGATGGGGTCATTCAACAATCCACCACTGATGGCGGAGGGCTTGGGATGCCTATCTGTGCCTGAAGACCCATAGGTAGTTAAAGAGTTCCAGGGGCATAGGGAATACTTTCTTTAGAGGTAGATCCATTGCTCCAGCAAATAACCTCCAGTCTTACTTAGCAGGCAAGCCCAATTAAACTCAGTGGGTCAGAAAAAGAAAAAAGGGCTATTCCGGTCTCAGCGCTGTGGTAGCTGCGGGTTACTGTGCAGACACATGGTCAAGTCCAAAAACCATGCCACACACAACCAGTCTCTCAATTGGCACTGAAATGGCAACAAGAAACCCTGGTTACAAAGATACGAATCACTGGGTGTGGTGGCACATGCCTTTAATCCCAGCACTTGGGAGGCAGAGGCAGGCGAATTTCTGAGTTCAAGGCCAGCCAGGGCTATACAGAGAAACCCTGTCTCAAAAAACCAAAAAACAAAAACAAGAACAACAAGAACAACAACAAAACCCCAAAGCTACGAATTTCCTAAGGGGATTGACCCCAAGTTCCTGAGGAATATGCACTTTGCCAAGAAACATAACAAATAAGTCCTGAAGAAGATGCAGGCCAACAATTTAAAGGAAGAGAGTGTATGTGCAGAGGCCATTAAGGCCCGTGCGAAGCCTCAGGCCATCAAGCCCAAGATGCCGAAGGGCCCTAGAAGCACACTCAACCGTCTTGTTCTCACTGCTCACCCAAGTTAGGGAAGTGGATTCAAAGCTACGTGGCCGAGGGTGGTAGGCTCTGCCAAGCAAAGCTTAAGGTTCAAACCAAGTCAGAGGCCACAGCTCCAGCTAAGGTGCCCAGGCCCCCTGTGAAGGCCCCATAGAAAAGGCTCCTGCCAGTGTGAAGACAGATGGAGTGCTGTGACACGCCTACCTACACACTATTTGCAGATGACCAGTGGCCTATGCTGTTTTTACAAAGAAACTTGAGGCAAGGAAAAAAAGAAAAGGAAAAAGACAATTAGGATGGAGACTAGTTGGGAAGACAGTTACTAAAAACATGAATTGAGGGACAGGAATAAGAGTACACAATAATGTTGGCTCAGCGGTTAAGAGCAGAGGTCTTCCAGAGGTTCTGAGTTCAATTCCTAGCACCTACCTGGTGGCTCTCAATCATCTGTAATAAGATCCTATGTTCTCTTCTGGCTTCTGCAGGCACTAGGCACACATATGGTTCACCAACACAAATACAGGCAAGAAGTTCACATAAAGTAAAAATAGATACATCTTTAAGATATACATGATAAGTGCTTTTTTGCAGTCTTGGGCATTAACACCATAATGGCCCTCTGCAGGGCACGCATACACTTGACCACTGAGCTGTATCCCTAGACTTTTAATTTTTCCTTTTTATCTTTTTTCTTTTTTAAATTTCGAGACAGAACCTCACTAAGTTGCATAGGGCTGGCCTTGCACTCTCTCTGCAGCACAGGCAGGCCTTGAACTTGTGAGCCTTCTGCCTCAACCTCCTGTGTAGCTGGGATTTCAGTCCTGTAGCAGTAAGACTGGCTAAGTTTGCTGATGAAGGGAACGTGTATGCTGCACCGACTCTCTTTCCCTCTCTCCCTGCTGTCTCAGCGTGGGGCTACTTCCTTCAACAAGTTAACACGTTTTCTGTCTTTGTAGTTTCCTTAGTCTCCTGTTATATCTTTAACCTCTGCAGATAAGAATTGCTAATATTTTTGGAAAAACTTTGTGTTATGCTAAGGGACAAATGAGAGGCAGGCAAACGTTATGCAAACACATGCCGCAGGGACGTTAGTTTCTAGTCTCACATGTGGGGTGTGCTACATATGTATGTATGCACACATAAATAAAGGAGTGTGTTTAAATTGAGAGCTATCCAGGCTCTGGGACCCAGTCTGTAGCACACTGCGTATCACAGCCAACCAGTGTCTGTTCTGGCAAAGTTGAAGTTAATTTGACATTGAGGTAAACAAATCAAAGCGTGTTTACGAAACAATTAGGCCCCATTCGCCATGCTGTGGCTAAGAAGTTTTGTCCCAATTACCGAACAGTGGTTTCCTTTGTTTTGTTTTTGAAATTCCATAGCAACACACCAAAATAAAGCTGTTGTTAAGACGACTTGCATTGTCTCAGAATCGAAGAGCAACTGTGTCAGGGGATGAAGTCAACGGTCTCTCTCTAATCTCAGTGCGGCTCCTAGGGTGTGACCTGGGTGAATCTCCAGGAACAGATAGGAAATGGGGACTTTTCTGAGCACAGTCCAATGACCAAAATGGCTCTCAGATGGTTTTCCCCGGGTGGTGGTTCCCATGCAGGTTCATCTGCCTGTGCCTTTGTCTCCCTGCTACTGAGGAGAGCTGTCCAAGTTGTGACTTGAAGGCTTCCTCCCGATCTACAGCAGGAAACTTGATCTTCTAGTGAAAACAAAGTAAGGAGTGTCTCCCGTGGTTTCTTTTGTTTGTTTTTTTTTTTTAAACAATCACATTTTCCAAGAAAGTCCATTGACTTCTGTCACCTATAGCCTGGGAGGGCGTAGCTTAGAGGGGCTGAAGTACAGTGGGCGTTGAGGTGCAAACACCCCAACTCCTGCTCCTTGGGCTCATCTGAGGTGTCTCTTTGGACGCATGTCTCCAGCTTCTTTCTGAAGCCTCAAGATGCGTGTCCTTGGCTAAGAGCACCCGTTTCTCTAGAGCCCTCATCTCCTCTCAGTGTCGATTTGAAGACCTTGGGTGATAGTGGGCGCTGTGTGGCTGTCAAATCTGGGGTCTGCTAAGTGCTATTTTAATTTATCTTCATCTAAATTCCTCCTAGAGCTGCTTTTGAGACACAGATTGTCTTATTGAGAGGTACTTACTGTAACGCAGACTGAGCCCTACCTTTGATGAAGGCACAAGAGGCCACGTTTGATGGGTTGGAAATCTCCAGACAAAGAGAGTAATTAATGGCTTAATTGCCTCTTCACCCTTTCCTTTGTGAGTAAAAAAAAAAAAAAAAAAAAAAGTTTTTCTTCATTTCTTTAAAAACTGTCTGGCTAAAATTGAAATTCCCAATGATATTCTATAGTTAAGTTAACAAAAAAAAAAAAAAAAAAAAGAAGAAAGGAAAGAAAAAAGATGAAGAATAAACCGGAGCCCGACTTCTGTACTGCATTATTCTTTTCTCTTGTAACACCTTCTTTACTTTGCAGAATCATCGATTGATTTTCCCTCTGGTGGCTTGGGAAGTCGTGGACATCTGTGGAGAGTTTGGGGCCTTGCTGGGATTTCCCTTGTGTTACTGTAAATGCTGATAAGATACGTGGCAAATTAATGAAATAAAAACAGCTTTGTCAATAAACAGAAGCAAAACCACTTTCAAAATTTGCTCAACACTCATTGCTTTTCAGGCCTAGACAAAATTAGTGGGCAGGATTAAAGAATATATTCGACTTTTATCCTATGTTTGAGGACTTGATCACAGAGGCATGGTTTAATCCAAACATCAATAGCACCTCGCCAATTCCATCAGAGACAGCTGTCAACGTGGACTTGGAGTTTGTTAGGGGTTTGTGTTTTATCCTTTTTTAAGGTCGCAGAGTATGTTCTTTGATTTTTGATGCTGAAATCTTTCTTAATCTTCTAAACTTGAGAAACATCTGTTAAGATTTAATGGGGTGGCTTTTGTCTTAAAATTGGAGGCTGTCTTGCAAATCTCTCCCCTCCCTTTCCTTCCAGCCCCAATTAGGAAAATGGGGAGTAGGGGCCTAGACAACACGGCACAGGTCACCAATGAGTGGGAACCTCTCAGCTGGCAGAAGAGCAGCTGGGCGCTTGCTGGGCAGGCAGGTGTGAGTCCAGCAGGATGAGAGCCTCTCAGAGGCTGCTGCCCGGAGCCTAGTGTTCCATTTGGGTTTGTTTCTCAGCGACACTGGCAACTTCTTTGGAGTATGTCACTTAGTCTGGATCTGAGTGACAGATTTATGGGGCTCGCTGAGGAGTAATGAGACAAAAATGATGTACGGAAGGGAAACAGCTGGAAATGGGAATTTTAACCTTTCCCCTATGCCTCCTTATTACCAGTTGCACAATGTCAACAAAACGTAGCATGTTAAAAAGCTGGAGGTACAGTAACAGCATCTAAAAATACACAGCTCCAAATCTGCACCGGTAGCCGCCCTGACTGTTGGCAGAGGGTATTTACAGATACGCTCGCTCAGACACAAAATCATGATGTTTCCTAATGGAGGCGTTTTCCACGAAATGCCGGCGATAAAAGTTCTTGGTCGTAGCCCTCATCACGGAAGTCAGGAAGTTTTTCAGTCTTTCAAAACTGTGCGCGCATGCGCATGCGCGTGCGCACGCACGTGGACACACACTCGAGAGCGCAAGGTGTTGTGTGTCTGGGCATACCAGCGCTGAGGTCAGAGGACTGTTTTGTGGGGTAGGTTCTCCTCACTTTTAAGTGCTTTCCAGGGTTCCAACTCCGTCATCCAGCTTCATGGCAAGCAGCACTTTGCCCTCAGAGCTACCTCGCAGGCTCTAATTCAGACTTTTTTTTTTGGAATCATTTTCATTTTGTTTCCTTTTTATTTATTTTTCTCTCATATATTGCACTCCCAGCTGTAGTTTCTCCTCCTCCCTCCTCTTCCTTTTCCCCCAGATCTACCTCTGCCTAACCTCTCCTCAGAAAAGAGCAGGCCTTCCAGGGACATCAAACAAATAAAGCATAGCAGGCTACAGTAGGACCAGGCATGTATTCCTACAACAAGACTGAATGAAGCAAGCCAGTAGGAGGAAAAGGGTCCCAAAGGCAGGCAAAAGAGTCAGAGAAAACCCATTCCTGTGCCCTTGATCTCTCAGGCTCTCCCAATCCTCCCCCCCCGCCCCCCCCCCCCCCCCCCCCCCCGCCTCAGGATTACTGTAGCTCTGCCTGATACTTGGCTGTGAGATTTTGCATCTGCTCCCATCCACTGCTTCAGACTTTTCTTCTTCTTCTTCTTCTTCTTCTTCTTCTTCTTCTTCTTCTTCTTCTTCTTCTTCTTCTTCTTCTTCTTCTTCTTCTCCTTCTCCTTCTCCTTCTCCTTCTCCTTCTCCTTCTCCTTCTCCTTCTCCTTCTCCTTCTCCTTCTCCTTCTCCTTCTCCTTCTCCTTCTCCTTCTCCTTCTCCTTCTCCTTCTCCTTCTCCTTCTCCTTCTCCTTCTCCTTCTCCTCCTCCTCCTCCTCCTTCTCCTTCTTCTCCTCCTCCTCCTCCTCCTCCTTCTCCTTCTCCTTCTTCTATCTTTTTGTTTTTTAGCTGGTGGGGATTGAACGTCGGACATTTTGCGCATGCGCTTTGCCACTGAGGTGAATTACACCCCCACCTGGTTCAAGTCAGGCTGAGCTCTTCACAGGAGAGGGAACGTGCTTCTGCCCCCTGCCAGAGGAAGGAGGCAGTGAAGACAACTGCTTGAGCAAGAAGATGGGCCAGTCTTCTTTCCACTTCTGTGTTCCAGTCTTTCCTCTTTTCTAAACAAAGGCTCCTGGTATTCAGTACAAGACTTACTTACATAGTGTGGCTAGATGGACAGCCTTTCTTCCTAGGTAAGGGGAGAATTCTCATTGTTATAAATAGATGCTAACGGTTATTTAATGCTTGTTGTATCTGACATTGTTTGAAATGGTTATTCGTGTGTATTCACTGCTAATCTTTGCCATGCCCCAATGAAGTAGGTGTAATTCTTATTCCTGTGTTATAGGGGAAAGGCCAAGACCCAGGAAGGTTGAGTTGCTGATCAGGACTGTTGTGGGCATGGGGGTCAGTCTTTGACCCAGGCAGCTTATTTCTAGAAGCATCTGACCCTCCATGTTCACCAGGCAGGGCACAGTCTGCATTTGGGTAGGTGTCTTGAGGTCTATCAGCTGCATCTATTTGACTTTTGGGTTTGTGGGGTGTTGTCTCAGGACTTAGCCTTCATCTGGGACTCTTGGGGGAAGGGGCAGGACAGCCTCTCCTGCTGTCCATAACATGAGAGGTGAATTGTAGCAAGGGATGGTATTTTCCTCTGGGATAGATCCTGCTGTTTCCAACAACATATCTATTAGCTGCGTGCAGAGGTCCAGCCTGTAGTCCCCACTTCATGCAGCAGACATTACAGGATTCCCCAGAATGGGGAGCTATGAAACAAAGGCCCCTTGAGCGGAAGACAGAAGTGTACCCTGGGGGACAGCAGAGAGTAGTACTGGTGACATGGGACCAGGGGTCATTCAGAAAGTGGGGCTCACAGAGTTGAACGAGAGACTCTAGCAGCTGCCACAGTACACGTCGACACTGGGCCGTTAGGTCTTCCCACTGGCCTCTGGTTTCTAGAACTGGAATGTGTGATTGCTCAAGATAATTCCCTTCTGGAAGGTGAATGAGTCGCCCAGATCCCCAGGTCTTGGTCATGCTCAGGCCTAGACGACTCAGTGTATGGTCTGTTTTGAGTCTGTCCTGTTCTCCCGACTTGCTGGGGCAGCCCGATGCTTTGTGTCTATTGCTCAGCACATGTACACCTGACCTGCAAGCTAGGTTATCACCTGATTTGTCAAAGCAGGATCATTGTTTTACAGAAGGAAACACTAGTGTGTACATATTTTCTAACACAGAGGGTATACACTGCTATCTCCCTCTGAAAATAAGGGCTCCCCGAATTGGATGACAGGAATGTGCTGTTGTATAAGTCAAAAAGAATGTTTTATTGTACAAATGTAGAGTCAGGGCTTAGCTGAAAAGGTGATGATCAAATCTATATCAGTCTGTTTTATGTGGCTATAACAAAATACCATGGTCTATGTAACTTATAGAGTAAAAATGTTTGTTTCAGTCACAATTCTAGTGGCTGGAGGATCCATATTGCATAGTGCTAGCATCCTTATAAGGGGTCCAGACTGTGTCATAATGTGGTAGAGAAAGGAAAGAAAACAATTCATATTTTGCATTGAATGGGACCAAAGCCACAGGGCTCTCCCTCCTTATATCAGCCTGTTCTTGAGAACTAATACATCCTGTAAGTCTAGCATTAATCCCTTTGGCTATCTCATCACCACACTGGGGACCAAGCATTTAGCACATCTGGGCAGTGGTGAACCTACATTCCGTGTTTGAAAACAGGGGCAATAAAAATCTTTCAACGAGGTGGCAAGTGGTTTTTAAGCCCCCAGTTCATGGTTTCTGTCCTTTCCCTGTGACTCATTTTACTGTTGGAGAGGATTAAGGGCTTAGGCAGGTTACCAGCCATTTTGAGAGATCTGACTCTGGATAGGCCAGAGAAAAGATGTGCTGGAAGTCTGCACGCGGACTACAACCCTTCCTCTGGATGCTGTAGACCTCTGCATAGCAGCTGGGATATGTTGTGGGGGTTCCAGCCCCTGTTTTGTCAGTCAGAAAGCAAGGATGAAAGGCTGTGTGAGCCATGTGGTACCTGCAGAACTCTCTTCTGACCAGCAAGCTCAGCCTTGGTTTCTTCTAGGCTTCCTTTCTTCTTCCACCCTACATACATCTTCTTCCCAGGCAACTTCTTGTTGAGGGCTGCTTGGAGCAACCAGTTCCCCACAGGACAGACCTGAGTCATTCTTCGTGGGATGGGTAGTTCTGAGAAAGGGGACATGTGGAGACAGGCTGTGGGAGACTTGGCTGCCACTGCTAGTAGTGAGAGAGAGAGAGAGAGAGAGAGAGAGAGAGAGAGAGAGAGAGAGAGAGAGAGACTCTGGATGCTGGGCAGTGCCTTGGTAGGTGACAGCAGGGGACATGCAGAAAGAAAAGAGCCTGAAACCACCTTGTAAGGAAGAGTAGCCTGAATCTCCAGAAGGTTTTGGGAGACACCATTTTAACTTGTACATTAGTCCTCTGGGCTGAAAGCATAGCTCAGTGGTGGAGTGCTTCCTGCCTGCCTAGCATGTGCAAGGTTCTGGACATGACCTCTAGTGCCTCAGAACAAAATCAAACCAGCCTGGCTGTATGGCCCAGGCTTTACCTTCCCCTCAGCTGGCATCCTCACACTGCCCAGACAGAGGGATGCAATGGTCCTTCACGGAGGGGCTGAGGATCCCCAGCTACTGAATACTCTTGCTACCGTGAACCCCACACATTACAGACAAAGTACCATTTCCCTTTGAATTCTTGAGGAAATTGCTCTCATTTACAGTACCAACCCTTGGCTGGGCGACAGAAGCAGAGTGTCGCTTGCATGCCATTACCAGGCTGTGAAGTCTGGTCGGAGCTGCCTTTTTGCAGTTTCCAATCTTTTGGGATCCTTGGAGGGTCAGTCTGCAGGTCAGGTTTGTTTAGTCTGTTCCACAGTGGTGTAAAGTGGCCTTGGCTGTGGAGCCCACCTAAGGAATACTGTGTCTGTGTGATTCTCCAGCCATTCCTTGGAGCTGTGTATATATATGTTTCATTTTCTAATAGGCAAGGCTGAATTGGATTTCATTGTTAATAGATGGTAAATTGTTTCTAAAAACAGCCTCATCCTTGCTTTGAAAGTTAGCCTGAGTTCAGAGGGCTCTGGCTTTAAGGGTGACCCCTCATTTCCCTGGGAAAATCACACCACACTTCTGTGTTTTGCATACATGTTATGCACTTTCTGGATTTCTTTTAGGAGACTCATCTGAACTTCAGCTACTTTAAAACTTGCAATTGAAGGCTAACACACAGGGAAAGGAGCCTCTTTTGTACTCGCACAGTGACTTTTAATAAACACAGAACAGCACAGCCACAAGAAATACAGACGGGCACCCAGGAGCCCTTCCTTGTCTTCCGCTTGAGCACAGAGAAGTTTACATTTTCTGTTTATAATTTATTTGAGTGTTCTCTGTATTAGAACTATTCCTTTTTGTCCACTGTCTGACTCACTCCGTGCAGATGGAGAGGGAGAAAGCTTGTCTGACCTCCGGGAAATAAGAAACAGTGCCTGTAAAGTCCTGAGTGTGGCCTGAGACCCATGCCGGCTCTGCAGAGTCACCAGGCTCTGGTTAACATGGGACCCATTTGTATACACCACCTACTCAAATCTCAAACCACGTTTCCTTTCTTATTTCTCACAATAAAAACCTGCTTTTATGGGCTGGAGAGATGGTTCAGCAGTTAAAAGCGTTGTCTGCTCTTCCCAAGGACCCAGATTAGATTCCCAGAAGTCGGAGAACAACTTTCCAGAGTCACTTTTTCCCAATTAACCATGTGGGTCCCAGGGATCAAACTCAAGTCATCAGACTTGGTGGCAAGTCCTTTTACCTGCTAAGCCATTTCACTGGCCCCGTATGGCAAAATACTGACTCAGAGGTGTTTAGGAGTGAACAGATAGCCCTCCCAGCCCTCCTGTCTTTCAGAAGGAATCTGTCCCAAGCCCTAGCTCTGCAGGCTTTTTCCTCCTCTCAGAAGTAGTTCAATTTCTCTCTTCAGAAGCCCTTCATCTCCCAGAACAGCTTTCATTACAGCAACATAAATAAAAAGTGACATAAAATTATATAGCCTTGTGTAAAGTAGTTTAAGGAAAATGTCTTTTACGGCAGCTTTTATGATTTCACCAATTAGTTATTAGACTTTCTCCATTTTTAATTTGCCATCCTCCAAGTGCATTTTCAACGTTTCTCCCATCTCTCCTCTGAGTAGTGGTGTGAGGGCCGATGGGCCCCAGTGTAGGCTGGCTTCCTTGATGCATAGAGGCATCCCATTACAGCATGTTGCTAGACTCGGACAAAGCAAGGCCTGGGGGAGGGAAGCTGGTGCCCAGTTACTTTTAAGTGAAGAGTGTTGGTCTTGTTGGTAAGCACTGCCCTGGGCCACCACTGAAGGTAGTAGCAGATAGACCACAGGGTCGCACGGCAGTGGCTGGACCTTAAGCTGATAAATCCTGAGTTTTTAGTCACTTTCCAAACATTCCCAGGAAGTGTGAATTGCAGAGATTTACTCCTGCCAAAATTTAATCGTGCGGAAAAAGTAAAATTTAGATCAGCGTATAGATTATTTTTAATGCGATTACTCGACAGAAAAGGGCGAGGAAGGCAGAGTGGAGTCCTTAGAACGGGCGAGTCTAGACCATTGCAATTTGATTCATTTAGGGGAATTGTGTTCGGTTTGAGGCTTTGGCTTGGGCGAGGCTGTTCCTTCTGGGAGTGCATGATGTCATTGTGTCAAGCATGTCACAGCCAAGGCATTCTGGTATTTATGTTGGCCTCAGATCTAGCTCAGAGGACATGGCAGCCTCAATTTATTGCTACTTTAACTTTGTTTAGTCATGGAGAGGTTTTATTTATGTTGGTAAATTTCAAACAGTGGCCAACAGTGACCACACAATGAAAGGGCCTGCAAGATCCATCATCGGTAAATCACCTTGTTGCTGAGTTTCTTTAATTAAGGAAAAACTCCGTGTGTTGATCCCTGTGGTTGCTGGAAGGAACGTGGGGCGGGGAATTGCTTTGATTAATCCATCTATCAGCCTTGGAGAGTGAGTCTCCTGTTTCTGATTGTAGCTGGGCAAAGACCTAAATAAAAATTTATCTTGTCAAAACCTATGGTCTAACTGAAAGCAAATAAAAAAGTTTTATGACAGCCACATAAAGTTAAATAAATAGCTAGGAGGTGCGCCGTGTCCTGCGGATGTTTCTCAGCAAAGCATGTGGCTGTTTCTGAGGGTGAGCTCAGCGACCTGAAGAAATCACCTTTAATGGTTCACTCGGTACTGTAACCAGCAACTGCTCTCTTTGTCTAACGTTCTAGGCTTTAGTCCCTGATTAAAACCAAAAGCTCCGCCTTGAGACTGGGTGCTGTTTGAGTTACTCAGGGTAGAAGGCACAGTGTGTGCTATTCCAAAAAAAAAAAAAATGAAATAAAAGTTCTAGAAGAACTTTATATACACAGTGTCCTTAGATCACATTCACCCTCAAGACCTCCCCACATCTTTCACGTGTGCTTATAAAGGGAGAAAACGTCTTTTGCAACTGTGTGGGACCTTTTTTATTGATCTCTGAAAGGTGGTGGTTTTCACAGTGTGGGGGAGGGGAGCAGCCGTGGACTTTTTTTTTAAAATGAAACCAGAGACTGGGACTTCGCCTCTGGTTGGACTCAACTCTCAGATGTAGTTTTCCCTGTTCTGTAATAGTCTGGAAGAATATATTGGGACAGAGGGCCTTTCCCACCAAGTATAGACTTCTCTCTCAGCTTGGGATCACAGTGGAGTACATTTTATTGCTAGTTAAAAAATATTTTTGAGTCAAATGAAAGGCAGCAGTTGATGCTGAAGAAGGCTGCTCTTGATACAAGCATGGACTTAGGGTGAGTTGCTTTCCTTTTTAGGTTATGGAGAGGCTGTTCTCCTGGTCAGGCTGTGGGAGCCTCTAACAGTGAAGGGTGATCTCTTGGCCCTGGATGTATTTGGCAACCAGTCCCTGTCTGTTTGATAGAATTGCACCATAAGCGTGGGCTCGAGGAGTCAGATATGTTGAAGGACTTGGTGTTGTAGGCACCCATGTAGACACTGTCTGTGTTGACAGAGTGAGGCTACGTGTGGATGTCAGCTGACAAATACACTGGCTGTTGCTTTCTTGTTCCTGCGTCCTGCCTTTATTAAGGGAGTATGGCTACTGAGTAAGTGACTCAGGCCAGTAGGCATGGTGGTGATGTGTAACTGGGAAGTCTGCTCTATCAGAGTCTAGTTAGGAGAACATGGAAAAGCGTAATGGGGGTGGGAGTGAGGGTGTGGGTGGGGCACTCTCACTTAACTAACTGGGTCAGTGTCCCTGAGCTGGAGGCTTGAGTTCCCTTAGAGGCAGGTACAGGGCAACACAAAGACCTGCCTTGTCCAGAGGAGGATTCTCAACTTTTTAAAGATTTATTTTATTAAAAAAAGTGTTTGTGTGTATGTGTGTGTGTGTGTGTGTGTGTGTGTGTGTGTGTGTAGGTACTTGAGGAGACTAGGAGAAGGCATTGGATCCCCTAGAGCTAGATTACTGGTGGTTGTGAGTCACCCTACGTGGGTGCTGGGTGTTATAGTTATAAAAAGATGAAGAACTATAAGATGTTCTATGGGAGTGTGCTGAGGTATGGGGGAAGGGGGTCCCTCAGTGGGCCCATGTCAAGGCATCTCTTCCCCCTGAGGGAGCAGCCACATGATGGTATAGTATAGAGGAGAGTTTATTCAGGGCATGGGGAGGGGAGTTAAGAGAGTAGTAGAGACAGAAAGAGAGAGTAGATAAATAGAGGCCATGACCATGTGTGTGTGTGGGGGGGAATGTGGAGCAAGGGGCAAGAGGCAAGGGAGAGAAGCAGGAGTAAGAGAGAGAGAGTAAGAGAACAAGCAGCCCCTTTTATAGTGGGCCAGGCCTACCTTGCTGCTGCCAGGAAACTGTGGGGGTGGAGTCCAGACAGAATATCAACACTGGGAACTGAACTCATGTCTTCTGCAAGAGTAGTGTGTGCTTTTAACCACTGAGCCATCTTTGCAGTGTTCCCCCTCCCCCGCCCCCCAAGGATTCTGATCTCCTCCAAAAATGCACGGTTTGCCTGAATGTGAGGACTCCTGCGGAGCGCCATGGTAAATAGCATCTTCTGCTTCTCCTGATTGTGTGGGAGCTGTGCCCTCCTTTCTTCATCCCCTGGGTGAGATGAAGAGTTCTGTCACGTTGTTAGTCGCTCCATGATCTTCTGTTTGCAAAAATGTTCTTAATTCAACATTACTACCATGGTTCTTAGCCCAGGATGCCCTTCAAAATCTCCTGGGCAGCCTTAAAAAATATTGATGCCCAGGCTGCCCCCTAGACCAATGAAATAAGAATCTTTGGGGACAATGCCTAGACATCAGTAATTTTAAAAGCTCCCCAGGTGATCCTAATGGGCAGCCAGGGTTGAGAGTATGGATATGAAATATGCAGTCCCAGATAAATAATGAAAACTTCAGATTCGATTTCAAATTACACCTTGTCTTTTCTTTCTGAGGCCTGCAGCACTGAGCTGGGGTAGAGAGCAAGGGACTCCCGCACTTCCACTGACTGTCCTGTGACTGGGCATGGGGTGGGGTGGAGAAAGGCAGGAAACTCCCACACTTCCACTAACTGTCCTGTGACTGGGCATGGGGCGGGGGGGGGGGGAGAAAGGCAGGGGACTCCCACACTTCCACTAACTGTCCTGTGCCTGGGCTTGGGTGTGGAGCAAAGGCAGGAGACTCCCTTACTTCTATAGACTGTCCTGTGACTGGGCGTGGCATGGGGGAGAAAGGCAGGAGAGTCTAAATTGGTGCCACTTGAGTTAAGGGTACCCTTTTCTGGCTACAGTGGACTTATGAAAACTTTTATTTTTCAATTGACAAATAGTAATTATGTATGCTTTGGATATATAACATGATGTTTTGATCTACGTATACATTACAGAAAGTTTCAGTCAAGTTAATTAAATATCCATCATATCACCAACCCATTTCTTATAGTGAGAATATTAGAAATCTATTCTTTTATCAATCTGAAAACACATAATACATTATTATTAACTAGAGTCCTCATCTTGTGTAATAAATCACAGAAACGTGTTCTTTCTTCAGTCCAGCCACCTTTCTACCCTGTGTTCCTGTAAGATAGACTTTATGTAGTTGAGAAAGTAGAGCATTTGTCTCTCTGTGCCTGGCTTATTTTGCTTATTGTTCTGTTCTCTAGGACCATTAATGCCGCTGAGAATGACAGAGTTTCCTGTGCTGCATGGTAGAGACTGCACGGGCATCCGTTAGTGTGTGCACCTATCTCATTTTATCTGTTGGCCTCTGGAGGGACATCTCAGTTGCTTCCATCTTGGCTGTTGCAGACAGTGTTTTGACGACTGTGGAGTGCAGACATCTCTTCCACATACGGATCCAGTTCCTTCGACTGTGTACCTAGAAGTGCAGTTGCCGGATCAGATGGTAACTTTTCCAAAGTGGCTGTAATCATTCACTAGGGCAGATGTTTAAAGTGGCCTCCTTGTAGGGTTAGGAATGAGCATTTGTGTCTCCTTCAGGGAATGCTTCTCTTCCCCAGGAGTTTCTTCTCTGCAGTTGCCTCTGGGGTTCTAGTAATCTGATCTGCACAAAGAAGCTTGGTGTGTGTCCCAGTTGCTCCCCAGGGGGCTCTCTCGGTGAAAGACCCTTTAAGGTGGTGTCAGGCTGGTCTTCAGAAATGCTATCCATAGCTTCCCTTTAAGAGTTCCCATAAGCAATATGTCACCAGTCTCTGGTGCTCCATAGATTTTAGGGGACACCTTGGGGAAAAAAATCAAATGAGTGTTGAACATGTGCATATGTTTCTACCCCTGTTCTTTGCCAGTCTTCCCTTTCCCATAAATCCTCATGTATATGCCATGCCACTCCATTCCCCAGATACCAAAACATTTCCCTCAAAGCCATCTTTTTAGGTATAGAATGTAAGATTGTACCTCAGCCAGTGAAGAGCAGCCAACATTGCCTCTGCTTTAGGGATAAAAGATTAAAGTCTTCCAGCTGGCTGTGCCTGCTTTCCTGCTTGGGTCTGCTAAGCCTCCCGAGGAGGAGTAAAATTGCCTTGCTGAGATCTCCTCATTCGAGTAGTGTTCTCTTGATCTGTGACCCCATCCTGTCTTCAATGTTGGCTCACTCATGTGGATCAGCTCATGTGGATTATTCCTGCTTCCCTTGCAGCTAGGCTGAGTGACGAAAAGGGGTCAGTGGCATGGTGAGTGTAGATGGATTCCAGGACATGACTTTCAAGATGTTTGCAACTTATTACTAAACCTCTGTGGGGCCGTGAAATGCAGCCTATTTTGGTTAAATGAGGCTTGCTCTGGAGACCCAGTAGAGACCCAGTAAGAAACTCTACAAGGGACGGAACAGTGAGCCACATTCCCAGAGATAGGTGCATGACACCACAGAGCCCCCAACTCCATAATTCTGTGACTCTAAGTCACACAGACAATGTCCCAAGCTTCTGGTATTCTGGCTAGACTCCACCCGCACAGTTACCAGGTAACAGCAAGGTAGCCCATCCAGTATAAAAGGGGCTGCTTGGCCCCACCTCTCTCTCTTTAAGCTCTCACCTTTCTTACTCTCATCTCTAGCTCTCCTTCTCTCTCTCTCTCTCTCTCTCTCTCTCTCTCTCTCTCTCTCTCTCTCTCTCCCTTCACCCCCCCTCTTCACATGGCCCTGGCTGGCCTCTCTTTCTTCTGGCCTTTCTACAATAAAGCTCTAAAACCACAGACTGTCTCTGCTCATCAAGGCCTGCCATGCTTAAACGATGGGATAGGCTTTCCTCTAAAGACCGGTGTCTAACCTCCTACAGAAGGCCTTCCTGCATTCCAGCCATGACTGGGAACCACCCAGCATCCCCTCTTTCCCTGCTCTCTCCTCCCTTTGGTCCCAGGGCTGAATGAACTCCCCCGCCCCCCAGCGTCCATTTTGTTGTTCAGCTCTTCTGAGGTGTCCAGCGGTGTCTGGGATGCCTGAGACTGAGAACCTGTTATCTCTGGACTCCATGAGGCCCAGAAACCTAGGACTACCCCTTGTTCACCCCCCCAGTGGGCTGGGTTCATAGCTTTCCACAGCCAGACACCCACCCGGGGCTGCCCCATCCGCCTGCTCAGAGCACTGGAACTCTGGTGGGATGTGGGTTTTCTCCCACTCCCTTTATTCCCCTACGCCCACTGCCCTGCAAACCTCCTCAGCATCCTGCTTCCGACTTTGGGACCAAGATGGCTCTTCTATGCCCGCTGGCTGCATCCATCCAAACTGAAAAGGGCAATAAGTTACAAATAGCTGGGACCTCATGACTCACACACCCAGTGATCACTGAAAGATTTACGTGTGAGAGAAATAGACATTCATCTTTTAAATTCCATCACATAGCATAGCCTTTCTGACACTCACAACTACATTTTATACTTACCCATATAGAGTTCTGTCCTGAGCTGGAAGGACGAGAAGCAGGAGCTACAGGAGGTTACAGGCTGCAAGGACACAGACACCACAGACTAGAAAGATGGCGGCCTCTGTTAGGTAGTAGCAAAACATGTGGTCAAATTGCATATTGGAAAACAGACCAGATGTTTGTAGAAATGGTTTTTAAAAGGTCAGCATGCTGATGGTGTAACCTACTTCCTGTCGAAAGTAGAAAAGTCCAGCAGAGTTGTACTCAGCCAGTAGCTAACTGGTCTGTGAGTAGATGTGGAAGGAAGGGTAGCTTTGTTAAGAAACAGACTTTCCTGCAGCATGAGCTCTCACGTGACAGTGTCTAGCCGGCAATCTGTACTCTTAGCAATATTGAATAAGCTATATCTGTACCTATAGTTGAAGCCATTCTAAGAAGTGATGGCAGAATAGCAGTCTAGAACCTCCTTGTCTGAGCTGTCTGCCCTGGAGCTGGTGAGATGGCTCAGCAGGTAAAAGTGTTTGATCCCCAGAACCCACATGGTAGAAAGACAGGCCGCTCTCACAGGTTGTTCTTTGACCTCTCCAGGCATACTCTGACACACACATTCACACACATAAAATAAATGTGTGTGACACCTCATGTGAAAAGGGAAAGTTCTTTGCCATACAGTGAGAATTAGCCAAGGTGAATGTGCGGTCAGAGCTGCCTGTGCAGTTGCCACTGTACTTAGCTTGAGTGCTGAGGTGAGAATGCAGGTCAGTGTCCAAGAGGCCCGAGACTTTAGGCTTGACAGCTCTGTCCCATAAGTACAGGCAAATACACTGGAAGAACTGTTCTAAGAAGCAAAAAGCCCAAAGCACCAGTCTCTACAGTGCTGCCTGGGCTCTTGAGCTTGTTGTCACAGAAAGAGGCTGGCAATGGCAGCCACGTGCTCGCCAAAGTCCCTCTCTGATGGGGTCAAGATGATGACGGCTGAGGAACCCCGTAGCAGGGGAAGCAGCCGATGGGATATTCTTAGAAAGGAGACAGGACTGCTGCTTAAGAGTCCAAGCAAGGGTGAGCCACTCTCTCCTGCCCAGTAGAACGTGGCAAGTTGCCCATTGGCAGCTCCTGGGCATCTCTTCCCAATCTCTTCCCTTTCGTGGAGTTTTCATCACCATGTCTGGTTTATTAGTTACCATTTCTATTTAGGTATGTGATGGAGAGAGAGCCCACAGACCACCTAGCCATAAGGACCTCACTTGGGTTTGTATGAGCCCAGCCACATACTCCAAGTTGGCGCTAACTGATGTTGCTGCTTTAGTTGGTATCTCTTTCTGTATATTCTAAGGAGGATTCACCAGGTGATTGGGAGTATGGGTAGCCAGGATCACAGAAAATGTCTTCTCACCGTCACTGTCCTTTCCTTCTTCCTGGTAATATTAGCCTTGGAGCCTTCTTGGAATAAAGGCCATGTGATGGTTTGTATATCCTTGGCCTAGGGACTGGCATTACTAGAAGGTGAGGACTTGTTGGAGTAGGTGTGTCACTGAGTGTGGGCTTTAAGGCTGTCATCTTAGCTGCTTGGAAGTCAGGCTTCTATCAGCCTTCAGATGAAGATGGAGAACTCTCAGCAACTCCTGTACCATACTTGCCTGGATGATGCCATGCTCTCACATTGAGGATAATGGACTGAAACTGTGAACCTGTAAGAGCCCCAATTAAGTGTCGTCTTCATAAGAACTGCCTTTGAATTCAATGTGTAGCATTTTTCTTTTTGAGTTTTATAGAGCTGTTTTATCAATTGTCTTTTGGAGTAGATGGATAGACACCAGGGTTTCCCAAACACCTGCTCAGTGTAGTCCCCATGTACTTGTGGAAAACTTCCAGGAATGCTTGCTCCTCTTCTCCCCAGTCATCCTCCGTGCCCAATGACAAACCAGCACCTAGCTCCAGAGAGTTTCCTGGTTTTGTATGTCATTTAGCGGCTGCATACTTCAAGGGAGATCTGAGCCTTCTCCTCTTCCAAAGCAGAGGTGGCATCTCCAAGTCAAGCAAGAGATTCCCAGCCCACTTAATAGTGGTGGGTGAAGGAACTGTCAGATTGTCTCCCCGTGGGTAGTGGACACCAGGCAGGGACAGATTTGAGGACAAAGCTAACACGCTTGGGAGAACAGAGTTGAGAGATGGAGAGAGCTGGCTCTTTGATGGTATTAAATTAAGAATTAAGCACTAAGGCTTGTTTTCTAGACTTCTTGCTTTATGGGAGGGGAACTTTACTGCTTAGGCCAATTTGGCTGGCTTGCTGCTGTCTGCCTGACATGCCAGAGCACTGCTCCCTGTTCCCAAACGGCCTGGCAGGACCTGCTTATCCTAAGGTCTCCTGGTTGGAGTTCTTCCTGCTGCTGAGTTCTCTACAACCCCAAGACCTACCTCCTGGGAGATGGTTCAGCCTTGACCATCCACTGCTTCATGGTAAGCAGGGGTCGGTCTTACTAGGAATAATCCAGTGTAAATTCTTAAAGTTCAGCAAAGACCGAGATACACCTTTGAACAAGATTTCCCAGAAGGCATGTAGCTCATAGAATATAAGTAGACTGTTGTCCAGCTGTGGCACTCGTATAGACCTGTTTTGAGAATGTCTCAGCAGGCCGGTACCCCAACAACCCCTTGTCCTCATCATGCTTTTGGAAGAGTGGAAACACTTTCTGGCACTAGTCCCTATGCCGTGCAAAATGTGGTTCAAGGATTAGTGGGGAAATCATTAGAAATGCAGAATTTCAGGCTGCCCGCCCCGCTGAATTATAAGCTGTGTTTGAAAGTCTGGGCGAACTGCACGGAAAGGAAAGCTTAACAAGCGATTCTAGCTACTGCTTCCCCTTTGAGTCAACCGTTACGGTTGGGGATGATTTAAAATGTGTTCCTTAAAGGTTCATGACTTAGATGAGGCGCAAAGTACAGTGACATATATATTTATGAAAATGTCATAATGAAACCTGTTATTTTGTAAACTATCTAAAATCATTCTTTACAAAAAGCTACAGTCCTCAGAGTACTGGTATTGGCAGGTTATCTCAGAGCCATGAAGAGATGGGACCAACTGGGTGGTCCATCCCTTAAGAGGGCCTCTCTCTGGTGATGCTGTGATGTCATTAGGCTCTCCCCAGAGGCTAAACCAATAAGGCTACTGGAGGCTGTGTGCTAAATAGATCTTTTTATGGGGTTAACCTGCCTCAAGCATTTCATTATAGTAATGTGTGCTGAGCAGTTACATCCTCATTTCCTGGTCCAGGTCTGAGCGCTCTCTCTGGAATGTCCGACAATGGAACACTATTTAGTTGTTTGTGGTAGGGTAAACGCCACCCACACGGTCATGTGGCCCTAAGGGTTGAAGAAGACAATAGATAGCTAGCATCTTGATAAATCCACATTGGCCATTAAAAAAACTCCAACTGTGCTTGTGGGCAGCCCCATCCAGGAAGAGGCTGATCTTGTTCATTTTATTTTTTTCTGTCTTCTTTTATTAGGAAAGTAATATTAAAATATTAGCATTTAAGACAAAAGTGAGTTTTATGTGGGTTGACATTACCTTTCATCTTTGTCTACATACATATTCAATTTTACATATCTGATTCAATATCTTATGATTCAATTTTGGATTCTCCATTTTCATTGAGTAATGCTGAGATGAACTTGCATCTCACCAATCCCTCCTCCTTTCCCAGTGCTTTCCTGGTCTTTGCTTCCAGAGGTAACTAACATGAAAAACTTAATTCACGTGCTGCAAACCTTTCCCCACCATCACAAAAACATCCATGGAATGTATAAATAAGCAAAATTCCATTTTGAGGTCAGGTTTTCTTTTCTGTTTCAACATGAACCTGAGTGCATGAAGCATTTCTTTGCTTATGGCTTCTCTCTATCATGGGTCTTTCTCTGGGTCAGCAGGATGAAAATATCATATGGCTGACACACACTGCTCTGTGGCATGGATGTTCCATGGTTCCTTCACTCCAACCTGTGATGGATCCTCAGGTCATTTCTGGCCTTTCCAGCTGTTTCCTTACCCACAGAATTGTCTCAGTGAAATCTTATGTATGGTTATTTACAGCCCTTAATTAAGACACTCGTGAGGGATATTAGCAGATCAAAGGACATATAGACTATCGTAAGGTAGTTGTTGTAACAAATAGCCCTACACATAAATGTTTCAGCTAGATTAAGACAAACCAGTCCAAGTTACTGTCAAGTCCTCAGGAGTCCCGACACCACACAGTCATTCAGAGGGCCAGGCTGAGCGATCTCTGTTTCCATTAACAAGTGAGTCTAGTACCATAGCTGACTGACAACATCTGGAACTACATTTGTGTCTAAAGAAGAAGAATCAGTGTTTGTGAGTGACCCCTTTCTTCGAAGAGAGCATCAATGAGTGTTTCTGTCCCTGATAGTAGGCTACTTTGGAAGTGATGGCAACACCTGGCATTCTCTCTAGCAAGGCACAGTGCACCAGTGACAAAAGCCATGCCAGCAGAGTCAGTCTCTACATTTTTCTAAATCTGATGATAGATAATACTATCATGTTCACGGTAATTGTCCTGAATCTCAGTGTTTCAGCATTTCCCTTAAGTCTAGCTAATTCATCTCTTTTCTTTTTCCTTTCCCAATTCATCTATTGTCTTCCTGACTTTTTAACTAAGGATGAATTCATTTTTATTATCTTATTTATCTCCCCCTTCAGCTTGTTAATTTTACTGTGGGGTTTACTAGTCCTTTTGAGGGTACTCTAGAATTTAAAAATTTATTTTATGCTCTCAGGGTTTTGCCTGCCTGGTATCTGTGTGCCACATTCATGCAGTGCCTGTGTCCTGTGGCAGACAGAAGAGGGTGCCTGATCTCGTGGACCTGCAGTTACAGACAGATACGAGCCACTGGGGATTAAACCCAGGTCTTCTGTAAGAACAGCCAATACTTTTAACCACCAATTCATCTCTCCATCTCCAGAGGTTACCCTAGAATTCAAATATTTTTGAATAAGATGAAATAAGCTTGCAATGGCTTTGGAATAATTCAACACCAGGAGGTGAGTGTATATGAAACCAAAGAGTGGATGAGTTCACAGTTGGAGAGTCTGGGTGAGAGGAAGGGTGTGTAATGATTATCTTCAAGCTTGCAGTTTTTCATCATATGAAAGAGAAATAGCTTGTGAGCAATATTGTAGAGACAATCTCCGACAGCTCACTGTCCAGTTCCAAACCCTGTCCATTTCATTTTGTATAATATTCCCCAAATGAGGTCTCTAGCATAAGGGAGCTTCCAGGCTTGAAGAGCATAGCACATATTGTGGGGTGGATTTTCGGTTTCATGTGAAATGAGCATTGGCTTGGAGCCCGCCATCTCTGAGCCTTAGTGCTTACAAGCAATGTCAAGGGCAATCTGTTTTTTCTTTTCTTTGTGCCTAATACTTTAGTACCTTTGAAATGGGTTTCACCACATGTCACAAGACCAGTCCCTTGCTCCTACTCTCACTCCTGAATATTCCACACAGAGAGCGAACTGATAAGATGGGGTTTGGATTAATACTAGATGCCAGGTGTTAAGCTCAGAATTTCATATACGGAATTTCCTGGGATTCTCTCAGTTGACCCTGTGGAAAGATAAACCATCATGCCATGGTTTCAGAACAGGAAAACGGGTGCTTGGACAGTTTACATATTCCCACAGGGTCACACAGTAAGAAGGAAGTTACAGGCTTAGCCAGGCCAGGATTTTTAGACTCTGAAATGTGAACTTTACTGGGAATGGTCTATGCTACTTTAATTTCTATAGATTAAGTCAACTCTAGGCCCTTTGAAGTATTCAGCTCACCATGATGAAGATGGAGGAGAATTTGGAAAGTAGACTCAAGAGTTATTGAATTATGACCGGCCCTAGAAGCTTCTATAGGCTCAGTTGGGACCCTCTCTCTGATCATCATTTCAAGGGACTCAGTAGACAGGAGAAGCCTGTGTCTGGGATCGTCTGTAGATCACATGTGGCTTTGGTTCTCCTGCAGCAGTAACAGGGAGAGGACTCTACAAGTGGGTCTAGCCACGCTTGATGCCACTGGAAGAGGGGACAGGATAGACTTAGAAGGAATCGCCTGCTCCAAAGATCAAGGTATGTGAAATCGTCATGACAGAACACTCCAGGGCTGTCTTTGGATTACTGGGCTGGAGTCAAACACCAGGGATGAGGAGATGTATATATGCTTTGATAGGTTGCACATTATTTAAAGTTGGCATGGGGGAAAGGGAGTGGAGAGGAGATAGGGAAAATTAGGGGGTGCTGTTTTAGTTGGGGTTACTGTTGCTATGACCAAGGCAACCTGGGGAGGAAAGGGTTTACTTGGTTTAAACTTCCACATCACTGTTCATCATGGAAGGAAGTCAGGACAGGAACCTAGAGGCAGGAGCTGATGCAGAGGCCGGCCACAGAAGGATGCTGTCTACTAGCTTGCTTCTCATACAGCCTCTTTTCTTATAGAATCCAGGACCACCAGCCCAGGGATGACCCATGAACAAAGAGTTGAGCCCTCCTCTGTCAATTACTAATTAAGAACATGTCCTTCAGGCTTGCCTGCAACCCTATTGAGACATTTTCTTGATTGAGGCTCCCTCCTCTCTGATGATTCTAGCTTGTGTCTAGTTGACATAAAACAAGTCCAGGTAGGGAGGAGGCTAACTTACAAGAGAGGGCTTATGCAGAATCCGTGTGAAAAGTCTCCATTGCACAACACAGTTAGACATATAATTGGAGGGATAATAGAATACCTTTGATAGGGAAGGAGTGAGGAAGAAAGATATGGGGCTTAAAATACTAGACAGGGACAAGGGAGGGAGGATGGGGAGGATCATAGTGGGTTAACAAAAACCAAGGATATATGAAAAATCCTATGGAAACACCCTGTTGATAAGCTAAATTCAAAGTATAATAATAATAATAATAATAATAATAATAATTCCAACAGAGGTACCTTACATACGTAGATAATGCTGCTCCAGAAGACATGAGTTATTAAATCACAATGCAAGGCATGGGATAACCCTTTGCAGGTAACTGGTCAAGGAGGCCCCAAAGATCTCCTAAACAACACAGACTGTTGCCATTGCCCTTGGTTACACGCTAAGAGCCTATTATAGAAGATACACTTTGCTTGCAGGACATAGAGAAATCAATCTCAAATTGACTGGGTAAGTTCCTCCCTGCTGGTTAGCTTTCATAGTGCCAGAAGGTGCTATGTAGACTGCTAGGGGAGAAAAGACTTCAGTGGTCTTTGTACACTGGAATCTGCATGGTACAATACTGACCTGCTAGGAAAGACATGCCCACTGTGGTCATGCTATAGTTGTATGGACTGTTACAGGGTAACTGGACATTTTCTGATAGCATTTGAGGTCTGTTCCACAGGAGGCAATTTTGTGCCTGATACTGCAAATCTAGGCAAAAGCCTGTGGCTGGGAAGTGAGTCCTAGGCCCTAAGTGAGGACATACCATTGTTTTTCTTCTAAATGGTTATGCTGTCAAATTGCGTCTATATACTTACTCATAGACCTGAGCTGTTCTAAGAAGCTTTTTGCAGTAGGTAGTAGTCAATGTAGAGACTCAGAGTTGGGAATAAAAGACTGAGTGCTCAACTCTTAATGGAACATTCCCAGCCATAGCCGCCACCACCACCACCCACACACCAAGGCTCAGGAACATCTCAGTAAAGGAGATAGGAAAAATGTAAGGGTCAGAGGATGCAGGAAGGCTGTGAGATGCTGTCTTCTGAACATGACATACTAGTAGAAGCAGCGGATAGAGTGTTTAAGTGGCTAAACTTGTAGGGTGGTTTCTGAGAAAATGTCTGACCAATATTTGAGTGACACCCATCAACAATGGATTTGTACCCGTTCGTCAAATACCTATATAAGGCCTCTGATTAAAACAAATGACTGGTTATTTGTTAGCAAAGGTTTTGACAAGTTGGGACTAAAGGCTCTAAACTGTTGCTCAGTCCTGATATTCTCTGCTATGCTGTGACAAGGCTTCTGTTCACAGAACCCCCAGCAATTGACAATCTCCCCAACAAGCCTACTTAGAAGGGCAGTGAGAGTGGTCCTACACACACAGGAGAAAGGGTGGGTGGGTAGGCTGGGGTCCTCCTGGAGACTCTATTGGAACCATTAAGGTGGAAAATCTGGGCATTGTTTACAAAATAGTTCCTTTGCAGTGACATTGAACCAAGGTACTCTTCCATTAGTGAGATTTCTCAAAGAATTTAGAGAGCTAATTTAAAGATTTATTCATTTAATGCATATGAGCGTTCTGTCTTCATGAATGTATGCACTATATGCATGCCTGGTGCCTGACAAGGGTGTTGGGTCCCCTGGTACTGGCACTATAGATGTCCTCTGCAAACGTAGTAAGCTCTCTCAACCATTGAAACATCTCTCTAGCTCCTCAGTGAGCAAATTGCTTCTTTCTTTCCATCTTTGAGCTTTAGTTCAACTAATTCCTTAACCTGTTGACTGTTAGGTTACAGAAAATGATACAGAAAACCAGAGCAGAGCTTTCAAGAAAAATTGTGCAGCCCACCCTGTAACTCCTGCCTTAGTCTCTTGGATTCCATTGTAAATGATTTAATCAAGCTGTGTAGATAAGAATTTGATGGCCAAGGCAAGAGAAGATGATACTCAAGTTACTATGTCTACATAATAAGTTACCCCAATCCTGAATAGATTAAAACTAGATACCATTTATTGTGCCCATAGATTTACAGTCTGGGAGACTCAGTATGGGTCCCATCACATCTTTGCTTTCTTTGCCTCAAAGTCTAGGGGTAGATCATGTAAACGTTCACATTCTCCTATGCCAGGGTATCCCATAATTATACCTTTGCTGGAGGTTTTGGAAGAGAGTCTAAACACTGCTCCTCTATGGAACGTAATAATGAAATAAAAAAGGGGACTTGTGCTGTTTTTAGAATAATATTGTAATCAAAAACATAATAAATGTAGTAGACAAAGATCACTAAAGGTTGTTCATGGATAATATAAAAATGGAAAAAATGAATATGATTAGATTCATAGTAAGTTAAAAATTTCATATGAGGAAATGTAGAAGTTGAGCGTTATCAATGACATTTTATTTGTATAATAAAGATCTGAATAAAGCACTAACATTTATTATGTAGATAAAGAGTTATGAATATATTACATTATAATTGTATCTTTCTATCTAAAATGGTTTCTTTTTGGAAGGGGAACATCTTATCGAATGAAATAAAGTCATATTGTTGGAGAAATGTTGACATTCTTATGCCTCCAGTACAGTAAGCAGGCAGTGGGGAAAGTGTTCATCAGCTGAGGAATGGATGGGGAAATGGTGGTATACACACACACACACACACACACACACACACACGATCAATAGTAGTCACCCACATAAAGGACAAAATTGTAAATGTACTTTTTATTCTCTGGATCTAATTGTCTACCTTTGTCTACTAACCTAAGCCTAGTCCTAGAAGCTTCTAGTCTCTGTATGAGCCTTTCTAGGCCTAGAATTTTTTCAGGCTCTGAGACTTACTACTGAATAATCTAACCATATCTTGTTCTTTCTGAGCTCTGGATGGGTGGTTTAACTCAGTTCTTCTGGCTCAAAATCCTTTCCAAGCTGACTGATTCAAACTGGCTTCTTTCTAGGCCTCTGACTGAATTGCTTTGCTTGGCCTCAAACTAACTCTGGCAATCTGTTCTAATCTTCTGTCTTCTTCTCATTCCCTGACTCAGTCTGTCTTCACTGGAGTCTAGCTTGTTTTCTCTTCAACACTTCTCTGTAAAACTCTCCTAGAAAAATGCTTCTTTTCTCTCTCTGCCCTGCTCCCTTAAGTTGCTTCTCTTTCAAACATGGCTGCTTCCTTCTACCAATTAACTTACCTTCATTATTTGGGACTAAAGGTGTGTATTAAGGGCATGACTGTGAATGCAACTGGAGGGGAAATCAGCCAGGCGTCTGGTCCCAGGTGCAGAGCAGCCTTATCGATATGTGTTCTGAAAGACCTGTACAATGGAATGATGGTTGCTAGAGGCTGTAAAGAAGAAGGGGTGAGAAAGAATGGATAACAGTTGTGCAAGGGTGACAGGGCTGTGTATTGCACATTGGGGTCGACTGTACCACAAACTAGGCTTGGTGATACCCATCTGTTGTTCCAGCCCACAGGATGATGAAGAGTTCAAGGCCAGGCCATTGGCAAGGATGTCTCAAGAAGCCAGGAGGGGAGGGAAAAAAAGCCAGGAGTAAGGCTTTAGAATGTGTTCTGCACGAAAGACAGATGTCATGGTTAAGGAGATAAGCATTCACCCTCATTTAACCATTCTACAGCATATGCATGTATCAAGACATGGCTCTCCATAGCACTTAACTTTTGTTTGTATTGCTATGTTTTTATCCCTTAAAACTATGAAAATATTTTTTAAACTAAGAATTAAAAAAATGCTTTTTACCTAAAAATGGCACCAGAGCAGAAAGTGAAAGTGCAAAACAAGTTAGTGAACAAAGGGAAGTTAGAAATATGCAAAAATACATACAGAGTTTTGCAGTGTAGGGTGGGTATTGTAGAAAATAAGACTTGCCCAAGAATTAGTTGTGAAAAAGATAAAGATTAAGATGAAAGGGGAGACAGGGAGGCCAGAGTAAGCAAAAGACAGAAAAGAACACTGTTGATGTGCGTCCATATTCCAAACTGCATGGAAGTTATAATCAGAGATGTAGTAGGATGAAAAAGTGCCAACAGGCAAAGACGGCTAAAGATGGGCAGAGACCCTCAGGATTCTGAGTCTGTGGTGAGGTGGACTCATGGATTCCATCCATACTGTTTGGTTAAACAGCTATAGAAAGACCCTTTAGCATTCAGGTTTGAAACGAGTCTGTAAAGGAGCGAAACCCATGGCGATCCCCAGGCTCTCTCTAGAGAGGTCCAGGCTGGAAGGCTGACTGGCTGCTCCCCATCACAGTCCCTGGGAACCCTTATAAACACCACCCTGGAGATCTCACAACACGAGGAGGTGTGGACAACATTGTACAGAATTGTACCTTAGCCAACCGAAGACGAAAGGCTTTGGAAACAAGGAAGCCACGGCATGAAATGATTTATAAATTCTTTCGTAAGTGCAGTTTAGACTCCACAATCAGGAGTTTAATTGTATCAGTTATTTTCACAGGAGTTTGTAATTTGAGGGTAAGGGGAGGGGTCAGCTAGGCTTCCATGATTTGTTATTCTTAGTCTGCCTGTTTTTATATATTTTTATTTTATATATTTGGGCATTTTGCCTACCTGTTTGTCTATGTACCACATATATGCAATGCTCTTGGAGGCCAGAAGAATATATAAGATTCCTCCTGGAACTGGAGTTACAGACTGTTAAGCTACTGCTGCGAGTTGTCCAATGTCATCTGGAAGATCGGTCAATGCTCTTTACTACTGAGCCATCTCTCCAAGTCCTTAGTCTGGTTGTTTTTCAATGTCAGGAAATGATTCAATAATGTAGTAGGCCCTTCAAAACTATCTGGGTGGATTCGGCTAACAGCCTGTCAAGAATATCAAAAAAGAGAAAGCTGTGCAAAGACTCTTCTCATCGTTGTCTCCAAACAGCGCAGTCTATCCACTCTTGCACAGTGTGTACGGTCTCTCAGGTGCTTCGAGCTCATTTAACAGGTAGGCTTCATGCAAATCAGCACCAGTTTATATTAAGGCCTTGGACATCCATAAACTTTATATCTCAGAGAGTCTGGGAACAGATCCCTCAGGGAAACCAACACCTTATCTGATGGTTTAGCTAGAATCTCCTGTTACTTAAAACTCCCAAGCCCACCTCTTCTCTGTTGTAAAACTAGGCCTTCAGCGTGAGCATGGCAGGGATGTGGTATTTGTAGAAGTACAAAACTGGAAAAGTGTTTCTTTTATTCTTCTACTGAGAGAGATTTTTCTCAGTGTTCTAAAAGCCTTGCATTGACAAAGAACTCGAGTAATAATTTTATGCTTCTCAGAGCTCATTTTGAATGACCTGAGTGTATGGATTTTTTTTTTGGTAATTATGAAAAATGAATAAAATGCCAGTGGCACATACGATCTGTGATTAAGATCCTCTTTATAACATCTTCCAACTAGGACTTGTGAATGACTCTTCTTGGGTTAATTGTACTTAAAATCAGAATATGTAGTACAATCTTAACTGTGTTAAATTATGCATAGAAAAAGAACGTTAAAGAAATAACATAGTAAATTAGAGTAGCTGTGTGGTGAGCTTCTGGGGAATTTTAATTTTCTTTATGCATTTGTATATTTAAGCAATTTCAGACAATAATACATTGTATTCTTTATTTCCAGAAAAGTGAGTACCATTATTAAAATCAATATACATAACTTTAAGTATCATATGGCACAGATTGTGAAAATACTATATAGGGGGATAAGGTTGAGAGGTGTAGGCCATTGTATTAAATGAGTAGTTTTCCATGTTCAGATACCAAAATGACTATACTTATGTTATTTTCCTCTCTCTCTCTCTCTCTCTCTCTCTCTCTCTCTCTCTCTCTCTCTCTCCCCTCTCTTCCTTGCTTGTTTTCCTCTTCCTCCTTCCTGTTCTTTTTCTTCTTTTGAGATTGGGTCTTTCTATGTAGCTCTGTATAGCCAGGAACACACTATGTTGGCCTGGTTGGTTTTGAACTCAGAGAGATGTGCTTGCCTCTGCCTTCCCAGTGCTAGGATTTAAGACATGCACCACCAATGCCTCATCTTTAGGTCCGCTTTTAGTTAGATGTACATGTCTCTATGTATGTATGCCACATTCGTGCTGGTTCCTGACAGAGATCAGGAGAGAGTGTAAGTTCCCCTGGAGCTGGACTTACATAGAGTCAGTTGTGAGCTGCTGAAAGTGGATGCTAGGAACCCAGGCCTGATCTGGAAGAGCAGTCAAATGCTCGTAACACAGACTGAACCATCTCTCCAGCCCTCTCTCTTCCATTCTGGAAAAGGTTTTGCTTGTGGTATGGCTATGGATTTCTTGACTGAAAAAATATTTTATTTCATAAACATTATAATAAAACATACCTTAATCACTACAATAATATCTAAGTAGGATGTGCATTATATTTTAAAGTCTTTTTTTTTTTTTTTTTTTTTGAGATAAGCTCTCACTTAGAGGCTCAGGCTAACTTCCAATTCATAACCCTCCTACCTCAGTCCCCAAGCATCCGAAACGCAGCTTTATCTTTAAGGATTGAAGTAGAGTTCATGTAAGTTGAAGTTTTTTCCTCTTTTTAACAAGTTGACTATACAGAGAAACCCTGTCTCAAAAAACCAAAAAAAAAAAAAAAAAAAAAAAAAAAAACAAACAACAACAACAAAAAAAGCCGGGCGGTGGTGGCGCACGCCTTTAATCCCAGCACTTGGGAGGCAGAGGCAGGTGGATTTCTGAGTTCGAGGCCAGCCTGGTCTACAAAGTGAGTTCCAGGACAGCCAGAGCTATACAGAGAAACCCTGTCTCGAAAAACCAAAAACCAAAAACCAAAAAACAAAAAACAAAAAAAACAAGTTGATTTTTTTAAAGCCAAGGATGGGTTAAACAATGGTGTTTACTGCAAAACTCATAATCAAGTAACTTTCAGTAAAAAGAATTACTTTTATTTCAAAATTCTTAGTGGAGAGGACTTTAATGCTGCATGAAAGAGAACTCTCTGAGGTAGTGGACTGCAGCCACTCTGATAAGATCACTACACATTGCACACAAACACTGGGTGGCCACACTGTACTCCACGAACACCTAAAATTATGTGCCAGTTAAAAACAAAAATATATTTTAAACAACTGTTTACAGGAAATAGCTATAATAAAGTCATTCTTTTAAATCCAGTTGCTATCCTGAGACAGAAGTTCTGAAGTTCAGACTTGAAATTCTAAACAAGTGAATTTTAAAGAATAAAACGTTTTAAAACTTAGTTTGACCTAACTTATTTTTGAGACAGTCAGACTTTGAGCTTGTGGTCCCTCAGTTCCAAAGGAGCTGTGTCTGTTTTGTTGATTTTGAGATAGGATCACTGTGTAGCTCTGGCTATCCTGTAACTCACTGTGTGGAGCAAGCTCTGCTTCTTCAGTGCTGGGATCAAAGGTGCCACCACAGCCCAGCAAGAGCTTTGAATCCGACCTGTTTGTTGTCAGACCTGTTGGGAAGCTGGGGAAGAAGGGATAGATGAGTTTCACGCTTGTTTGTGAAACTTGGGGTTTTCTGATTCTCTGCCTAGAAGTTTCTCCCAAACCATGCTGTCAGGAAGAGTCCCTGGGACAGTCACGTGGAAGAAAAGGATGTGTGGACATTTGCCCAGCTCCATATACACAATGAAATACGAGCCACTGTTTGTTTTCACGGTATTCAAAGTACCTTTGATTCCCAAGGCACAGTCTCATCCATGGCTCAAGCCGCATGGGAGTCCTTTGAGGAGGTCCACAGTCCCCAAATTGCTTTACTCAGAAGCTCGCTGTAGAAATCCATGCAGGAATGGAGAGCTGGCTGGGACTTGAGCAACTTCTAGGCTTAAGCCTGCAATTCACACTTTCTTTGAACTAAGTTCTAGATAAAAAAACAAAAACAAAAAACAAAAACCAAACCAAAACAAAAACAAAAAAACCCACCAAAAACAAACAGAAATAAATAAAAACTTCAGAATTTATTTAAAAAGTACCACCAGCCTTGTAAAACTCATAATTAACATTAACTTTCCTGCCATGGGCTCTGAAGTCTGGTTGCTAATGGGGAAGAAAGCTGAGAGGCCAACCACAGTGGATACTGCAGGGAGCTGGCTCATTCCAGGGCATGCTGGGCAAGTCTTATTTTCTGGAACTTGCTCTTGTTTTATGGAAGCTCTGAGGTGTTTTTTTTTGTTTTTGTTTTTGTTTTTTGTTTTATTTTTTGAGATTTGAGATTAGACTTGAAGCACAAGGCCACAGGGTCTGGGACGAGGCTGCTTTTGATGTGCAAATGGCCGAATTTACCTTTTCCACTAGATGGCATTAGCAACTTCTGAAGCCAGAAGCTAATTACCAGCCACCTTTGTTAGGCTCTCAATTACACCTGTGTGTCTTAAGCTGTAATTGGTAATCGACTCTCTTGCGTGTTTTAACTCGGATGCCAGGTACACGGTTAAGACATTGGTATCAGCTCTCTCCCGGGACAGAAATAGCTTCTGGGAGTATCAAAATGGCATGCTAGAATCTCATATTTCAAGCAAGACCTTTGGAAGCAACATACCATGCCACGATAAATTTAAACTAAGTATTCCTAGCTCTCCTTACGATAGTTAGGCAGCAAGCAAGTTGCTAGGTAGACCGGGAAAAGAGAGTTTTGGTTTTCTCAGCAGGGGGAGGATTTTTGTTGTTATTTCTTTAGAACTTGATGGAGTGTTCAAACGTGCAGGGGCAAACCACACCCAGATGTGCAGACTGATCATCTGCCTTCCTGTAATTGTTCTGAGGAAACTAGGTTTTTCAATTATAAATGCAAACCTCCACTGCCTGGAACGGATGCTGTCCAAACCTTGACTGGAGTGCTTGCCCCTTCATAGGCTCCATGGAGTTCACTCAAGACTCCGTGGGTGTGTGTGGGGTCTCGTGTCTCCTGCGCCGGGCAGTGCGGTGCTCCTGTGCGCACCTCTGCCGCTACCTCCATCGCTGCCTGCTGCTACCCCGCGCCCACCATTTCTTCCTGTTGATTGGTATCACCTCACATGCTTAGAATGTCTGCCTGTCTGTTCAGAGTGTGAACTCATTCCTCAGAATCCTGATCGGTTCGTTTCGCACCGGTGTCAAAACGACTTATTAAATCCCGCACCTCCTGATACCCAGTGGCTGATGTGTTTCTGTCCAAACAGTAAATGACAATAAGCATATGCAGTCGGTGGCCTAGCAAACTCATTTAATTTGATAAAAATGTCACCGCAACATGCTTTAAATCGCTGTCCTTTTCATCATCGCTAATTGCTAGCTATAGACCTTTTTCCTATGCTTAATACAAGTGTTAGAATACTGCTCCTTCCAGTCTGATTAGGAATTAAAAAAAAAAAGTAGAATTCCTTTTCAGTGGCAGCATTATTTCATCAAGAGATGGATTTTGCTCTTAATTAGCCAACATGCCACAAGGGAGGCTTCCGAGTCACGGGTGTGAAACAGCCTGGAGCAGGAGATCAATCTACAGGAAGAAAATGGCGGCTGGGGAATAATTGGCAGCCGGGGTGAACGTGGGCTGGTTGTAACAGGGACAATATGTTCCCTCGAATATCACGAACCTCTCCCCCTACCGCCAACTTGGCACATTTCAAACTCAACAAAAGATGTGAGTGTGTGGTTATTTGTCTATTGTTTGAGACTTTTTCTTGCCGCTTTGGTGAGGGTTGCTCATGTGTTAGTTTGACAATCTGGATACTTCTGACCAGAGTAGGGGGTTAGGAGATCTGTGAATTCAAATAAAGAAAAAAAAAGAATCTAACCAAAAACAAACAAAAAACAATTCTCCAGGAGTCTGAAGATTAAAAACAGACCGGATCCTGTCTATATACCAGAGACAAGCAATCAGTTAATTTGCTAAACCCAAATGGCAATTTGAAGAACAGTACACACCTTTGTTAATCCTTCATGAATCCTTCTCTCTTAGAGAGAGAGAGAGAGAGAGAGAGAGAGAGAGAGAGAGAGAGAGAGAGAGAGAGAGAGAGAATAGGGATAGACTACATTTATTTGGTTCTATCAAGACAGAAGAAAATCACGACCTGACACTTCTGCTCCCACTGTGAGCTGGTATTTAATTTGACTTGCTATTTGCTATTGTTTTAAAATAAACTTTCTGTCTAAAACCTGGTAGTTAAGTCATACCACACCCATCCTACACCACAAGAGGGTATCTCTGGGGTTTGATGTGTGCAAATGGGCAGAGCAAAGAGAGAACATCTGACTCTCTGGCTTCTCTTCAATAATGATGAAACATTAGCTCTGGACCACTGTCTATTTGACTTGTGCGGTTGGAAATATATTCTTCAAATTGTCAAGGGTTCATAGTCATTTTGTTGTAAATCCAAAGGATCTCCCCAGTCATCTATCTGCAGAACAGCTTTGATTGGCCAGCCTAAACGATATAGGCAGTGGAAGACACAGGTCTTCTTTTAGAATCTACTTTTAGAAAAGCTTCGTACCAACTCTCTATCTCAATTTTGGTTTTTTTTTTTTTTTTTGGTTTTTTCGAGACAGGGTTTCTCTGATAGCCCTGGCTGTCCTGGAACTCACTTTGTAGACCAGGCTGGCCTCGAACTCAGAAATCCACCTGCCTCTGCCTCCCGAGTGCTGGGATTAAAGGCGTGCGCCACCACGCCCGGCCTCTATCTCAATTTTGAATGTATGATTTCATCTTGGGACAGTCTCAGGGTGTCACAGGTCACCTTATTTTCTCTTCTTTTTGTGTGAGAGTAATATCTCTAATGAACACAAGAAGAAAATATTTTCATTGTGTTTCAGGAAAACCCAGCATAGCTCTTTCTGCCTGAGTTGAGCAGTGCAGATAAATAATTGAAATGAATGAAGATTATGCTAGAGTCATGCCCTGAACTGTTCTAGATCAACACCCAGGCTGCTCCCAGGGAGAAAGACCACTCTGCATCTTCATCCCTTTGGGCATACACCATTGACTCTATCAGTAATCTGTGAGTGGTTTGGTGCTGATGAGGCACATGTTCCACACATGAGGATTACATGATGGGCCACTTCCACTTTGGCTGATGTGCAGGGCAAAGGGAACCCATCTAGGCTTTCAAACAGTGGAGAACTACTGTCTTAGTTAGGGTTTTACTGCTGTGAACAGACACCATGACCAAGGCAACTCTTATAAGGACAATATTTAATGGGGTCTGTCTTACAGGTTCAGAGGTTCAGTCCATTATCATCATGGTGGGAACATTGTAGCATCCAGGCAGGCATAGTACAGGAGGAGCCAAGAATTATATATCTTCTTCTGAAGGCTGCTAGCAGAACACTGGCTTCCAGGCAGTTACGGTGAAGGTCTAAAGTCTACGCCCACAGTGACACACCTACTCCAACAAGGCTACACCTCCTAATAGTGCTTCTCTATGGGCCAAGCTCAAACCATCACAGCTACCTTAGTTACAGTCAAGACTGCAATTCACAGTGTGTCTTTTTTTCAGTGGGTTTTAGGCCTCGCTCTGTAAGGCAAGTTAGACTTGCACCATTTTGCATAAAAGCCCTTGGCTGCACAGGGTTTAGTCTCACTGTAGCATTAGCTTTCATTTACTAACTGGCATGGACTTCTTAAGAATGATATTACTTCCTGGAACAAGCTAGGTGCTTGTTTTAAAGAAGAATATTTGATGTATGTGTGCAGATGCCTGTGGAGGCCAGCAGAAGTCTTGCACATGGACTTACAGCTGGTTGTGGGTCTACCATGTGGCTTCTTGAACTGGATCAGACCCTCTGCAAGAGGAGTGCTTGTGTGTGAACAATCTCTCTACCCCTTAGAATCCGGGAGACTAGAGGGTAGTTTTATTGATGACTTAAAATAAGTTTCTTTCCCTGCAGAAGCAATATATAAATACACACTTTTTTTGTAACAAAATCCCCATTGACTTGCCCTGATTAGAGGCTCCAGATGAGGTACCCTCTTGTCTTTGCAATCTGTTTTCGGGCTGCTAAGACTGTCTCTTGATTTTGTTTTATTTTTGTTGTTTTGTTTTTAGAATTCAAATGTAGATGGTAGGTGTCTCCTTAAATGTCATTTCACGTTTTTGTCATACATTTTAACATTCTTATGTAAAAGTTTATGAAAAATACATGTTTACAAATAAAACATATACAATTTTATCAATCCAGATACAATCCATATCATAGGGTGGTACATACCGCTCTATCTGTGTCCTCTCGGAGCTTACTGCTTTAACTGAACCACATGTCTGGAAACGGGTCCATCTTTGTGTGGAGGCTGAGGAACACCGAGAACTCCCATAGTACAAGAGCAGGTGTTCTTCAATAGTTTCTCTTCTCATCACAGATAAGAAAAAGGGAGATGTTTACTGTCTTCAGTCAGGAACCAGTAGACAGCCATGGAGGTCAGAAGCTGGGCTGTACTCAGCACAGGCAGATTCTGCAGACCATCTGCTGTCCTCTGAGGCTGGCTTCTGCCTCTTTACTCTGCCACCCTTCTTAGTGGCTTTTCTCTTGAAGTTGCATTAGGCTCCTTGACACATTCCAAGTGTCCTAATTCCAGGAGCCAGACCTAGCCCCACTCTGAAAGTACTTCAGGATTCATTTTATGCCAGTGCTTGAAAAATTTTATGTTGGCCCAGGATTTGTTGTCTCAGCACTTGTGTTCTTGGTTCTAGTTGGCCAACCAGGTAGTTTTGAAGTCACCTGGACCATCCTAACCCAACGAATCTTTGAGAGAACATTCCCTAGCAGGTTCTGCTCCCTGTATTCCATAGGAATGTGTAGGAGGGATACGAGAGGCCATTGTGTGGGTGGGAAGATGGAATGAAAGACAGGGCCAGGGGGAATGGCTGGTTTGAAGTGACTCCAGTTTCAGAGCAGGGAGATCGGTTAGTGGCTTGGCTGCTTTAGAAATCACAAGGCAGCCTCTTTCTTTGTTTCCTCTCTGTTTTAAAGGTGGAGTCTCACTACATTGCCTACTTTGGTTTTGAACTTGTCATCCTCCCACTCCTATGTCCCCAGACCGGGATGCCCACATGAATTATGAATGACAACACAGTTTTCCTCCCTAAGCACCCCTATCAGCTAGTTCTAAAAAGGATCTGTTCTTGAAAAACTCTATATTTAACAGCAGTTGAGAAGACCAGCAAGTCTTAGTGAGTGAACTAGCTCAGAGAAAAACAGCTGTTGTTAAAAGACCTTATTTCTTACATCTTGCGTATCCATGGAAAGAACTAATTTTTTACATCTTAGCACCAGGATGTGGAACTTCACATGGATGTATTTGAACATAAAAATTTAAAGCCATTGTTGCCCTAGCTACGTGCTACAGATGCCCCGTACCGCCATCCCCGACCACCTGGTTAGTTTTCTGAGCATTTCTTCTGGAAAGGTTTACAATGGCTGGCTCTTGGTTTGATGTCACATCGATAAATTATGGTGCTTTAAACAGATGCGATCTCACTGTGTGGAATTCTTCAGGGTAATGCTCATGAAAAGGTCCCCCCTTCCCCCGCTTCTTGGTTTCATTGTAGTTTTGCTGTTTGGAGGTTTTATGTTGTTCATTTAGTTTCCTGGCTATTGGGGTTTTATAGTCATATTTCCTTTGTTTAATATAATTTCTTTTTTTTCTTTTAGCTATTTTTGTTAGGGTGCCCAGAAGCTTCAGTTATGAGAGGCTGTAAAGTAAAATATATTATGATTATTACAATGATAAAGTATAAGCCTTTAAGAGTCTAGTTATATTGACCCATATTTTTTCTTTCTCCATCTCTCCAAGATACACACAGAGGCACATTGGAAACGCAATAGAAAACAGCTGCCAATTTCCAGCCAGAAGTTGAAAATGCAGACTCAAATCTACAGCAAGAGAGCTTCAGGCTGGACTGGCTCCCAGCAGAATTGTGGCCAGAAACCTAGGCTTCTGTTGCCTATTGGCCTCTGTGATGTGGCAGAAGACAGGCTGGAATGTCAGTACCGGAGCCTGGCGTTGGCCACCACTGCTTGTTTCTCAACTTTTCCCAAGCCACCCGACTCCCTGGACCGTCAGCTCTCCTGTGCGTGAGAATCATCATCCCTGGATGGATGCACCAAGCAGCTCTCAGGCACAGGCAGGGGTTCAGGGTGTATGATGTGGAGTACACAGCCTCTCTGCTTCCTCCGTCCCCTTCGTACCTGCTTTCTGACTCAGACCTCTCTGGTGACTGCAGCTCCTGAAGCAATGCCTATATATATCTTACTCATGTGACTCATGATGCTTTTCCTTACAGTCACGGATTTCAAGTGATACTCTGATTGAACCCCAGTCCTGCTAGATGTCTAGCTGTAAGAGGAATTGATGCCCCCCTTAGTTGTAAGGTGGTGGTGAAAATTCGCCAGAATTTTCTTTATTCTGCTCAGCAGTAAAGCATCAGAAGCTGCAGAAATGTCTCTCTAATTGTGGAATCATTAATGGGCATCTAATATGGGCATCATAAGCCATTTCTTTTTAATGGAGGGAGAGAACCTGAAACCTTTTACGTCATATCCTAAAGTTAGCTTGTGAGTCTTTCCATCCATGCTGATCTCTTCTTGTCCTGGGATGAAGCAGTGTCCTCCACAATTTTGTGTCTATGTGAAACTCAAGAACATGACATTGATCTGTGAAAACAGAACCGAGTGAAGATGAGGTCATGCCGATTGCTGTAGGTCCTCGCTTCCACATGCTGATGACCTCATGAGAAGAGGATTGTTTGTACACAAAGAAAGGGTCAGGCCAGCCGGGCGTGGTGGTGCATGCCTTTAATCCCAGCACTCGGGAGGCAGAGGCAGGCAGATTTCTGAGTTCGAGGCCAGCTTGGTCTACAAAGTGAGCTCCAGGACAGCCAGAGCTATAAAGAGAAACCCTGTCTCGAAAAACCAAAAAAAAAAAAAAAAAAAAAAAAAAAAAAAAAAAAGGGTCAGGCCATGTGGGGCAGATAGGGAAACTGCAGTGGTGCAATCTATAAGCTAAAGAACAACAGAGATACTGACAAACACCAGGTGCTATCAAATAATCTTCCCCCAGAGCCTTCAGAGGGAACAGGGCCCTCTTAACACCTGACTTAGTCCTGGAGACCTTGGAGAGAAGAAGCCACTCACTTGGTAGGACGATGGGAGATGCCCATGATGGCCCAGCAACAGGAGATTGTGTCTTTAGCTGGAGGAAGGATGCATGTAGGCTGTAAAGGGGATGGTACCAGTTATTTCAAAGAGCAGATTAAGTGCCAAGTGACAAATTACCTGGATCAAAGGCAACATGTCTCATTTTGATCATTGCTTGCCTCCTTTTGCGTCTCTCTGAGGGGAAGGTAAGATCTGAATGGGTCACTGGCCTTTTGAGGGGAAATGTGCCCCTCTGTATGAAGCCAGGGCGTATGGTTTATTTTGATGTTTTCACATTGAGCAGAGAGGCCTTCCTTAAGTAGGAACCCTTGGAGACAAAGACGACTTTCACTCATTTCCTATAGGGAGGAAAAGAATTCTGGAGTTCTCCTAATTCAAGGATCTGAGAACAAACTCTTTAAGCACTTGATTTCCAAATGTTAAGGAATAGAATTCAGCAAAAGAGGCTATTTTGTGTCCAAATAGAGGCAGTCCTTACTTGATCATCTGAAATGGCAGAAAATAGCTGTATGTCCAACCAGTCCTTGAGCAAACATCTCTCAAGAGCTTTACAAGGAGGCCACTCTGATGGGCACCTCAGAAGACTGATCACAGCTCTTCGGGCTGTGGGGGCAGAGACAGGCTTACAGTGTGTGATGACAGAAACATCTATAAAATGCCACTTGACCCCATGCCAAAAGCTTTATAAGATGGGCAGAGTTGTTTACTGCGCAGATGTAGCTTCTGAGACTGGCACCACTTTGCAGGTGAGGACACTAAAGTCTGGAAGAGGCCTGTATGACTTGTCTAGTGTCCTTCAGATAGTTAAATGAGGACGCAGAGGTTCATCTCTGAATGGGACCCCCGAAGACTCCACTTATTCACCCGAGAGATGATTAGGACACAGCTGGGAATGAGCTCAAAGGTTCAACTTTCCGGCCACGAATCTAGTACTTGTGAGTTACTAATTGTGCCACGGAACACATTACTTATTGCTCCGTTTTGCAGACCGACAGCACCTGCTTCCTATAGTTGCCATGGGAATGACATGGTATAATGCAAGCTGGTCTTCAGAAGAGGGCAGCCTGGAGTATCAGTCTCCCTTCCTGTACTTGGCTGGGAGGAGCAGGGAGGCATCCAGGCTCTTTGGTTGGGACCTAGCATGCAGACCAAGATCTGCCTCGTGCGTGGTGCTTTGGTCCTGCTTCAGGCACTGATCACTTTTGAGGTCAACAGGGAGATGGGTGTGGGGGAGCTCCGAAGCTGTGGAAACGGATCTCGTGAAGATTGAACATCAGTGGACTGACCTTCACACAGTCCTGTTCTAAGAGTGCCTGAGGCTCTCACTGAATCTGCCGGAGTGTCTTCCACCTCAGTGTATGCTAGACAGGCAGCAGTTCGTAGAGCAGGGTTAAAGGTGTGTGGGAAAGCCTCCCTCAGCAGAAGTACCTGCAGGTACTAGGCGAGCTAGAAATAGCAGCTTTTTACTATTGCCAGTGTTATTTTGTATCTGCCAGTGGCTGCAAACACTTTACCTCAGCTAACTTAAGCTCACCAAAGCCGGCAGAGCTGAGTTTTCAGAGGGAAAAAAAAGGGATAATCAAATTACATGAGGCAATTGTTCCTGGCTCTAGGAATGGTCTCAAGTTACTTGGAGTAGTGTTGTTTTGAAGTGCAGAGCCTTGAACTTCAAGCCAGTTCGTGGTTAGTGGCTGTGTAACCTTTAAACTTTGATTCAAATATCACCTCCTCCAGGGAGCCTTCATTCTCTCAGTGTTCCTCAGCCGCATTTTCCAGCCCACCTGTTTCAGAACCCACTGTCTTGATCTCTTTAAGGACGTTTCCCTTCTTACTTACTCTTGTGTCTGACATGTTCCTAGCACTACTGACCCCTCACACAAGTCTAGGTATCACCAGGTGAGGGGAAATTCAATCAGAAGGAGGAAGCTGAGGATAACAGACAATAAATAGGTTTGTTTCATATTATTGCTTCAAGCAATTTGTTGCCAGTGTGGGCCCTCCTTATAACAACAATCTGACACAAAATAACCCCCTTTCTACAGCCAAAGCTGGGAAAACCACAAAACTCAAGCAGTTCCGTTTACTTTCTTGGCAGTAGGAAGAGGAGCTGGTCTGGGTATAGGAGAGCAAGGGGCACTGACCCATCTACCGTCCAAGAAAAGTGAGCGGCTGGTGGTGCTCAGGCCTGGGCCTCTGAGGCTGAGGCTAGTGTGCCGGGAGAGGCTCAGCATCAGCACCTACAGCTCTCAGCCATCTGTGCAAGTGATGGTGCAAGTGACCTTCTAAAGCTCTTGGGCAGCTTTGAGATAATTCCAGATTTGAGGAAAGATATGGAAGGTAGAAGATGACCTCCTTTTGTTCCCTTCAAAGCTCCCCCCACCCCCGGCCCCGTTGTTGTTTTAGAAGACACAGCATCCCGAAACAGAGCAGACAGGCTATAAAGTTGCAGATTTTGTTTGACATTTCTGCTCTGTCTGGAGCAGCATCCTCTCTCTACATCGGCAGCACCAGCCTTTTCCTTAATTCAAGCCGAGGCACAGCCATAAAGCAGGCTGGCAGGCATAATGCACATTAGGCAAGTATAGTTATTTGTTACCAGGAGGGCTTAGAGCACACAACTCATCCTAAACAGATGAGTGTAAAATACTTGGCTTGCATAGAACAGTGAATAGAAACCCATCTGCTGAGAGCATTCGATGCTGTGCAGGTGGCTTCTTGGCTGATTGGTTAGCTACTGCCCTATTCCCTAATGGAAACCTATTCCCTAAAGACAAAACCTAAAGGAAGTGATGCCTTGACATCTCTAGAGCCTAGACTACAAGCCCCTGCCACCCTCAAGGGTGCAGGTCTATGGAAGGGAGGCGATTCCCTGGGCTTGGGGGTGAAGTGAGCACTTGAAGTTAGGGCAGACACATCTGGGTTGCAGAACATCCCAGCTGTGCCACTCACCAGCAGAGGGATGTAAATCCTCTCAGAGTCACCTTTCAAGTTACTTTCCTTTTCAGTAAGTCACACTTTACCTGCCTGAAGAGTTAAGTCTAACAACTGTATGCGCTTAGAATCCTCAGGCCCCTCTCACAGTTCCCTTTGCGCTCATCCACTACATTCAGGTTACTCTTGTGTTTTATGCAACTGTAAACACAGAGCCAGGATTCTTACCTCCCATCTTTCATTACCCAAAAGGCATCACAGAATATGCACGGCCTTGCCCTTTCCAGTTCATACTATCAGACACAAAAATTCATCTTAGCTTTTATAGCTGCATATCATGGCACTGCATAACATAGTTTGTCCAGCCAGCACCCCATTACATTGTTTCTAGTTTTTTGTTATGAAAAGACTGCAATGGCTTGGGGGTGTAGCCCAGGGATAAAGCGCTTGTCTAGAATGCACAAAGCCTTTGCACTATAAAAAAACCCCACAATGCAAGCCCCATGTATTTATGTTTGGTGTGTGCTAGCATGCCTGTAGGAATGTCTTTCCTGAGGTGGAGGAGAATGGCATGTGTGATTTTCACACAGCCTGAACCACGTGGTGTGTAAAGATCGCTTAAGGAATCTACCTGAACAGAATGGTGGTTGGGGTGATGTTATCATCTCACACTAAAACAGTGTTAAGAAAGATGCTCTGACTCTTAGCCTTGAACTTACTTCTCAGGGACCGTTGTAGTTACTGAGAGCCAGGACTCAAGTCAGCTGACTCCCTCTGAAGTTCAGCTTCATCTCATCTCAAGCACCCTACATTTAGGTCATGTGAGCCTCAGTCCCCATGCCCTGTGAGATGGGCACTTTGTCAGGCGTAGGTGATGGACAGGAAGTGCTCTTTGCCAGGGAGTACTCATAGACAGGGCCTGCTCACTGTGGTTAGAGAGAAAGCCTCAAGCTGGGCTGTGCTTTGGCCTGTAGGCCCTTTGAATCCGAGCTGTCTCACAGTAGGTGAGCGGCCTCTGGCTGACTGCTAGCACACATGCTTTGGTTTATGTTTGTGTTTCATCTTCACCACCAGGATCTCCAGCTAATTCTAGCTGGGCTGTGTCTGTATTTCTAAACCAGTGGTTTGATTTTGTCTTGCGGGCATTGTGGGTCATGCATTGGGTTGTGCTTCTTTCTTTAAACATTTATGCTAACAGGCTAAGAGCCAAATTTGCTATACTTTTCTGACCAGTGTTTAGACCTTGGCAAATGAAAGACAAACCATTTTTTTTTTTGCAATGTTGTCTGTACTGTTGTAGAACCTGGGTACTTAAAACAATCCCAATAGCCAGATCACACCTCATACCAATGATGTCAGGATGTAGGGATGTAGGGACAGAACACAGGTATCAGGATGCAGAGGATCCTCAGAGGGGTAGATGCACAGGGCTCTGAGATGGGCTGCTCCACCCATCCCACCCTTAGCTGAGTTATGGTCTTCTTGTCTGTATTTTTCCATGTCGGTACAAATTATCTCCCATCACCATTCATATAGGAAACAACATATGGTTTCTTAGGAGCCAGCAACATCCAGATACTTGAGAATAAAGACAATGAGGAAAGGGAAGGGGGAGGGGGAGGGGGAGAGGGACAGTGAGGGGGAGGGGGAAGGGGAAGGGACCAGGGCGCTCTCTAGGGAAAAAAATAACCTAATCATGTATCATTCAGTTGTATTCAACAAATATTTATGAAATGTTTTGGATTCAGCTCCTGGTTTTTGGAGATGAGAATTACCTCAGTTTTGGTAAAAAAATAATTACTAATAGTGGTTCTTTCTAGCAAATATGCCTTTTAGATAGATGATATATGATAACTTTGCTTCATTTCTTTTCCACTCCAGGGAGAGCTTGGCATTACTCAGAGAAGCATCATCACACGTCAGAGTGGTACAGAACTCAGAGACTCCTTATCACCAGGCAGTGATTTGGCCCTGGGAAAGCCAACTATTTATATGCTGAGGCACACTACTGGATGCTGGTATGCTGGTTCATGGGTCTCACACTTGACAAGCCCTTTTGTCAAGTGAAAGGGTAGCAGATGAGGGTATCATATGAAACAGCCTTCAGGCTGAGACTCTTACTTCCCAATAAGCACAGCGAACTCAATGGAGGAGTGTAGGAGCCGGGGTGGGGCTGCCCGAGGGGTCCTGTTAAGCACAGACCCCCCCATCCTTAGAAATATAGACTTTTTTGTGCTCAGAGCCTGCTTTCCTGCTGGCAGAAGTCTAGAGGATCCCTGGCTGTTTACAGAACCCTAGGGAAGACCACACCGAGGCTCGATGAGGAAGGAGAAGCAGAGCTGAGGGCAGTGATGACAGCGGTTGCTCAGGATTCACCGACACTCTCCCTTATAGTAAAAAGCCCTCCTATGACAGAAGCCAAGCTGGAGGAACACCTGCCAGCATGCATGGACTGTCTCCAGCTTCAGGTCTCACTTCTCCATCAGAAGTGCAGATTCTATGCTGAAGGGCCACATTTGCCCAAAGGATGAGAACAGTTGTAGATAAATTCAGAGTGGAAGACAATTTGGATTTCTTCTGCAAAAAGGTGTACTTTCAAGGCTTGGCAGCAGCAGCAGTGGCAGCAGTGACAGCAGCAGTGGCAACAGTGACAGCAGCAGCAACAGCAGCAGTGGCAGCAGCAGTGGCAACAGTGACAGCAGCAGCAGCAACAGCAGCAGTGACAGCAGCAACAGCAACAGCAGCAGTGACAGCAGCAACAGCAACAGCGGCAGTGGCAGTGGCAGCAGCAGCAGTGGCAGCAGCAGCAGTGACAGCAGCAGTGACAGCAGTAGTGGCAGCAGCAGTGGCAGCAGCAGCAACAGTGACAGCAGCAGTAGTAACAGCATCAGCAGTGGCAGCAGCAGTGGGCGGCAGCAGCGACAGCAGCAGTGGTAGCAGCTCCACTCCTGAGACCAACGATCTTCTCAGCATGTGTCTGGCAAGGTGGGAAAACCTGAACACTCCCTAGCCTGGTGCAAATCTATGGGAGAAAATGAGTATTATTTCCCCTCCGGTCCTCCTTGGGAAGCACGCTTTCTCCCAGATCTCCATTTTGTTCTCATTTTCAAGTTCTTTGGTGGCCAGCTGAAGCCTTTACACTGTTCAAAAATAAAATTAGAACTGAAAGGAGAGTGGGCAAAGATGGCATCAAAAAGAGGTGGGAATTGGTGGCTGGCCAGGCTTCCCCAGCAGGAGCTGGAAACCCTGGAATCAACAGCAGACTGTGGAGCATCTGCTCAGCCTCAGGCCTGTGGGGCAAGGGTGTCCCAGGGAGAGCTCCAACCACACCCCTTCCTCTCCTCTAGGCTTCCCTGCCTTAGCAGAGACCCTACAGTGTAATACCCTCCCTGTAGTTAGGAAGAGTGTACTCCATTGGTAGAACAGGTTTTCAAATCAAAAGGCTTTTGATGTGCATAAGCATCTAAGATGAGACAGCGCTGTGGCCTGCCTTCTTGAGAGAGGTCAGTATTGGCTGGACTTGTTGACCACAGGGATAGGTCGGGGACTTTCACTGGATCCCTAACAGATCCGGTTACCTCCAGAAGAGTCCTCGAGTGGCTACTCAGGTTTCTCTTAACAAGGACAGAAGCGGCTCCCTGTTAACACCCTGAGGAGGCTTGGAACTGGCAGCCTTTCCTGACAGAGTGGTCTGGCCTGTATAGCTGGGCTCTGCTAAAACCAGTGCTCCCTTTAATGCTAACGTAAGGAAGTAATCAGGACAGGAAACCCAAAGAACTTGGAATGTGGTCTCTTTAGGCCGAGGGTACTGCTGGTGGGTCTTACTGGGTAAGATGGCAGACAAGAGCCCAGGTGTGGGCCAAGGGTGCTGCAGACCTGGCCTGATCAGTCATCAGTGTCTCTTGAAACATCTCACTCAGTGGCTCGGAATCAGACTCAGCTCCTTTCTACCTCAAGATATTTGCTATAATCAAGTGTGTGTTCTTCATTTGGTGTTATTCCTCATGGTTTATATAGAAAGGATGTGGAGTTGTAAGGAGAAGTGGGGTGAAATGAAAACACACAGACACAAACCCCCTTGGTGTCTCCCAGCCAACCCTCGCTTTCCAGAAAGAGTCGATAAAAGGACAGCCTGAGTTTTCTTTATGCGGCTTGTCTGCAGATGACACTTGAACTAAATATTCCCTTTCATCTGGGTGACAGAAATATGATTCCATAATTCTTTGTGAAAATGTAGATGATATGCTGCTGTAGTTACACTGAGTTAGGTTTAAGTGGCAAATGCCTACTGAAAGAGACTTAATTAAAGACACAATAGCAGTAGGAGGTCATTATAGTAATTACAGTGCTAGCTTTATTGTGGGGGCCCCCATACTGAAATGTAGCCGCACATGATCACTACATAGGGCTTTGGTTTGATAAGCCAGTCATTCTGTTCAGCATCCTTGGGCATCCATTTACAGTGGGGCGCTGCTCTTTGCAGATACCCTCATTCCACTTTATTTTAGTGTAGATTTTGTGCCCCAGTTAAAATATGTGATCAAATAAATCAGTGGTCCCCTAGAGGAACATCTGTTTCATCTCCATGTGGATATAGCAACAGTGGGAGAGGGAGGATTAAGAAGGTGGCTTGGGACGTTTGCCATGGCTATGTGTCCATAAGTTTTCTAGTGGGGAATTCTGAGACCGTGGGATCAGGACTTGCTCTTTGCCTGGGATGGAATAGTGGGTGGCACAGTGTGAAAGCATACAGGGCTTTATAACCTGACTACAGAGTAGTCATAAGAGAGAGAGAACTGTTGTGCCCTAGCGGTCTGAGCTTCCATGTGTGTCACATGACTTCCAGGAGACTTTTCCCAGGCCAGATCTCAGGCCCATGGCCTTTATGTGTTTGAGGATAAAACTCCAAGACTTTAAGAAAAGGGACAGGGTCTCCTGTCTTGTATGTTAGAGTGTTGGTATCAAAGGAAGAGGGTCACTCGCAGCTGGAAAACATGATTAAGAATAGTATCTCCATTACCTTAGGGTTATTAAAAGTTAAATGACATAGTGGAGAAATGGGCCAAGCACAGCAAGATGCATCAAGATGGCAGTTTCCACCTCTCAGAGCCCCAGGCACAGGAGTTGGTGGTTGCACAGTCTACCTGTCAGTTACAGAGATAGACTTTTCTTCTTATCAAAGATTACTCTTCTGACACTATCCCTAGAACTCCCTTCCTAAATGCTTGGTAATTTCTCTAAGAGAAGAAAAGCATAGGTCAAATAAGGTGATATTAGAATGAGCTAAAAATATCCAGGGGGTGTACTTCTGAATATGCATATAATAAAAATGAAAATACATATAACGTTGCTATTTATTAAAAGAAAAGACCCTGTCCCTTTTCTTAAAGTCTGGGAGTTTTATCCTCAAACACATAAAGGCCATAGGCCTGAGATCTGGCCTGGGAAAAGTGTCCTGGCAGTCATGTGACACACTTGGAAGTTCAGACCGTTAGGACACAACAGTTCTCTCCTATAATCACTCTGGAGCCAGGTCCTTCTATGCTTTCACACGGTGCCACCGACTGTTCTATTCCAGCAAAGAGCATGGAAATGGATTATTTGCCTATTTTTTACATAAAAATTAAAACTTGGCTCAGTATTTGGCACTTCAGGATGTAGAACATTTTTAAATGTTTCTCAAAGCGGATCAGTGCTTTGGTTTCATAATTGCTGGTACCGAGAATGCCATCTTGTATACACAGTGACACAAAGTGGCAGATGAACATTTAAGGGGACTTCAGGAGCTGTTAGAAAGTCTGTTCAAATCTCAAGTCAAAATTCACTTAGAAAAATGAAACTCAGCAACTCAAAACAGCATTTAAAAGAAATTAACTATTGTAAGAACAATAATCTAAAGATGTATTAATTTAACACCTATTGAGGAACAATGGTAGGAAAATATTAAAGTCTTTATTCTCTGCAGTTAAACTATTATGTGTCCTTAAAAGCAGAAAACGTCACCTGTCTCAGAGCTGAGCCAAGCTAGTTCAAGCAGTGTGAGACATGGCTGTCTCATGCTCTGTTGTGATGGCACACACAGCACAATGTAGTCAGAGCGTGTGGTCAGAACCAAGGCTGTGGTGAAGCTGTGTGATGTAACACAGGCTCAGATTTTGAATGAAGTTTTGGTTATGGAGCGTTCAAAATCATTTCCAATCTCTCATGACCTCCACATAACCATCAGTTGTGCGATTCCTTAGGCATTCATGGCCCAGTTTATGAGGTTGTGTCTCACATGAACAACAGCTTGCCCAGGAATGGGCTCCTTGATCTTGTCCCAGGAACTCTACAGAGGTTTAGAGGAGAGCACAAGGGACTCTTGCCCTGATGAAGTCCTGGATCCCAACCTTGAACGTTTTGGTTGGTTCTTGGCTTCAGCTGTTAGTAAAGATACTCACTTTTGGCTACTTCATAGACCTCTTGGGATTTCTCAGTCTTCTAATTGGAATGGGTTTCAACTTTGCCTGGTTGACTCATTTGGGTATCCCTTCTGTCATTTGTCTCCACCAAGTCTTAGACCTGTACTTTACCATTCCACTAGTGCATGGGGTACTGGGCTTTCTTAGAAAGTAATTAATCCTTAAGGGAATGACCTACATGCTTTCTACCATTGAAGGAGTATGTTCCAGGAGGGGAAGATTCTTAGAGTGGAACTGGGGTGGTAGGTCTATGCTTGAGAATTACAGTGTTAGAAGAAATGCACCAGTGCTTCCACAAACATGTACCAAACCCAGTAAGGATGAAAGGATAGGACTGCTGAGATGGCTCAGTGGGTACGGGCACCTTCTGCCTAAGGTTGATGAGTGACCTGGGTTCATTCCCTGGAACTTGTGGAAAGTGGTACAAGGAAGAGAAGAACTGACTCATGAAGTTGTCCATCAACTTTCACATGTGCTGGTGATGCACAAGCGACTCCCCTGCCTCATCATACACGTGCACACACTAATTTGTGAAGGTTTGAATATGCTTGGCCCAGGAAGTGGTACTAATAGGAGGTGTGGCCTAGTTGGAGTAGGTGTGGCCTTGTTGGAGGAAGTATGTCACTGTGGGGTGGGCTTTGAGGTCCTGTGCTTAAGCTCTGCTGGCTGGCTGTGAAGACAGTCTCCTCCTGGCTGCCTTTGGATCAAGAAGTGGAATTCTCCAGCACCGTGTCTGCCTGCATGATTATCACCATGATAATAATGGACTGAACCTCTGAAACTGTTAAGCTAACCCCAACTAAGTAGTTTTGTTTGTTTGTTTGTTAGTTTTGTTTTTTTGTTGTTGTTGTTTTGTTTTGTTTTTCAAGACAGAGTTTCTCTGTATAGCCCTGGCTGTCCTGGAACTCACTCTGTAGATCAGGCTGGCCTTGAACTCAAAAATTCACCTGCCTCTGCCTCCCAAGTGCTGGGATTAAAGGCATGTGCCACCAAGCCCGGCTTTTTTTTTTTTTTTTTTTTAAATGAGTTATTTTGGTCATGGTGTCTCTGAACAGCAATAAAACTCTAAGAAACTACTACTACTACTACAGATTAAATGAATGAAGGTTTTCACTAACCTATTAACTATGAAAAATTGAATTTTTGTTCAGGCATGGCATTGTACACCTGTAATCTCATCACGTGGGAAGCAAAAGAAGAAAGATTGCCACAAATGTGAGGCAAGCTTGGTCTGTATAGAGTTTCCAAGCTAGCTTGGGGCTACATAGTTTCAAAAATCTAAGAAAAAAAGTTGAATTTGTTCACAAATATCTGTTGAGAAAGAATAATCTATTTATAGGTTAGTTTTATTGGGCAGTTTTGGCAAGCATTCAAAGAATTAATAACTACTTTATTTATGTGTTTCTGAAAAACGAAGGGGAAAAACACATATTCTGTGTTATCATCCATCACTGAGACAGCATATCTGAGGGAAATAACTTAAAATATAAAGGAGGGAAGATTTATTTAGATTCATCATTTTAAAGGTTTCAGTCCAATGGCTTCCAGTTGGCTCCATTGCTTTGGGCTTGAAGGGAGGCAGGATATCAGCACAACGGGAGGGACAATAGAGGAGGCAGCCCACGCACAGAAAGTGTGTGTGTGTGTGTGTGTGTGTGTGTGTGTGTGTGTGTGTGTGAAAGAGAAAAAGAGAGAGAGAGAGCTGAACAAGATAAATCCTTACATACCTGTTCCTACTGACCAACTTCCTTTATAGGTCCATTCAGCCATATGTTAGTCAGTGGGCCACTCCATCCATGATTAGCCAGCCCCCTTTTGATATAACCATCTCTTTAAAGTGCCACCCAGTGAGTACCAGGGCTTTGAAGTGTGAGCCTGTGGGGGTATTCTGTATGAGAACCATAACAAAGGAACACTTTCTAGCTCATTTTATGAGATATTTCCTTCATTCTTAAACCAAAGATAACACTTAAAAAGAAAAACATAGACCAAGATTTCTCATGGACTTGGCATGCAAAAATGTTCAATAAAATTTTGCTAATCAAACCCAACAGTGTACACAAAGAACAATAGACTAGAACCAAATCGGATTTATTCCAGATATGCAACGCTGATTCAAGGACTTTAATATGAAACACGAAACTATAAAAATTTCTAGGAAATACTTGATCTTTGTGACCTCAGATGAAGCAAAGGGTTCCCAGACTTGATACCAAAAGCATAAGTCATAAAAGGAGAAATATTAAATTGAATCTCATTAACACTGCAACCTTTTTGCTTTGTGAAAGGCAAATTATAGACTGGGAAGAAGAACTTGCAAAGCACCTGCAAAAGATGCATAGAGAAGACCTGAAGCACTTGCAAAGCTCAATATTTAAAATACAGTGATCCAAGGGGCAAATGAGAAAAATATGCTGATGTATTTTTGAAGAGGTTTATAGAGAGAACCGGCATCGGAAGAATGTTCATCAACATTAGACCTCAGGGAGAGGCAAATGAAAGCCATAGTGAGACACAGCTCTCAGACAGTGAACAGGAAATCAGCAGTAAGGAGCTCTGAGCACTCTTTCAGAGGGCCAGGGTTCCACACCCAGCACCCACACAGTGGCTAACGTCCATGGTGACCATCTATAACTCCAGTTTTAGGGCACCTGATACCCTTTTCTGGCCTCTTTGGGCATCAGGCACACAAGTGATACACAGATACATTCAGCCATAAAGCAAGTAATAAACACACACACACACACACACACACACACACACACACACACACACACACATGACACCCCCACCCCCAAACAAAAACTCAGGCTAAAAACAAAGGCAAGATGGTGGAGACACTGAGTTGCTCAAGTTGTCAGCATGGATACGTGGTTACACGAGAGCTTAGGAAAACAACCCAAAAGTTTCTAAAAGCTAAACAAGCAACCTCCGTATAACTGGCAGATCCATTCTGGGGCATTCGTCATTGCAGAGATTTTTCACAGGGTTTGTAGCTCCTTTATGAATAGTCTCAAACTGTAAGCCACACACTTCTCCTTCCGTGCCTGAATGGGTAAACATAGTCCATCATACCCTGAAATGCTACTCAGCAGTAAAAAGAAATAAGCTATTGACAGGCAACTTGCAGGAACTTCAAGATAAGTGTGCTAAGTCAAAACAAAACAAAACAAAGCAAAGCAAAACAGAACAGAACAAAACAAAAAGCAAAGCAGAAAAAAAAAAAAAAAAAGCTAGCTCCCAGTCTCTCTTTACTGCATGATCCCATTTATAGGGTACTTGTGAAGGAGCACAGAGATGGAGACATTGCCCATTTCCCGTAGCTACAGATGCAGCATGAAGGAGGCATGGGCATGCCTATAAAGGATGAACACAAAACAGACCTTGTGGCAATGAGGTAGCTTTGTATCTTCTCTGTCATGGTGGTCACGGGAAGCTGTTATGTGATGAAATCGTATAGAACTGCACACGTATGCACAGGAACACTCAAGGCTCATGAGTGACTATAGAAATCTGAATAGTGTCTAGAGCTATTTTGTGGTGGTGGGTCCAAACCCAAGAGCCTTGTATCTGCTAGGCAAGAACAGATGGGCTATGCTGAGCTACATCCCCAATCTTTATTTTCTTTTTTTTTTTAGTCCTGGTCTTGATATCCCAGGCTGGCCTGGAACTTTGTATGTAGTTAGTTCATGGTAGCCTCAGACTCATGCTCCTCCTGCCTCAGCCTCCTGATAACTTGGTTCCTTTTATGACTTCCATTTTTTGGCTTTGACATTGTTCTGTATAGTACAGACTCATATAAGATATTGATATTGGGGGATACTAGGTGATCTTTTCCAAGACTTGATTGTGTATTTCTTTTTCTTTTGTGTTTTGAATTTCCTTCATTTTATTTATTAGAGTCCATGTTTAGCTATGCCATGGTTTCTGTATGTACCATGTGTAACTAGGTACCGCTGGGGGCTAGAAGAAGGTATTGGATCCCTTGGAATTGGAGTTATAGGCAATTGTGAGCTGTAAGTTATGGGTGCTGGGAAACAAACCCTGGTCCTCTGCAACAACAGCAAGTACTCTTAAGTGCTGAGTCTTCTCTCTAGCTTCTATTGAGCCATCTTGCTGGTCTCTGCTTGCATAACTATATATCTATATATCTATGTGTGTGGGTGTGTATGTATATATGTATGTATCTCCATAAAAGATGTGCATATTGTATATTTGTTTTGTTTTGTTTTTTATATAGGATCTCACTCTTTATCCCTGGCTGGTTTAGAACTTGCTATCTAGACCAGAGTGATCTCATACTCACAGCAATCTGCCTGCTTCTGCTTCTGAAATTCTGGGTTTAAAGATGTGTGCCATCACACCTATTTACATATCCTTGAAACTTTCTGTGAAACTAAATTTCAAAATAAAAAAATTGCTATTCATCATAGGGTGAATCCCCAAGTTTGAGGTGGGAAACTCTTGGTGGTGGGTAAATAGATGGAAAGAGAAAATAGAAAAAAGAACATTTCCTATCCTGACATTATACCAAAATGTTTTCTGAGTTTGATACTGGAATACAGCTTTGAAAGATACAGGCATGTTTTACACACTTATTTTTCCAATTTTTATAAAAGAAACACAGCATGTTGGTTTGTATGAGAATGGCCCCCAGAGACTCATAAATTTAAATGCTTAGTCACCAAGGAGTGAATTTTTTGGGAAGAAAGAGGGGCCCTTGTTGGAGGAGGTGTGCCACTGGAAGTGAGTGAGTGAGCGGGCTTTGAGGTTTGAAAAGCTCACACCAGGCCCTGCCTCTTTGTCTGAGGCCTGGAGATTAGGATGTAAAAATCTTACCTACTGCCCCAGTGCCATACTTATATACTTCTAGCCATGATGATTATGGAATCACCCTCTAACTGTGAGCAAGCCAGTAAGCATCTCCCCTCCATGGTCTCTGCATCATCTCCTGCCTCCAGGTTCCTGTCCAGTGATGAATACCCATGTGTAAAGCAATCAACCCCTTTCCTTCCCAAGTTGTTTTGGTCATAGTGTTTCATCACAGCAATACTAACCCTAACAAAGACAGAATTTGTTACCGGGGACTTGTGGTACTGGTGTGACAGGCCTACTATCTTGTTGTTTGGAGGGATATGGAAGACTGGGACTTTTGACTAGAAGAGCGGTTGAACGCTTTAGTTGGCCCCTAATAGACTATCCTAGTAAAGGTATGAAAGAGAATGGTGCTGAGGGAGATTAGGAGAATTAAGGTCCAGCTGGAGGGGCTTCAGAGAGGAAGAATATTAACAAGTGGGTCACAAACCATTTTTGTGACATTTTGGTAAAAAACATGGCTGCATTTTTGCCCTTATCCTAGGGATCTGCCTGAAGTTAAGTTGAAGAGTTTTGGATTAAGGTCATTGGCAGAGGAGATTTCAAGACAGTCTAGTATTGACTCTGTCATGTGGTTATTAGTGATCACTATTATGTAGATATACAATGAAAAGGAACAAGTAAATAAAAGAAAAATGCAAAATGTACAGTTTGAGAAGAAAAAGAACACCAGGAAATGTAAGGTTGAAGCCTAGTTCTGTGCTCAAGGAGATAAAAAACTTAAAGAGAGGTCTGATACTAAGGAATAAAGGGAGAGGTGGCCTACATCAGGGCAATACCCTACACAGTTGATCCTGCAATCTATGAGAGGAAAAAACACCTAACAACAGTGTAAATGCAAGTCAGGGAGAGTGCCATGTTCAAGCTCCAACCAGCAGAAGAACTCAGCAGTTTTGGCCACATAGTTCTGGCTTTATCAAGGAAGATATATAAAAGGGGCTATGGAATCTCCCTCCATGGCTAAAGAAAGATGCTGAGGTCAGGTGAGTGGCAGGGGGAGTCCCCGAATGGAGGCTGTGAGAGGCCAGTGCCTGAAGCTATGAAGGTAAACCTTAGATTGCAGAAAAATTAGAATCTGTTGGTATTCCCATCACCCCGAATTATCCACTGGTTAACAGTTAACATATGTATTTCTAACATTCTTTTATATTTTAAAGAAAAAAAATTGACCTTTTAAGGGAGCTTCTACTATTTGGTGATGTGAGCAAGGAGACTTGGGAGTGAGACGAGATGGAGGAAGGAAAGATGAGTTGGTGTCATAGTGCTCTTCTCTGTCCTCTGATTATACAGGCTCTTTACTGAGTTCTGTTCTGCTGAGAAGAAGGGCTCACAGACAGGTATCTCAGCATGATTTCATGTCCCCAATGGTTGCTTTCCTGCCAAGTAGATGCCTGGGTCAAAAAGCCTGGGTAGCAACTGCATTTGCAAATGTAGCAAACAAGATGATGTAAATGAATGTGGTGTTTAGAAATGATAAACCACCAGAGGTGGTGCCACCCACTACGACTATGGGAAGATTAGTTTTCTCCCTCTGGGCTGGCTTGCTATTTAGGTTACCAGACATTTTTTAAATTAATTTTTTTTTTCTGGAGACAGGGTTTCTCTGTATAGCCCTGGCTGTCCTGGAATTCACTTTGTAGACCAGGCTGGCCTCGAACTCAGAAATCCACCTTCCTCTGCCTCCCAAGTGCTGGGATTAAAGGCGTGTGCCACCACCGCCTGGCTAAATTTATTTTTCAATTTACATTTTATTTGACCTTGTGTAAGTGAATGTCTTGGCTACAATGTATTTCTGTGCATTACATGTGTGCCTGGTGCCTGTGGAGGGCAGAAGAAGGCATTGGGTTGCCTGAAATGGGGCCCCAGATGGTTGTGAGCTACCATGTGGGTGCTGGGAATTGAACTTGAGGCCTCTAGAAAAACAGTCATCACTTAACAATTGAGCTGTTTCTTCAGCTTCTACCTTTTACTTTTAATAAAAAATTAACACTCTAGACATTACAGGATATAAGAACTCTTAGTAACTGAAGACAAGAGTATTGTACATTGTTTATTTACCAATGTCTTGGTCTACCTCCTGAAGCAAATGTTTGGAATAGAATTGATATCATTGACATTTTCATCCTGGCTCTGTTCGAAGTAGAGTTGTGGCAAAGACGCAGAAAAGTGTCTTGTAAAAATTTGTGGAATTCCAGAAAAAAAATGTATGTTAACAGAATGACAGGGTGAACTATGGATCTACAGGGAATTTTAAAGACCAAAGCAGAGCTGGGTGGTGATAGTGCATGCCTTTAGTCTTAGCACTTGGGAGTCAGAGGCAGACAGATTCTGCGTTCAAGGCCAGCCTAGTCTTCAAAGCAAGTTGCTAGACAGTCAGGACTATACAGAGAAACTGTGTCTTGAAAAACAAAAACAAAAAACCAAGCCAACCAACCACCCAACCAACCACCCACCCACCCAACCAACCAACCAACCAACCAACCAAAACCAAAAGACAAAGCAGAATTGCAATAAGTCCTTGACTTAGAAGATCAAATGGATGCATGCTTGTACACCACACACAGGCTTCTGCTGAAGTTAGCTCTCAATAGGAAACATTTAGGACTGGGAATAAGGATGCAAATGTTTAAGGAACTCTCTTTTGAACACAGATTTATTGAGATACAACTCCCTTATTTACAGAGTACAATCTACTTTTTTTTTTTTTTTTTTACAATCAAACAGCTCTATAAATGATCAAAACTGATTTTAGGGCACTATGGTGGTTTGAAGATGCTTGGCTCACTATTAGGAGGTGTGGCCTTGTTGGAGTAGGCTTGGCTTTGTTGGAGGAAGTGAGTTACTGTGGGGGTGGGCTTTGAGGCCCAATCTGGAAGCTCCACCCAGTGTGGGGTTGACAATCTCTTCCTGGATGCCTTTGGATCAAGATGTAGAAAGCTCAGCTTCTTCTCCAGCATCATGTCTGCCTGGATACTGCCATGCTCCTGCCTTGATGATAATGGACTGACCTTCTGAAACTATAAGCCAGTCCCAATTAAATGTTGTCCTTTATAAGGGTTGACTTGGTCATGGTGTCTTTTCACAACATTGGAAACCCTAACTAAGACAGGCACTTTCCTCCCTTCAGAAGGAAGCCCCTTCTAGCTACCTGTTCTTTTCTCTCTCTGTTCCTCCAACCTTACGCAGCCATGACTTACTTCTTTTTATTTCTATAGACTCACCTATTGGGAGCTATTATATATAAATGGAATCATTCAACTGATGGTCTTTTATCATCGGCTTTCTTTGTTTAGTATCCCATTCCACACACATATTTTAACGTTTAATTTCATTTAATATCCCACTTTGTAAACAAACTACATTTTGTTGATCTAGCTGTGTGTGCTGGTGGCAATGAGAGGGTCCACTGGTGGGTGACTTGGATTACTAGTTGGTCAATGCCCAGTCTCCTGGGAAATACAAGACTTCTTTTATAATAATGACCGTAGTCCTCAAACTTCCTTACAGCTATGTGTGGTCATGTATGACCAAATTTTTGCTTTAAAACTATGTATAAACCATTATGTTTTGAAGGATTCTGGTTCTTTCCTGACCTGAAATACTGCCTCATAATGGTGAGGCCTTCCACAGGTGGAAAGGGGACATCAGTACAGAGATTACAGTACAACAGTACAGAAGGAGGCAGCCACTGATGATTTTACAGAGCAGGGCCTGGCCTCCCAAATTTAGGCTGTCTGTGAATCACAAATCCATCTTGGTTAAGCTTCTGTTATTTTGGCTTTCTCTAAATAGCCAAACTAGGGTTGGAGAGTTGGCTTTGTGGTTATGAGCACTTGTTGCTCTTCCAGAGGATCAGAGTTTTTGCCTAGCATCCACGTGATAGCTCACAATTGACTGTAACTCCAGTTCAAGAGAATCTGACATTCTCTTCTGACTTTCACTGACATCGTGTGCGTGTGGTGCATACACATAGGTAAGGCACTCATGAATAGTAAAATAAATGAATAAATGAATAACCAAATTATATTCCAACAAATATAAAGGAGAAAACCTAGCATGCTGCCTAAGCCTATGGGGTATTCAAGTCTTTCAGCAGTTGGTTGTGCCAAATATGAGAGTCCAAGGGAGAGTGCAGATATAAAATCTGAACCTAAAGTGTGTCCTCATGTACCCACTGCTCTAGACTTGGCTTACTGCCCAGATTTAGCTTTTGGTAGCAACATTTGTCCCAAGCCTACTGTCCTCCATTCTCAGATCCTTGAGCTCTACTCAAAGTATAGACGGAACTTTTGATTACCATTCTAGACTCTGAAACTCTTTCTATCCTGTGCCTGACACCTTGCACAGTACCTCCAGGGTTCTATAGGATCTGTTCCATAACCATGTCCATCTTTGAGTCGCTGTAAACTTGTTCGAAGTATTTATGCCTTGACTCCACATAGGAAAAGGTTCTGAAAGGCGAGGGGCAGATGTTTTACTTTGTTGCCCCCTTTCTTCAGACACAACCCTAGGTATCTTCTTTTTCATAGACACAAACTGCTCAGAGGAATATAGCTGGTGAACTACAGGGCTATGACCCAACTCTGAAGCCCCAGTTCTCATATTGTAAGCCATTCTGCATCCAAACGTCGGGAACTCTTAAGTTTCAGTTGACTAATCTTCACTATTCTCTAACACCTGACTTCTAAGGAGGCCTGGTTCACGGGACATTGGGAAATGATGGAAGGCAGGCCTGCCTTTTGCTTTTAACTTCCATCTCTTGGTGCCTTGCATAATTGGTCATCTAATCCTCTGTCTGTTTTCCAGTTTGTTTTGGTTGACTGTGTACTCGCTTCTGTCTGCATTTTCTCTGTTTGTACTTCTGTGTCTTCAGTGGTCAGAGGCCCCAGGAACTCTCCATTATTTTCAGATGGGATACCACCTGATGACTTTGTCTACTCCCAGAAGACTGTACAATCCTTGGCCTCAGTTTCCTCTGACTTACCCATTTGAGCATCTTCATTGTCTTTTCTTGGGACATTTAAGTGATGAGGAAGAGAAATTTTGTAGGATAGGGAGCAAATATTTGGCTCCCCCCCCAACACCTGGGTCATTAATAGAGTGTCTTTACAGTCTAACTTTCAGCTTGTTGCAAGGTTGTGTCTCAGGAGCATCCCTCTCGCTTACCAGGTACTTCTTTTATGTTTTGGGACTTCTGCAGCCTGCTAGAACATGCCAGCATTTCAGATTCACTTGGTGCAATTAAAGAAATTGCATGACTGCCAGTTTCTCCTCTTTTTCCCCTCAGATAAATTATAGAATCCAAGTTGATTAAAACATTTATTAAGTGAGACTTAATAGATCCCAGCAGTGCTCTCTCTCTCTCTCTCCTCTCTCTCTCTCTCTCTCTCTCTCTCTCTCTCTCTCTCTCTCTCTCTCTGGGTATGTGTATGAGGCACGTGTGCGTGCATGCAAACACATGCATCCATTATCCATCTCTTTCACGTAAGCCAAGAATGGCCATTTGTACAGAGAATTGCTAACGGAACTTGCTTTATTCTACAATTTACTAGCAATGTAAAATTAGGGGATTTAATAGAGTCCTACACAGAATTTCCTAGTGTGGCTGCATGAGCAGCAAGTTTCATTAAAAAGGGCTATTTTTCTCTACTGGGATTTCAGTAAAGAGACAGTGTTTATTTTTTCAGTGGAAAATTGATTGTAACTAAGAGGATACTTGGCTTGAAAGTGGGGAATTATCATATCATATGATTAAATGAAAGCGTACCTTGTTATAAGGTAACCAGACATATCCCAGTAGAATTGAGACAATGTTTGATTAAGCCAGATTTTCCTACTTTATATTCAAGGAACAAATTAAAGAATAATTGAGATCCTTTTCAGATCTTTTATAAGCGGCATATATAAAGCTTCAGCTCCAGGTGGCAAAGCAATTAGCTGATGAATAAAATCAGCCCCACTGTCATCCGTCAGATGTTTAAATTCTATAAACCAGATAAATTAATATGTTCCTTAAGCCAAATAAACGGTCACGCTCTCTGTGTTACCACCCAGCTCCCTCGGGGAAATGTTGGAAGCATGTTCACAGACAGGCTAGCATCTACTTAATCAGAGAGGTTGAAATTAAGTTGCCCATTTGATTTTCTGAAGCAAATGTCCTTCTGGCATAAATGCTATTTTTGAAGCAAAGTTGTTAGACATAATGATTTGGTTTGTTTAGCAAAGCAAGGATGGGATTGGCCTCAGCCTGTGTTCTCTGGGGTGCAGCATTAGAGATATTTCTCACGCTTGGCACTGAAGTTATTTATAAGTGACTGGGGGTGCCTGGTTTCACTTAGTCCTCAGTCTTTAGTCTTAATAGAGGTACAGAGTCTCTTCTGCCACATTTACTTTTCTAGGTAAGCTTCTTAGACGTTCATCACGTGATCGGCAGGAAGCTTTGCCGACATTGGCAGATAAGATAGACTTGCATCACAGAGGACATTCTTTTTGCTGGGGACTAAATCTTTTTGGCCAGGACCACTCTTCTGCCACCTTCATTATGAGGATTGCTTTCAAGGACCTTTGGCCACCCGGTTTGCTGTGCACGGCGCTGCTATCTCCCTTAGTGTCTTAGTTACTGTTTCATTACTGTGATAAAAGCACCATGACCAAGACAACTTATAAAATAAAGCATGTAATGGGCTTTCAGTTTCAGAGGGTCAGAGTCCATGATGGAGGGATAAAATCAGGAATGGCCGCAGTTCACATCCCACACCTCAAACAGGAAGCAGACAGTGCTAACTCAGAATGGCGAAACTTCAGTGCCCTCCCCCAGTGACGTACTCCAGCAAGACCAAACCTCAAAAGCCTCCCCAAACAGCCACCAACTGGGAGGCCAACAATCCACGTCAGAGACTTCTAAGGGGCATCTCCTTCAGTCCACAGCAGTCAGAGGGAAGGTCCATTAAAATCTCGTTACTGGAACTGACCTGTGGTCAGCAGCACTGGGGTAGCCTGGGCTTGTTGGAAATGCACACCTTCAAGCCATATGCTGGCATATTGGATTATCCCATGGGCTTGTCAAATTCTCAGGACACCGAAGCTTGAGGAGTTTCAAAGTGAAGGTTTGGTGCCAATGGGAGCTTCTAGGGTGTAGATTTCTGAGCCTTCAGGGTACTAATTTTTTATATTTTATTTTCTTTAGTCTCTGGTGCTTTAGAAAAGTGCTAGACCAATGCTAAGTCCAATAAACTCGGTTATTGGAATCTAGCATTCCTTAGGAACAGTAACAATGACCAATATTTATTATAACTGGATTTAGATTTTATACTCATGACTGAGAGAACATAATGAATTTTCTCCCTGAGTTGCCAGAAGTCTATTAAGTCAGCAGTTGTTAATCTGTGAGTCACTACATATTGAGATTGGATGACCCTTTCACAGGTGTTACCTAAGACCATCAAAAAACACAGCTACGCATATGTATCAAAAGATGGCCTAGTCGGCCATCACTGGAAAGAAAGGCCCATTGGACACACAAACTTTATATGCCCCAGTACAGGGGAATACCAGGGCCAAAAAACAAAAACAAAAACAAAATGGGAATGGGTGGGTAGGGAATTGGGGGAGAGGGGGGAGGGTATGGGGGGCTTTTGGGATAGCATTGGAAATGTAATTGAGGAAAATACGTAATAAAATATATTTAAAAAAACACAGCTACTTACATCATGATTCATAACAGTAGCAAAAATACAGTTATGAAGTAGCAACAAAAACAATTTTACGGTCAGGGTCATCACAACATGAAGAATCACATTAAAGGGTCACAGCAGTAAGAACCGCGATAGTAAGTCTAAGACACTGACTGGTCCCACTATGGCTCAATGGGCTGCAGCTGGAATGGGTACTCACTGAAGACTCATCGTCTGCTAATGGGCAAGGAGCTTCCCTTTGAATCTGTACTTGATTTCCTTGTCTGGACAATGAGGAGTTAAGAAGCAGCTGATTCCAGGGTATCCCCAAGGCTGGAATGTTTATGATTTGTGAAAGTCTAAATATGACACTCTGAACATACCAGTTTAGGACTAATCCTGGTGATCAGGAACATCCTGGGACTGTTGGGGCAGAATCATCCATAGTAGTCATTCTGTGTTGGTTTGGAAATTTCACGTGCATTCCCAGGGAACAAAGGGCTGACATTCAGCGTGTGTAGAGGCATGCACATTTGTACCTATGTGAGTATGTGTGTGTGTGTGCTCATGCGAGTGTGCATGCTTGTGGATGTATATGTGCCCATGCATTTGTGGCTAATAGTGATACTACACAGGGAGCAGAGGGAACGCAGCAGGAGAATGAATCTGTTTTATTTGTAAGGAAGAAAATGAAATTCATGCATAGCAGAAGGAAGAAAAACTCCAACCATCTTTGCTATAGATGAAACTTTGATATTTTGCCATGCCCTGGTGGGCTGTATGCTGTCACAGTCTCCACTTTCCAAGCCAGTCTGTCTTCTCTTTCTGTTCTTTCCTTAGAATTTTTTTCATTCTGGCTTAGAGGCTCATTCATTCACTTAGAGGCTCATTTTGGGTTTTATGTATGTGCTGAAGAAGTTAGGTGATTGTCTTTTGATGGAAGCAGGCGCAGCTTCAAGACTTTAGAAGAATTACTATAAGAGGCCAGGCATTTGGAGAAAACAAAACCCCTCTTTTCCCCTTTTCTTTGAGGAACAGCCCTGTCCAAAGCTGTATAGGGGGTGAGGCTTCTCCTTGGGAAATTGACTTGCTCACAAATTCCTGCATGGCATCCTTTCTTCTTCATTAAGTGCAAAGCTGGATTAATTGCCTACTATGTGCTTGGAGCTAGAGATCCAGGTGGAATAGGATGCTATCCCATCCCTTAAGGGCTTGTATCTAACTTCGGAATGCCTGGTCGCTAATTTCCTTCTCTACTGATGGCTCTCACTCCAAGTTTTATTGTAATGTGAGCATATAAGAAAAGACATAATGGTTATTGAAGAGCAATTTCATTTTCTGGTTACACAGTGTTTACTCAAATTTGTGTAAGGACATTTGTGTGTGTGTGTGTGTTTATGTGTGTGTGTGTATATGTGTATGTGTATGTGTGTGTGTGTGTATGTGTGTGTGTGTGAAAGAGATAGATAGATAGATATATATAGAGAGATTGTGTGTGAGAGAAAATTCTGCATATGTTTTAACTCTTCAGAGCTTAAGTGGTATTAATAAAACAGATCTCTGGTCTCCAGAGGAAGGCAAATCCCCAGCGCAGAGTGTGGTATATTCTGGCAAACAGGTTTCAGTCTAAAATAAAAAATGTTGAAATATATTCAGGGATGCTGGGGGTGGGGGGTGGGGTGGAAATGGTGCCTTACTGGAAATTTTCTTCCTCTGAAGGCTGTTTTGCAGTTAATCTGTATTGTGATTCTAGAGAGAAAAACGTCTTTTCTTAAAGTGCACGAGGCTGTACTTTGTGGATGCTGAAGTATACTGATTCTAGGGAGCAGTTCCTAAGCTGAAACAGACTAAAAATCTCTCAAGAAATGTGCTTGCAGCCAGGCAGTGATGGTGCATGCCTTTAGTCCCAGCATTTGGAGGCAGAGGCAGGTCGATTTCTGAGTTCCAGGCCAGTGTGGTCTACAGAGTGAGTTCCAAGACAGCCAGGGCTACACAGAGAAACCCTGTCTCCAAAAACAGAAAACCCAAAACAAACAAACAAAAAAAAGAAATGTGCTTGCAACAGAGATTACTATCCTGGCTATTTTCTGTACCCCAAATTCTGATATGGTGGGAGCAACTTGGGGCCCACCTGTATTTAATGACCCTCCTGGTGATTCTGGTGTGTGTGTCTGAAGCTATGCTTTGGATTGTTTATAGGAATAAGCCTATACACCACACACCAGTCTAATCCTTGATGGGAAGAACACCCTGCGAATTTATTTGTTTTCTGATCTGACACGTGAGCAGACAGTACACAAAGCCATGGTTCATCAAGTCGGAGAATGTAGACTCTTGCTGTTAGACAGCCTGGGTTTGAACTCTCATCCTGTGTTTGATGGCAGTCGTGCAACTACTTCAAGCCTCAGTTTTGTCAGCAGTGAAGCTGCATCAGCAACTAAATTAAATACTTGTAAAGAGTAAATGAGACGATTTATTTAAAATGTGTGATATAGAACTGGCACAGGGTTCATGCACAATAAAGTCGGGCTATTCCTGATATTTATTTGAAAGAACAGACAAAGAAATTTATGATGAATGAGATTTACATGTTTGTGTCACAGCCTTATTCTTAGATAAGTATCAGCGAGAACTTTGCAAAGAGTCCAGATTGATCAGCACAGAGTTCCCTTGCTGTGCTCGTGATTGTATTAAAGCAGTTGGGGGAGGCTCTGCCTGCTCACTTCCCTGTGTAAGCCTCTTTGGAGCCTTCTCCAGAGACAGATTCCACTCAGAAATGAGTCCAGAGAATCTGTTGTCATTCCCCAAGGAGGATACAAGCTTTCTTTTGATGTGATTGTCATTTAATTGAGAAATCAGATAAACTAATCTCGGGGCAGGATGATGCATCTGACAGTCATGGTTTGGAGACTTTGGCTGGCATGATCTCAGGCTCACGATGAGGGGAAAGAGGATTTTGGGGAGGATGATGGTGACTCCTCTGAACACTGCCTTTGTGGCTTTATTGAGGTGTCCAAGCATTCTGAAGTGTCTGTGAATCTCACTAAAGGCAAAGCTTGAAACTGGCCTTTGTGTGTGTGTGTACATTCACATACATGTACGTTTGTGTGCATGTGGGAGTATGTGTATGTGTGAGTGTGTGCACACATGTTCATGAGTATGTGTGTATATGCATGTATGTATATGTGTGTGTACCGTGTACTGTGTTGCTACTACTAAAGCCGAGGTTTGTTCTTTGAGGAATGCAAAAATCACACAGTGTGGTATGTTGCCGAGTGGGTCAAAGTGTACAGTTGAATATATTAAATACACTTGGGGATGTATTGGAGAATACCGTGGTGTTTTGCACAGATGGGGCCTTTTTTACCATATTGATTGAAATAAAGTATTAGCAGAATTGTGAGAGATGACAAGACAGACAGCTCCTTCTGTCTTCCACTATGATCTCCTGTGATGACCTTTGAACGGTGACACTGGAGTCAGCTGTAGAGCCTTGCAGCCCTATGGAGTTCTGATTAAATGGGTCAGACATTTCATCTTGACTCTGACAGTTAGAAAAGCTCCTTAGGTTGATTAAAACTCCAGTGCACCCTGACAACATCTTTAGAGGTGCCTTTCCATGTGCAGGACCCATTTTGGCTCTTTCTGTGTGTTCCCGAATCCACCAAACCACCCCTCAGCTTCTTCCATGTAAGTCATGGATTTTCAAAAATATAGGGAACTTAGAATCCCCCTGGGACAGGGGTGCAGATATTTAGCCATGTCTCCAGACCCTTGTGATTACTACAGTGACAGGGTATGGTCCTAGCGGTTAATGAGTAGAGGCCAGCCATGCCACTAAACGTCCTGTTATGTACAGGGCAGGCCCACAAGGAAATGATCTGCCTTGAATATCAATACAGCCAAGCTTGAAGAGACCTGTCTTAGCTTAACCTCTCTCAGTTTACAAATGGGAAAATGGAGTCTGGCGGTGATGGTTTGATATGCACAAGAATTCATGTGCAATTATTGGCAGACTAAAGTCCCTAACAGCATAGTGCTGTGGTAGGGACCCACACTTCCTCTCTAACCTTTCCCCTTTCAACCTGCTGCCCTGGAATATTTGTTATTCATCTTGCCTCCTTCCTCCTCAACAGTCCCCAAGCTTTCAGTGGCCATGATTTGTTTCCCACAGTTTAGCATTTCAAATTTGCTTTTAGAAGAGCCTGCCTATTTAAGATGAATTGTGTGGGTTCAACCAGCCTCGCTTTCCTCTGCTGGGGAATGGCATTCTTGCAATTTGACACCAGCAATGGGTAGGTTTTTTTTTTTTTTTTTTTTTTTTTTACTGGTCAGCACCTCTGATTGGAAGTTATATAAATCTTTGATTAATTTTAAAAAATGGGCAAATGAGGTAATTGTTACTTCATAAATCTGGCTTAATGAAGAAAATGTTTCTAATTTAGGCACTCACAAAATGAAATGTTAAAAGAGCGGCTTGTGATGAAGAGCGTGGCAGTCTCCTGCCTCCCCTAGTGATGGGATGTGTACTGCTGGGGACTGCCTCTTGCTCCCAGAACTGCTGGACCAGGGTTAGGCAGGCAACAAAGGCTTTGGACTCCTTCCCCTTTCTTTATACTCTCCAGAGAGATAAACTAACTGGTCATTACTGGAAGGCAGGGTTTAGGAAAATTCATATCCCAAATGTGTATCTTTAAAAAACTTTCTCTTTCTCTTTAAATTTATTATTATTATTATCTTTGAGACAGGGTCTCACTATGTAGCCCAGGCTAGCCTATAACTTACTATGTAAACTAGTGGTTCTCAACCTTCCTAAGGCTGCAACCTTTTTAGTTCCTCCTGTTGTGGTGACCCCTAACCATAAAATTACTTTTATTGCTACTTCATAACTGTAATTTTGTTGTTGTTATGAATTGTAATGCAAATATTCAATATGCAGGATATCTGATATGTGACTTCCAAAGGAATCCAGACCAACAGGTTGAGAACAATTGATATAGACCCATTTGGCCTCAAACTCAGAGGTTCATCTATCTCTGCCTCCTCACTGCTAATTAAAGGTGTGTGCAATCATGTCCAGCACAACTCTTTATTCTTTGGTTGGGAGTGTCAGCCTTTAACAATGTGTATGTTTGTGTGTATGTGTGTGTGTGTGTGTGTGTGAGAGAGAGAGAGAGATTTCCAGCCATTATCTTTTTATTCTCTCTATATTTTTGATTTTTTTGTGTGTCTGTGAACATACTGTTGTGAATAATGAAGTCATCGAGTTAAATAATGTAACTTTATTCTCAACATTTAGCTCATCAGAATCTCTAACATAAAGTGAGACAGTCATTCCTGGTTCTAATTTGAATGGCCTGGGTGGAGTCTAGGAGGGCTAGTGCGTCCTGGCTCGCCTGGTGTGTCTTTGGTACAGCTTGAATGAAGAATTCATCAGCAGACAACAGCATTCAAATGCCCGCAGAACGTCACTATGCTCTGGCTCTTGTGTCTACCATGGAGTTTTGGATTTAATTTACCTAGAGCTCAGCAGCCTTAGCTTTGGGCAAAGGCAGGGGTAAGTGGGGACGTGGCTCTGAGGAGCTATTAGGAGCCAAGCGCCTATATTGTTGTGATATTCACCTGCCTCTACATCAATAACTTTAGAGTTTATCAGGCAGAGTTACTCTAAACTGCGAGAACACCGATTCTAGTGACAGAAGGAAAAACCAGACCCCTTCAGGGTGCAGGAACAGTAATGTTACAAGATCGGTAATTATAAAGAAAAGCGATGTTTTTCATTGTTGACAAAGGATGAGACCAGCAAGGGGATAGTACTTATTGTGACAGCCTTGTCTTCCCAAGGGACAGAAGATTTGTGAACAGTAGGTACACTCTTGTGCCTTTTTTGGGTACAAACAATCCAGTGTAATTGGTACCAATGCTGACAGCCCTGTAGGTTTTCAGTTTTACTTTAAAAGGCTGAACCTTTGCCAAGATCTAAGGTCTTCCTCCGATTGGGAGAGCTGAGCTCCCCAGGGTAACCGTTGTGATGAGCCTGATGCTAGGTCTATAGAGGTCTCCTCCTAGCAAGAGGCAGCAGGGAAACAGCCCCTGGGCCTGGAATGTTCAGTCTCAGCCACAGTTGGCTTTCTGCTTCTCCACAGAAGCCACTTGGGAGCAGTGTGGCTTTGCCTGTGAGGAAGGCCGCACAGGGAGCCTTCCCGGAACCCACGGCACAGCCGGGGAACCTGGAGTCCCCTGTGATGACAAGTGAAATATTTCACAGAATATAAATCTTTCATCTTGCAAATGTTCCTTTGGTGAGAAATCAGACAGTGGGTAAGGAGTGGGCAGAGTCCTTCCCAGTGAATAAAACGAAAGGGACGCTTCCTGCCTTTGTTCTGTGACTCGTTAGTGCCAAGTTGTGCTAAAGGAGATTTTTCTGCTTGAGATGGGTTCATTGCCCACAACAGACCCCTTAGCTCACTGACACTATGCATGTGTGGAGCTGGAGCGGAGATTGAGAGAGAGAGAGAGAGAGAGAGAGAGAGAGAGAGAGAGAGAGAGAGAGAGAGAGAGAGAGAGAGAGAGAGAGAGGAGGGAGAGAGAGCGCGAGCGCCAGCGAGCCCAGGCCTTCTGGTAAAGGTTAAACGCGAGCATGTGACTTGTAGCCTCTCAGTCTTGCTTTCCCAAGCACTTAAATAGAGTTGATCTGGGTCTTTGACTTAGGTCCTTAACTATTTATGCAGCTTGCCTCCCAGAAGTCCCATCTAAAGCATCGCTTTATAAAGTTATCATGAGATATCTCTGAGAGGTTATTAGTACTGTGTCCACATTTCTGGGCTCTCGCTGGTTTGTAAGGTCTTTGCGGGGCATTAGAAAGGGAAAAAGAAAGGGAACAGGAAGCTGGGGATGGAAGTCTGGGATGATGGGGCAGGGGTGCAGTGAAGAGGGGTGAGAGGCGATCAGAAGGATCTCCCCCAACTGTCCTGGCGAGAGGAAGCTGGGTTAAAGAATGGATGCAATCAGCAGAGAAAGTGTTTAGGTTCCTATGAGCTGATGCTCATGTTAGTTTGGACCCAGCATACAAGCCTACTAGTCATTCTTGCTCTTTGAGTCTCTGAGGAGCAGACATCTGACTAATAAAGATTAGAAGTCAGTTAGTACCAGGCCAACAAGGAAGTGCTTCATTGTAGGGAAGATATACAGGGATACCATGAATGTTTGGGGACTCCACACAATGAAAGGGGAGCAGATCCCGGGCATCTACAAATGATCTATCATCTATGACAGAGGAAGTCCTTCAGGTGAGCAGCCCCATTAGGGTTGGAGCAGTGACCGTGCTCATTGCTTGGTGGGATTTTTGGATTTTTTTCTACTAAGGGTTGATATCTGGGAGAGTAAAATCTCTAGATTTGATTGTGCCAGTCAGCTGACTGTGAAACCTGAAGGTTATAGACTTCTGCTCCTCAGCAAGGTGTAGGAGAGATGAAAAACTCTTTCTCTGTTTCTTCCTCCTTGTTTTACATACTGATGATGCATTTCCCCGTGGAATTCCCACCCACAGGACTACAGTTGCTTTTCCATTGCTGGGAGGGGACACCATGACCAAGGCAATTTAGAAAAGAAGGCGTTTAATTGGGGGTTTGCTTGCTGTTTCAGAGGGTGAGTCCAAGATCATCATGGTGGGGAACATGGCAGTAGGCAGGGCATGGGAGCAATTGAGAGCTGACATTTCATTGTACAAGCAGGAGAGTGGAGAGAGGGGGAAGGAGGTGGGGGTGAGAAGAGGAAGGAACAGAGAGAGGTAGAGGGAGAGGAAGTGAAAACTTGGCCTGGTATGGGTTTTTGAAATCTCAAAGGCCACCTCTAGGGATACATCTTTCCTTCTCCTTCTCCTTCTCCTTCTCCTTCTCCTTCTCCTTCTCCTTCTCCTTCTCCTTCTCCTTCTCCTTCTCCTTCTCCTTCTCCTTCTCCTTCTCCTTCTCCTTCTCCTTCTCCTTCTCCTTCTCCTTCTCCTTCTCCTTCTCCTTCTCCTTCTCCTTCTCCTTCTCCTTCTCCTTCTCCTTCTCCTTCTCCTTCTCCTCCTCCTCCTCCTCCTCCTCCTCCTCCTCCTCCTCCTCCTCCTCCTCCTCCTCCTCCTCCTCCTTCTGGCCTCAAACTCAGAAATCTGCCTGCCTCTGTCTCCTGAGTGCTGGGATTAAAGGCACGCGCCACCATACATCTTCTACAACAAGGCCAAACCTCCTTATCTTTCTCCAAATACTTCTACCAACTAGGTACCAAATATTCAAATCTATGAATATGTGGGGACTGTTATCATCCAAATCACTACACATGGCTTTGGATCAACCTCCCCTTGAAAGGAAGGAAGGTAACAGTACCTAGCTGGTAACATCACCTATAAACTGACAAACAATTGAGGATCAACCATCCTATTAAGCTGAAAGAACACCCTCACCCTCCATTTACCTTGAGAACTATGGCAGTATTACCTGGCACCCTATAACAAGATCTTAAGTGGTGGTACCTGAATGATCAGGTTCAATGGCAGAGCATCTTGGATGGTTAGTGTCTTCATCAGGGATACAGTTGCTGTGATGACCAGACTAGGACCAAGCAACTTGTATAAGGAATGGATTGTTGGTTTACACTTCCACAGCATCCACTGTTCATCACTGAAGGAAACCAAGAAAGAAACTTAAGCAGGGCAGAAACCTGCCTGGAGGCAGTAGCTTATGTAGAGGCCTTTGAGGAGTGCTGCCTTCTGACTTGCTCTGCTGCCTTGATACAGAACCCAGGGCCACCAGCCCAGGGATGGCACTACCTTCAACAGGCTGCACCCTCCCCCAACAATCACTAATTGAGAAAATGTCATACAGGATTGCCTGCAGCCTGATGTTATGGAGGTGTTTTCTCATTTGGGGTTCCCTACTCTCCAGCGACTCTAGCTTATGTCAAGTTGTCATAAAACTAGCCAGCACAGTTAGTCAAGGCATTGTATCAACTTGTCCTAGGGGACAGGTAAAATATCTATCCATCCTAGAGAGGGCACTAATAACAGACCAAAGTCTTGCAAAGTGAGCCAATGAGTTTAACTGTGGTTATTTACAGAAGCACAGGTAAGGGGTTACTTGTAGAAGAATGGGCAGCTTACAAACAAGTATACCACTGAAGAAAGTGCCCTTGCAACTGTTAAGTATTTACATAGCCTCAGGGAAGGGTAGGGTCTGGTGTGTCTGGTGAACTGCCTTTCAGGCCCTCTCAATGGTCCAAATCTTGTGCATGTCTTGGGTGAGTTATCACAGATACTGAGAGTTCAGGAAGACAGCCTTGTCAAATGCCTACAGGACAGCATTCCACAATGTTCTACCACTTCATCTGTGCTTTCACTTCCTCGCTGCTTCCCTGTCATTGTTATAGCCTGGAACTTAGAGGGGGCTGTGTAGATGTCCTGTTTATGGCTGAACATTCAATAGACACTTATTCTCATAACTTTGATAAATTACAAGACTCTGCTGTCATTACCATCCAACACAAGTGGAAAAGCATATCCCACTAAGGCTCCAGCAGCAGTAATCTATGGGTATAAACACAATTATTTAGAGGGCAGTTTGACATTATATGTATCCATTTAACAAAACAATAGCCACCATATCTGGTTGCTGAGAGGACACAGACTAGGCAAATAATTTCCACATCCAGTACCTCTCTTTCAGGAGGGAATTGTACACAGGTTACTCTCGGGGCAGGGCTGGGCTAACTGTCCACCCTTGGATCTAACTTAGTCTCACTTTGTTTTATCATATATGCCTTCCAGGAACTACTGTTCCAGCTTTAAAGACTGCCAGAGCTCACAGGCACCGAGTTTGGCTGTTGGTTGGTTTCTTCCCTAAGAACTCCATTTTGTCATACATTTTGTCACGTCTGCTTTCCAGTGATCCAGTCAGGTCTCTTCTGTTTGTCTTTTCTTTTTCTTGTCTCCCCTTGATTGTAGTAGCACTTTATGAATGTGATTTACATTCCAACCTCAATTGTTTCGATCTGCCAGATCGTCTGCCCTGTGAAGATCACATCCCATTTCAGGGCTCAGCAACATCACTAAAGACTCATAGCAACCAGTGTTAAAGTCTCTGGTGAATCACCTTCTTTCTTAACTGCCCTGTGTGCTGGGCCTTGAATCCATACTCTCAACTACCAATTCTCTAAGCAATGCCTGTTATTTCTCTATTGTCACCCAATCCCTGATAACCAGCCTTTTATAACCAAAGGTACCTAGTGGCTCACATGTGCTAGTCCATCAGAGACAAGCTTCCGTTTTACCAGCTCAGGCTTAGGCTATCCAGTTTTTGTGTCAGGGAAGTATGTGTAGTCCTGGTACTCATTCTTTCATGGCACGTAGACTGATTACATCTCCCCCACAGCCTCCTGAGTCAGGCTGTGAGACATTTTTCTTCCTTGTTAAGAAGTCTTGGGCAATTCCTGATTATCATATTTCTATGTGGGCCTGTTAGTAAGGCCACATCTCCATGTTGTGTCATGGATTTTTCCCTTCCTCAATATTAAATGTCAGGGCTGGAAGTCACCTTCTGTCACTCCTATTTTCTTATCTCATTCTTTATTGTCTAATCCTTATATAGATGTCAACCTTTCAGATCCAATGAGGGGATATTTAGCACGGATCCTCTTTGTGCTCTCTTTTCCTCATGTCCCACCAGCCCTGCAGCTGTAAGAAGTGTCACACCAACACTTCGATCTCAGCCCCCTTCCTGACAATTCAGAGACTATAATGAATGGCAGCATTGTATGCGTTTTTCTCTTTTAATTCCTCTATTACTGGGACAGGTTCTTCCTGGAATTTCACCTCATGGAGGGTTGGGGAAGCATTGCTGTGGAAAGCCTGAATGTTTGGTGTCAGAAGCATAAGCAAATATAGACTGTGGGAAGATGGCTAGACTCATACCCAAGCTGTCTGAACAAAGCATGCTCCTGGCAATGCTGCTTTTATCCTTCCTCTGAGACTGGACTGCAGATATCCTGCTTGTACATAACTCTTTTCTTTTGGGGGAGGCAGAAGTTATGCTCTTCTAAATAAAGGGGTGATGTATTTGTGGAGCCTAAAGGAAAATTAAACTAGAGCGTAATTGTTAAGAGATCCGGTGGCCATTACATTTCAGAATCTTGTAAAAGAACATGGGTTGATCTGGGGCATCCAGTGCTTTAATTTTGTTAGCTATTGTAGATGTACTGCTGTCTTTTCCATTCAGAAAATATAATACTAAGTTTCAGTACTGTATTTTGTTAACTATTAAATTACTTGTATGATAAAATCGTTCACTCATACCAATATTCATTTACAGTGAATTTCTTGACAACAGTGATTATTGGTAAACCTCTTTTTTTTTTTTTTGGTTTTTCGAGACAGGGTTTCTCTGTATAGCCCTGGCTGTCCTGGCACTCACTTTGTAGACCAGGCTGGCCCGGAACTCAGAAATCCGCCTGCCTCTGCCTCCCGAGTGCTGGGATTAAAGGCGTGCGCCACCACGCCCGGCTTGGTAAACCTCTTGACATCCAGCAATGTGTTATGGAATTACTAATCACTCAGGATAAATCAACAGATTTTATTCATTTTTCTATTATATAAACATGTGTTCTGTGTGGATTGATAAAGCAACTGAGCAAAAGAAAAGGGAAAACACCCATAGCCATCCTACCCTGTAATACTTACATGAGGACATGAGCTATAGAATTTCACTCCTAAAAAGTTAAGACTCAACAATTTTATACACAACCAAGTTGTCGTTCATGTGTGAAAGTAGAATTATGTTCTTGGTAGGAAAAAAGTTCTGATAGGCAATTCTCATTGGGAAGCTTTCATTCATGTATTTCTGTTGAAGAAAGTAATGGAAGATAAATTTTAAGTGGAAAGGGTTGATATACATACACTATAGTAAATGATCAGAATAAGAAAGCAAGAGTATAAAAATGATGAGAGCAGCCGGGCATGGTGGCTCACGCCTTTAATCCCAGCACTCGGGAGGCAGAGGCAGGCGGATTTCTGAGTTCGAGGCCAGCCTGGTCTACAGAGTGAGTTCCAGGACAGCCAGGGCTACACAGAGAAACCCTGTCTCGAAAAACCAAAAAAAAAAAAGAAGAGAGCAAACCCTTAGGTTATTAGCATGCTTCTATTTATGTCTATATAATTATAAATATTAGTGATTACATTTAAGTGCAATTTTTTGGTAAAATATTATTCTTAGAAGATGTGTAAAAATAATTACGTGCTGATTTGTATGTGAATGTAAATATTGCATCAATGTCCTAGAAAGAAGTTTTGAAGCAGTTTGAGGATGACTGAGGGGTCTGCAGCACAGGTCAAGGAATCTAACTTAGATAATAGCAAACTCTTGTGCTTGGGGTTTGTCAGTAGCCAAGTGAGGATTACCATAATGATTTTTCAGCAATGCTATTCCTTAATACACTTTGTTAAGTAACCCCATGGTAGTTTAGACAATCATACAGTTTATGAGCTTTGCTTCGGAGCTTTGTTCCATCTGAGCATGATGAAGAGGGGCATTTTTTTCCTTGTCTACTTATGAGTGATGTCCAACTGATTCTAGTGATTAAAGAGTTTACTAGAGAGCTGGAGAGATGGCTCAGTGGCTAAGAGCACTGACTGTTCTTCCAGAAGTCCTGAGTTCAATTCCCAGCAACCACATGGTGGCTCACAACCAACTGTAATGGGATCCGATGTCCTCTTCAGGGGTGTCTGAAGACAGCTACAGTGTACCCATACAAATAAAATGAAAATATAATAAATAAATCTTAAAAAATAAAAGAATTTATTCGGATGAATTATTAGGGGAAAGACATGGTTGCCATGAAAGCCCGATGACCTCACTCTGATTCTGGGAACCCAGAGTAACTCTTGAAGGTCGTCCTCTGACTTCTTCATGTGTGCTGTGGTACATATGTGAGAGTATGCTTACACACACACACACACACACACACACACACACACACACACACACATACACACACACACCACTTTACATTTTCTTTAAAAATCACAGTCATCACACTAAAGTTACAGTTACAGCTGTTGACACATCTGTGTAAGAAGACACTACACAAAAGGACACTGTCTTATGTTGGCTGAATTTGCACCCAGCATCTCCTGGATGTAGTTTCACAAAATGCAGAGGAACACCTGAGCTGCAGGCAGCCCGTTTTAGAAATGTTGGCTTGTCTAATCTCCTAATTGTGTTGAATGGAGGGCAGGGTGAGCAAGGAGGTTCAGAAGGTGACTGGCTAATCCTCCTACATGAACAGGCCATGCACAGACAGCCTAATCAACACTTCAACATGGAAGTTAGCAGCCTTCCTGTGAACCAAGGCTGTCAAACCTCATTACCACACAGATCATCCTGTTAGGTATCCACTTAGAGCAGGAGGATGCTTTCAGAGACAGGTTAGGCTCTGTGACTGTTAGGGCACAGGTTTAGTTGTTGCCATTCCAGGTGGTGATCATAGCTTCATCTAAAAAATGTGGATAGTAATAACAATCACAAAATCAGTGATAGGCAAGGACTTTCAACCAAATGTGCTCTATACCCTTAGTGGATTATAAATCCACTAAGGAATCCCAGGGGTGAGGGAAGAAAAGGCTTGCCTCATCAAGTCCTGTGTGGGCAGAGAAATTCTCTAGAAACTCTCCCCTCTTCCTTGCTATGCTGCCAACTCAACAGTGGGCTTCCAGGTTATTAAGGTGAAGGGCTAGAGGTCAGCTCTAGCCAGTCACGGCTCAAAAAATTACAAATAATTATGCCCATTTTCTAGTAGCTGAGACTAGTCCCCTGGTTCTTCCTCCCTGGTGAGTGTAGACTTCCTTGAGTAATCAGGGAGAAACCATTATAACATGAAGAAAGTTAGTGTATGAGTTGATTGGAGTCTGTCAACTTGACCTAAAGTAGAGTCACTAAGAAAAGGACCCTTACTTGGGGAACTGCCTACATTAAAATCTTCTTTGGACATATCTGTGGGGGTATTTTCTTCATTGTTGATTGATATGGGAGGGTTAATTGGGTAAAGGTGTCATTTCTGGCCTAGTGTCTTAGTTAGGGTTTCTGTTGCTGTGAAGAGACACCATGACCAAGGTAACTCTTAGAAAGGATAACATTTAAGTGGGGCTGGCTTACAAGTTCAAAGGTTCAGTCCATTATCATCAAGGTGGGAACATGGTAGCATTCAGGCAAGCATGGCCCAGAAGGAGCTGAGATGTCTGTATCTTTTTCTGAAGGATAGACAGGAGAAGACTGGCTTCCAGACAGCTAGAATGAAGGTCTTAAAGCTCATGTCCACAGTGACACACTTTCTCCAACAAGGCTACACCTCAAATAGTGCCACTCCCTAGTCCAAGTATATCCAAGCCACCACTCCTGGGTTCTATAACAAGAATAGCTGAGCAAACCAGGGGGAAGCAAGCCAGTAAGCAGCACTTCAGGTTTTCACATCAGTCCAGGCCCCTTCAGTTTCCCCTCTTGAGTTCCTACCCTGTCTCCCCTCCGTGATGGACCACAATCGAGAGGCATAAGCCAATAAACCCTTTCTGTCCCTTTGCTTTTCCAAAGATCAGGGCTGTATGAAGCTTCTGAAAGCCAAAGGACAGTTGGTGAAACTGGTGAGGGCTGGGAGTGGGGAGGCGGGGAGGCAGCTCAGCCAGGCGTTCCTCAGCTTGGTTGCCACCTTGTCTTTCTGTCCCTCTGTGAGCAGTCTGTGAGTGTGATCTCCCTTGCTTTTGTGGGGTGACTTGGGAAATGTTAATATTCCCTTTGCTTCACAAGGCAGTAACCCGAGAAATAAGTACAGTTCTTTGTTGCTTTCTGATTTGTTCATAGTTATGGTCGTCCCATTGAATGGAACTGCTCAGGATACATAGGCATTTATTTTCTCTTTTAATTAGTTTAATTTTTATAGCTCTAGTGAAAAAAGCCTGTATTCAGCATTATTTTTAAGAAACTTTATTCCAGGACTCAATTTTCTTTTAGTTTTGTAGAAAAAAATCACTTCAATCCACTAAGGGTTCATTCACTTAATGGCCTTTCCTTGCACACAGCTAATGCTTAAACATTTGATCAGATATTCTCAGTATCATCACAAGATTCAGCCAGAGGGCTGCCTGATGGGGGAAATCCTCTTTTAGTGGCAAAGCCTCTCTCATCTGGACTAACTGAAATGGGAAACCAGTCTGTGTTAGTGACACTGAATTGCAGGATGTTTCTCGAGGAGGTTAGTTGCTGTGTGGTTTCAAGTTATTCAAACTAAATTAAGGAACACATAGAACTAACAACAGTTCTTTTTAAATTTTAATTTATTTTTTATTAGATATTTTCTTTATATACATTTCAAATGCTATCCCAAGAGTTCCCTATACCTTCCCTCCGCCCTGCTCCCCTACCCACCCACTCCCGCTTCTTGGCCCTGACATTCCCCTGTACTGGGGCATATAAAGTTTTCAATACCAAGGGGCCTCTCTTCCCAGTGATGGCTGACTAGGCCATCTTCTGCTACATATGCGGCTGGAGATACGAGATCTGGGGGTACTGGTTAGTTCATATTGTTGTTCCACCTATAGGGTTGCAGACCCCTTCAGCTCCTTGGGTACTTTCTCTAGCTTCTCCATTGGGGGCCCTGTGTTCCATCTTATAGATGACTGTGAGCATCCACTTCTGTATTTGCCAGGCACCTGCATAGCCTCATATGAGACAGCTATAACAGGGTCCTTTCAGCAAAATCTTGCTAGCATATGCAATAGTGTCTGGGTTTGGTGGTTGATTATGGGATGGATCCCCAGGTAGGGTAGTCTCTGGATAGTCCATCCTTTCGACTTAGCTCCAAACTTTGTCTCTGTAACTCCTTTCATGGATATTTTGTTCCCTATTCTAAGGAGGGAATGAAGTTTCCACCCATTGGTCTTCCCTCTTTTTGACTTTCTTGCTAATAGCAGTTCTTAGCTTGTTGCCTGAATCCAGCTTTCTGGGACTTGGTATCTACAGCCATCTATTTACTTATATCTAAAGGTACCTCCGTGTCTATTCTGTGGCATTCTCTTGGTTTCTTGAAAACCCCTTGTCTTCATCTCTTTTTAACGCTGTTCGTATCTTTGTTAACAGTGAAGAGCCATCATGAAGATCTCTATCTGTACAGTTACATGTTCAGAATTCGAAGCTTTATATTTATAGAGTGGTGATTTATTTATTTATTGATATATAAAGTGGTAATTTATTTATAGAGTGGTAATTCATTTGTAGCCAGACATTTTTTGATTTCCTAGTTATTCAAGCTTTCCTAGCTATAATAAAGTTTTTTTTTAGTTATGTTTTAATTAGATTATAGTTGTTTTGCTTTTGGAAAGGAAAACTGACCTATCTGAAGGGGCCAGTCCTATTCTTGAGAAGGTCCAGCAAGCACTGGAATGTGAGCTGTGCTTTTCAGCCCCCGACACTGCTCTTTTGTGTCCAGGGCAGAGCTTGGCTGCAGCTCAGATGCCACGTATCTCTGAAGTGAACTTTGAAGTGTGAAGAGTGTGTTTTGTTGACTGTGCGGGGAAGCCAGCGATGATCAGGTGAGAACACTGATCAGGTGATGGCACTCCGCATGCTGGTGGATCCTGCTCTCCTAACTGCGCTATCTTGTCTGGCTTCAGTGGAAAAGGATGTGCCTAGTCCTGGAGTGACTTGAGGTGCCAGAGTGGGTTAGTACTTCAGGAGGGATTTCCCTTTCTCAGAGGTGAAGGGAAGGGCGCCTGGGGGAAGGGCCGTATGAGGGAGGACTGGGGAGATCGGCATGTAAAATGAACAAATACATAAATTAATAGGAAAAGAGGGCTCAGCAAGCCATGGAGACCAAGCTAGTAAGCACAGTCCTTCATGGCCTCAGTATTGGCTCCCAACTTAAGGTTCCTGTCCTCCTTGAGATTCTCTGCTGACTTCCCTTCAAACAGTGTGCTATAGTTTGGGTCTTCAATGTCTCCCAAAGGCTTGGTTCCAAGGGAAGTTCTCTGGGGACTAGTAGGAGGTATGTAGATCATTGAGGGGGTATCTTGAAGGGCCTTATGAAAACTTCCCATCCTCCCTTTACTAAAAGGTAGAGTTTTGCTCTGTCACTCCAGGCTTCATTTCCTTGCCACAGGCTTCAAAAAATGGAGTCAGTAAATTATAGACTTGCATTTCTAAAATGGTGATCCCAAATTCATCTTTTCTCTTCACAAGTTGGTGATATCAGACATTTCTGTGTGGGGAGGGTATATGCATATGTATGTATACATGCATATGTTGGTACATGTACACATATGTGCATGTGTTCTGAGGCCAGAGGTCCACACAGGGTGTCTTCCTCACTTAATCTCCAAGTTTATTTTCTGAGACAGGGTTTCTCTTTGAAGCTGAAACTTACTGATTCGGCAAGGCAGTGAGCCCTGGGGTTCCACCTGTCTCTGCCTTCCTATTGCTAGGTTTCTGGGTGCAGGTCCCTTACTTAATTTTTTATGTGGGTGCTGGGGATCTGAAGTGAGACGTTCATGCTTGCAAAGCACACACATTACTGACTGAGCCATCTTTCTGCACTGTAGGCATTTAAAAATAACACAGCAAGGTCATAAAACAAGGCTGAAGTCTGGAGACTCCATGGACCCCAGAGAGGGAAAAACTGGGGGACACAATCATCCTGGGTCTAAAATGACCCCAGAAAAGCTTTTCTTCTGGTCAGGAAGATTCTGACTCCCATCTTTAGATCATTCAAAATAGAGTTGTGTTCAAAACTTCCAAGATTTGCTAGCGAATACCGAACACCTTAATTTAGGTTCAACCACTGTTGAGAATCCGCTATCTTCTGTTAAGGCTACAGTAGCATGTAATATCTGGTCACTGTCCTAGGGGCTCTTAGATTCTAGGAGAAGTGCAGATTCCTGTCATCTGTCTGTCCATCTCTTAGTGATGATTAAAGGTTCTAGTAGGAGAGATGAATTTTGAGTGTTGATTTCAAGTGTCTGCAGGTATAGATTAGATGGATTTGCAGTTTGCATAGGATCCTGACAACCCCCTAGAAACAATTTGAGGGCTCTTGGAAGGTAATATTCCCTTATAGACCTAAAGATGCTTTTGAGTAGAAGCCTACCAAAGGCTTTAGGATTTGTTTGTCAAAGAGCTGTGGCTGTTGACGTTCTATTGAGAGAGAAAAGGATTTGGGAATTGCTGTCTATCTATGGACTTTTCAGGAGTTTACAGATCACTTCTGAACACTGTCTAGTTTAAACTTTATGCTGACCCCGTGGTGCTAGCAAGAGCGCTGTCATGAGAGTCCTACTGTGGGTTCTGTGACTTATCTTATATAGAAGACAGGAGACAGAACTTATTGAGGATAATGGCTCAACTCTAAGGTGCCCAGTTGACCTGTGGGACATCAGGGAACTCTTTGGAGTTTCTGTCCCTTCTGGTGTCCCCTGAGGTATCCAGATACTTCAGGTTCAGACCTGATATATTCAGCCATGTGTACAGATTGTGTTGTCAAATGGTCTCTACTCATGTTCGGGCTGATGAGAAGGTTGCTTGCCTTCTAGCCTCTTTACCCTCAACCCTCCCAAGGCTTTCCAGCTAGCAGAACACACCTTAGAGCCCCCTTAGGGAGCTGTGTGGAGGCTGGGTGCCACCCCCACACTGCATGTGCTCATGCCTCAGCTTTGAAGGCATCTCTCTCCCCTCCTCTGATCCCCTTTCTTCCCACCCTCTTTCTGGGAGTCATGAATGAACCTGTTTTAGGACTTCATGGTCTTAATAAAAGTAGGACACTGCAGACCACAGTGCTGTTAAACAAAGAGTCAAATCCTCACCCTTCTGATTTAAAGGAATGAAATTCTTTGAAAATGCTCATCCAATGTGCAGAACCAGCTGTAGGGATGTTCTGCTGTGCCAGAGAAGACCTGGCCTTTGCAGCGTCCTTGTTGGCTTTGGGACTGCCAGGAAAGCCGACTGAGTAGCTGGGCTTGGTCCCGGCATCCTGTGAGGCCTCCCAGTGTGCGTGGTGTCAGGGTTGCCATCATCTTCGCTAGCGGTTTGTAACTTGTCATAAGAATTAGTTCCGGCTTACTGGAGGGCCTCGAGAAGAGGAAGTGCTGTGGCCTTTCCTAAGGCCTTTTGTAAAGTGCCACCACTCGAGGCCAAGCCGGGTGCAGCTGAGAACAGTAGCATGTGGCAAGTGGAAGTCCCATTGGACCTTCCTGGGCCAGCTTCATCTCTGGCCTCCAGTCTCTTGGGAAGTAAAAACAGACAGTTCTTTTTCTCAATGGAGCTTCTTTTAAGAGCATCTCTCTTTGGAGATTGCATGCAAACCTCTGGGCTGAAGACCTTGCGTTCCTTCCCCAGATCCCTTGGAAAAGGACATTCACTTCCCTGTCCCCGATTCCTAGCTCTTCAGACTTTATATAATCCTAACAACATCAAGCCCATGCCCTCCCTTTCTATCCTAGCTGGAGGCGAGGATGCCTCTTGGCGTGTTATGGAATAAAAGGTAGCGCCATGCTGGAGATCTTAGAAAATTCTTTACATTTGTTCCAGGAACACCCACTGGCTCAATGCAAAAACCTTCCCCAACTAAGTCAAAGACTCTTCCTTCCCCCTGAGGCAGAACTCGTGGAGTGCTACTGAGTGCAGATGTCCAGGCCCTGCTTGGGTTCTGGACCTCATGTGGATGAAGCAGATGGATACATTGTGTCACCTGAGAAGGAACCGTGGGCACCGCTCTCATATCTCTGCTTTGCCTGAAAACCTCTCCTAGTTTCTTTGCTAAATATGCATCAAGTACTTGCTGTTTGGGAGAAAGGGGCACACAGTGGAAAGAAAAGGGCACACAGACACAAATGCACAGAGATGCACATGCCAGAGGACCACAGCAGGGGGAGGGTTAAAAAAAAATCGCTCAGTATTCTTGTGAATGCGGCGTTTAGTCAACCAGGAGATTCAGCATCAGCTCACGTGGGTACAGATTCCTAGCTCCCTCCTAAGCATTCTGCTTGTAGGAGTCACCTGACCCATGAGTCCACTGTCCTTTGCTTTCACGCTGGGCTACCCCCTTTTGTTTTGAGACTAGAGGTTATAGCTTGGAAGTGGTACAAACAGGAGCTAAAAAAATTCAGTTTATCCACAACCACCATAACTGTTTGCACTACCTGGCCTTAGTCTTCTCACATTTATTTTCATGTGATATCAATATTTGTCAATATCAATTTAAATTTAATCAATATCAATTTAAAAAGCATAAGGAAAATTATATTGTTTTAAATTTTTCCTTTTTGCTCACTTAGTGGTAGATATTTTTTCATTAAAGTAAAAATACTTTTGCTACATTAATTTTTTAAAAAAGCACACTCTTTGTAAGGATCTTTTAATGATTCCCATAGCACAAGTCTTTCTAAATCATTAGAATTTCTAAGCCACTGGAGAAGAATATCCTTGTACATACATCTTTGTGCATCTCTGAGATAATTTCATCAAAATTAATTAAGTAGGTTCTTTTCTTTATGATGTATACTTCAGATGTAATTTGCTGAACATTTGTGTCAGAGTTCAGTGTAGGAGATGAAGACTTCCCATTTAATAAGGGCTATTAATCACACTGTTACTCTTTCATTCTATAATCAAAAAGTATACACGGGCAGGACAGTTGAGCTCAAGTATTTTTATTTTGCATGATTAGCAGACTTGGGGCCATCGTGAGATAAGCACTGTCCCAGCAAATGTGAGCAGGGACGGGAGGCTTTCGGGGTGTCACTTGCTGAAATGCCTCTCGAAGCTTTGGAAACTAAAGTGAGTCTCTAGAGGGAGAGAAAGTCCGTGTGTACAGTCTGATTTAAATCTGTCCGTGCACAGATCTGCAGATTAATTAAGAAGTCTGCTGGTGGTGGCGCTAAGAAGGTTGGCAGATTTTCAACTCAGATTGACACCATTCAAGACAGAGGCGTAACTGATGTTAATTCAAGAATCCTAAGACATGTCACAGATTCTGTGGAGAACATCTGATATGTATAGAGAGCTCGAAGTAAAGTCCTGGGGAAAATATGTTCCAGACGGCTACAGATGTTCTCGGATCAAATCATGTTTCTGTGAAGTTCTATAGCATATTCGCCTGACGGCACAGCTGATGCAGAGGGACAATTTAAGGGTTTCTTCCTGCTAAAAAAATAATTGATTCTACCAACTTTATGGGTAATGTTAGTCACATATTTTGAAGCTTGTAATGGTGGAGTTAGAAGGTGTCTGAATCTCTAGTTAATCCTAAGAAAAAATATCAGCCATTTGTGTCCATTTGAAACAATGCAAATGCCATAAATCATGCAGAGACTCCTGGAATTTAACCAAGTGTTTGACCAAATGAAATACATTTTCCAGGTCCCCAGGTGTCACACCAGGGCATATGTGATCACTTCAGATCCTGGCTCTGAGACATTAGGCATGGTGGGAGGCTATGGAGACAGCTCTGACAACCCCTGGGAGAACTTTGCCATCCCCTCCCTGAACCAGTAACGAAGGAGGACAAATTCCCACACTGAAAGTTCCATCCTAAATCCAGGGCAGTGAGAGAGATCCCCAGAACATACAGAGGCTACAAGTCCTACTTGTCAAGTCCCCATTGATTCTGAATGTTTTCAGAGGAATGAGGCATAGAAATTTGACCTATATTTCCAGGATGAGAGGTCAGTGGACAAGTGATAGGAGAGTAGAGGAAGGGGAAGTCCTGACGGTTAGAGGTTTAAGCCAGGATAGGGGGTTCAGGAGAAAGGAGGGGGTGAGATTAGCTAATCAAAGCTAAGGATGTATGAAAACTCCTTAGAGGGTCAGCAAGATGAGTCATTGGGTACAGGCACCTGCCTGAAAGACCTAAGTTTGATCCTTGGGATCCACATGGTAAAAGGGGAGTCTGACTTCTGCAGGTTGTCCTTTGACCTACACTAGAGTATTATGGTACACACACACACACACACACACACACACACACACATAGAAATGTAATATAAAAAAACCTTTTGTGGTAACTTTGTAAGCTACTATATAATGAAAACAAACAGGAGTTTGAACACAGGTGTCCTGTGTGAGAGGATGATGTTTCTGCTACAAGATACGGGTTATTAATTAAAAAATCTCAATGCTGGACATGGGATACCACCTTACAAGTTATTATTCAGGTGAGTTCAGAGGTCCCCCAAACAACACAGACTCTTGTTTTTGTTTTATTTGTATTGTTTGCCCACCAGAACTATGCAGTAAAACTATTGCTTAAGACACAATATACTTGGTTGCAGAAATGAAGCTGGAACTGATATTTTCTGGGGGAGAAAAGTCAGTGATTTTTTTCCAGTGGTGAACCATAAATACTATAACTCTACCTGCCAGGCAAATGTGCTCATTGGTGCTGCAGTGACATAAAAGTTGGGGGTAACCGACTGCCTTTTGATTAGATCTGATGCCTGCTCCACAGAGGAGGAGTCATACCTGGTCCAGTGAAACTCTTCATGGCTGGAGACACCATAGGCCTGAGGGAGAACCTACCTTCATTGCTCTGCTAAGTGGAAATGTTAAGAAATTGACTTCTAAATATTTGTGTCGATACCCATATGTTTCTGCTGGTTTCGGCCTTGGCTGGAAAAGCCCTCTGTGCAGTGGGTGGCAGTTAGTGCAGAGACTCAAAACTGGTTGACAAGCTGAGGACAACTGGGCATTGGGTGCTTTCCCCTAAGAGGGAAGTCTGTATCGATCTCCCTGGGCTCAGGGAACGTTGCTGAAGAGGCTATAGGAAGATTGCAAGAGCCAGCGGATGTGGTAGCACTGTGAAAAGCCACCCTCAACGTGAGATGACTGTTGTACTAATGAACTCAGTAGCTTTGGTTATCTGCTCAAGACCAAACCAAGAACACCAGTCAACATTCAAGCAGACAGCATTAACTGGACCAGGTGGGATAAAAAAATTAAGAAAAATGAGGGCAGGGAGCGGGGTGGAGGTGGAATTTGGGGTTACTTGGGAAGAGGTTGGGAGGTAGATATGATTATGAAATATCGTCTTTTTAGTTGTGACTATTGCTTAAGACACAATATACTTGGTAGAAATTTGTGAGTTGTGAGTATAGCCTTTCATGGCTGAGCTATCTTGCCAGGCCAATCAAGATATATCATATATGTATGTGAAACTGTTAAATAATTAATAAAACATATTTTAATTATAAAATAACTCATTTATTTTTATTTTATGTGCATTACCATTTTGCCTGCATGGGTCTATGTGAGGGTATCAGACTCCCTGGAGCTAGAGTTACAGACAGTTGTGAACTTCCGTGTGGGTGCTGGGGATTGAGCCTGAGTCCTCTGGGACAGCAAGCAGTGCTCTCAGCAGCCATTTCTCCAGCCTCAAAAACCACATTTAAAAATTTTGTTGTTGTTTTGTTTTGTTTTGTTTTTTCGAGACAGGGTTTCTCTGTGTAGTCCTGGCTGTCCTGGAACTCACTCTGTAGACCAGGCTGGCCACAAACTCAGAAATCCACCTGCCTCTGCCTCCCAAGTGCTGGGATTAAAGGCGTGCGCCACCATTGCCCTGCATAAAACACATTTTTTAAAAAAGAAAAATTTGACCTGGAAAACGCCTCCTCTCAGGAGGTGATTTTATTTTTAGCCACCACAATGAGACAGATGCAGGAGGATGGGAGGAGTTTAGTTATCTTATGAGTAAACAGAGCTCACCAAGGCAGATAGAACCTACTGACATCATTCCAGAACGTTTTGCAACACAACTGTGCTCATGTGTGGTCTAAGGGTGAAGTGAGAAAGACACGCTGCCATTCAACGACACCCAGGGACATATGTGGTCTCAGCACATTTACTGTTTACTGTACACCAACGGAAGCTACTTTTAGCTACTTTTCTACCTGCAGTACCATAATTCTGGGCAAAAGGCCTTAGGGATGGAGGGCTCATGCTGGGGCATAGTTTGAACATACAGTTTATCAGGGTGTGTGTGTGGGATGGAGTAGCTCATGACAACTGATAACATTTTATCTGAGGTCAAGAAGCAGGGAGAGGTGAGCACTGGTGTTCAGGATGCCCCTCTCCCTTTCCAGGACTCCAGCCATGGACTGGTGCCACTCATGATTAGGGTCTTCCCTGCTCCCCTAAAGCTGTCTGAAAACACTGTCACGGTCACACACAGAGGTGCGTTTATGTGACCACTGATTCTAAATCCAGTGAGATCGACAATGAGAACCTACTATTCCATACCTCAAACACCTTTTTGGAAAAACAAACAAACAAACAAACAAACCAAAACGTTTCTAATATGCTGAATCACCTGCGGTATACAGTGGGGGGGTGGGGTGGGGTGGGTGGTACACAGTAGGGATGTGAGTCCACGTCGGGAAATGTGAGGAGCCAGTTTGGTGTTGATCAACCTACGGGGAGCTGGTGTGTGCATATCCTCTGCCGGTGCTGGTGAACAGTGATTTATAGAGTGGGAAGGGAGATAAGGAGGTGACTTGTGGTTCTGCTTTCCGTCTCATCTCGCTATTGGGGTGTGTGAACTCCACTTGGAAAGACGAAATGGGAGAGCACTCGGCTATATTCCATCCTCACCGCCACTGGGGTGGGAGGGTGACAGAACACAGCCAAGGATGGGGGCCCCAACCCTGGATGGGAAATGAGGCAGGCTGAGGCTGAGGAGGCAGTGGTTTCCAAACTCCCAGGCGCCCAGTTGCTGCTGAGAACCTGGTGTGGAGTTGGGAACGAGGGGGCCACTTGGGCTGATGAGGCCTAGGGGACAAGGAACTCCTGCTTGGCTCATGGGTGAGTGTCCAGAGTACAGAGGGGCCTTCTGCAGGAGACTTAGGCAGCTCTGTACCACAACGAAGTCTTCCCTCCCACCGCAGTTCTTGATGAGACAGTCCTTACTTGTCCAAACTGTTTATTTATTGTTCATCATGGAAAATGGATGCATAACTTACTCAGGGTGGGCTAGATATTAAATACCTTTCACAGGAAGGAAATGCCCAGGAAGGGTAGCTTATTGGCTCAAAGGGCCCATCTTGATATTTCATTGGCTTGGAGAACTCTGTGCTTCGTGACTTGTGGTCATGATCCTCATGTGGGGTGTCTTGGACATGTACTCCAGGACAGAAACCAGGGTTGGGAGTAGATGAGATGCCTACCTTCTCAGATATGAGAAGTATCGGGGGTTCTGAACCTGCTCAACCTTCCTGGATTTTGTCTGGTGACACAGTTCCACTTTCTCCATAATGACTTAATGCTAAAATCATGTTAGGGAACAATCCAGATTTTCCTGGGATCTAGGGACTTCCTAGCATGAAGCCTGGAATGTTAGAACTAAGAATGTTAATCTAAGAATGATGTTCCTGGTTACCATGACTGACTTTGTGAGAATGGATCGGCCACTCTGTCTTCCCTTTCTTTGATAACCTTTCACCCCTAAAAAGCCAGTTCGAGATGACTGTCAGAAATAAAGATGTGCGTGTTTGGGGTCTTAGCTAGAGTTTCTATTGCTGCAATGAAAACACCAGGAGCAAAAAGCAAGTTGGGGAGGAAAGGGTTTATTCAGCTTACACTTCCAGACCATAGATCATCACTTGGAGGAAGGCAGGACAGGAAGTCAAGCAGGGCTGGAGCCTGAAGGCAGGAGCTGATGCAGAGGCCATGGAGGGATGCTACTTACTGGCTTGCTCATGACTTGCTCAGCCTGCTTTCTAATCCAGGACCACCAGCCCAGGGATAACCCAGAGTGGGCTGGGCCTTCCCCCAATGATCACTAATTTAGAAAATGCCTTACAACTGGATCTCATTGGAGACATTTCCTCAACTGAGGCTCCTTCCTCTCTGATGACTCTAGCTTGTATCAAGTTGACACACATCTACCTGGTGCATGTGGAGACCCTGTTTACTGTTTAGGAATATATATATTTATATTTAGGAATATATATATATATTTATATTTAGGAAAATATATATATATATATATATATATATATATATTCATTCCTAAAACTCAGAAAGGCCCATAAAGGACAGTCACACTACAGGCTTACTGTGTAAAACTGGAGTGGTGCTGAGGCACATGGGATACGTGATTGGGAGCTGGAGATTGGAGCTACCCAGGGAGAAGTAAAACAAACACAACAGCAAACAGCTGCAACTTCAGGAAGAATATGCTACATGTTGAAATAATAGAAATATTGCCAAGTTCTGCAGCAGTGCAGAGGCACTCGGTGTTTAGTTTCTTTAGTTCTAAGCAGGAAGCATCTACACTGAGTCTTAATAGAAGAGTAGGCACTGGTAGGCAGGGACTACAGGAGACAGAGTCCTGGGCAAGCAAAGGGCTGAAGACCTAGCCTATGTTCTCAGGTCACTTAATTCTAAGCACAAGACTGTGGTGGTTGAATGGAAATGGGTCCCGTAGGCTTGTAAGGAGTGGCACTGTTAGGGGGTGTGGCTTTGTTGGAGTGGGTGAGGCCTTTTTGGCCACTGGGGGTAGGCTTTGAGGGTTCAGAAGCTCAAGTCAGGTTTAGTGTCTCTTCTCTTCCTGATTTGGATGTAGAACTCTCAGCTCCTTCTCGAGCACCATGTCTGCCTCCTACACACAACCATACTTCCCACCATGGATATAATGGACTAAACCTCTGAATTGAATTGTCAGACATCCCTAATTAAATGTTTCCCTTTATAAGAGTTACTTTGGTCCATGGTGTCCCGTCACAGCAATAAAACCCTAAGACAGAGACTGAACAGTGGCAAGTGAATCATGGGAGTTCATCGTAATCTGTGGAGAGAGGGAAGATGTGATCGAGGGGAGTGTTGTATTAGAGGGTTGAAAACTTTTATTTCATATATATAGCACATATATACATTATATATTACATATCACACACACACACACACACACACACACACACACACACACACACACACACGCACACCCCTGTATCTGTGGATGTCAGAGGGAAACTTGCAGAAGTCAGTTCTCTACACTTCCACTAGGTAGGTCCTGGGGACAGAACTCAGGTTGTCAAGCTTGGTGGCAGGCACCTTTACTCACTGAGCCAAACTGCTGGCCTATACTAGTTTTATTAACACTGTGACAGAATGCTTAGCATAGAATGAAGAATATATTTTGACTCATTATCAAAGGGTTCATTCAGCTCATAGGTTCTTGGCCCCAAGTACTTCAGCCAAATATCACAGCACAGGAGCCTGTGGCTTGTTGGATCTTTCATTGCATGGCAAAATTCCTGTAAGCAGAGAACAAGGCAGGGATGAGGGGCCATACAACCTGCAAGGTCACACTCCCAGTGACTTCCTTCCTCCCAACATTTCCAATAACTAAAAAAGGAATCATCTGAAGGTCATGTAGTCAACACTTGAGCCCATGTTGAAATATGACAGGGTTTTAGTCCGTGCAGAATAGGTCTTTGGCTGAGCAGAAAGTTGGAGGCAGGAATCAGTGCTGTCATATTTCTGACCCCAGGAGGATCCTGGGACATAATCTGCATTTCCGGGAGTGTGGGGATAGTGGGGCTAATAAAATACCTTAGACAGCCAAGTCCTGGGAGGCCAGGACGGGAACTTGCCTTGAAAACACAGCTAGTTGTGAAGTCTAGTGGGTGTTTTGGGTGCCTGAAGTGACAAGCTAAAAGAACTGGCTTCTTCTATCAGAATGGTTAGGCTAAGGAGGACCATCCTTGAGAACTCTTCACCAATCCCAGGTGAGTTTGTGAGTGTGCCTTGTGCGGTGCTGGGGCTGGTGGAAAGGCAGGAAGATCTGGCAGACAGATCTTCTGGCAGAGAGGCTCTGACAACTAGACCTGATGACAAACTGAGCAAAGGGGATGAAAGAAGAGGCGATTTACTTATCTTGAAAGTGAGAGTTTTGCACTATGACCTGCAACATTCCTTTCTCTTCTGGAAATTCATAACTTCCAGGTTTCTAGACTTAGCAGCTGGAGAAATGCCAGCACCTACCTTCTTTCCCCTTTCATATCCTGTTCCAGATAGAGTGGGAGTCAGGATGGCCACTGGTCTCTGGAAGATGTTTTCCTTTGGTGGAGAGAGTGAACCTTTGGACAGGTCACTACATATCCATGTGACAGTGGTCCCTACTGTGGCTTTAAGAGAAAGCCTAAAGAATCCAACTTTGCCTGGGAAAGTGGAGACAAGCCAACAAGCATCATATATCAATCACAGCAGAATATGGGAGAGGGAGAAGAGGAGAAGGAAGAGAGAGAGAGAGAAGAGATAGGAGGAGTGGAACTGATGCCAGGGACCCGTCAGGACTAGAAAGGCTGAAAATCAGGTAGGCTTGAGAGGGAGAGGGAGAAAGGGAATGTGGTGGAGGCATGACAACAGAGTTAGGCTATTGTGCTATAGGAAGACCTCCTTCTTGTAGAGGAATTAGGATAGGATATAGCATCTAATATAATCTACTGGTGATCTTTAAGGGGTGTAGTGAATGATCTGGTGTATTTAAGAGGTTGATGGCCCTGGAGGAGAAATGAACACAATGAGGGCTGGAGGACCAGGGCAGGGGTTGGGTGGGACTACTACAGCACAGGTAAGACATGATGCTAGATGAGTTCTTAGAAAGTGTGGGCAAAAGTTGAGGCCAAATTTGAAAGCACTAAGTTTTATGAGCCAGTGGATCACTGGTTTATGGAAATTTTCCTAGTTTTCAAGTCTTTCTTCATTTTGCTGAGCATTGAGGGTGAGACAATAAGCAGGACATTTCTGTAACCTCTTTCAGCTCGCCTGCAATTTTCTGACACTTGAAGGATGGGGATGAGAGCAGTGCAGTGAGCAGAAAGGAATGGTATATGAATCATGCTTTGTTGATGCTCTCATTTGGTGGGTGTATCACTCAGATTGCTTACCCTTTTCTATTCAGTGACTTTAGACTCTTAAACAATCTCTTTCGTCACAAGATTGGTGCTGGAGTTCCAGGCATCACATGCAAAAGGAAATGAACTGTTTCTTCCTTGTGTGTCTTCCTTTCCATTTGTAAATGAGCATCAAGTCCTGTCCGAAACCTTCATCAGATTAATCACGTCTCAGTGGAAGGCAATGAGTGGAGATTCACACCCGAACTAGCCATCAACAATGGAAATGGGAAGGCAGAAAATACTTGAAGCAAATTATGCATTTTGACACAGAAGAAAGTGAAATGTCCTGTGCATAGATAAATGATTCTTCTCTCCAAAGTTGCAGGACTTAGGGAAGCTATTTCTTAGCATTTACAAATATAGCTTTGTGTTTCTGATTAGCTTTTAGGACTGGAGGAATAGACTGGAAAGATACTAGAAAGATAATAGGAAGACAGATAGCCTGGCAGTGTTGGTGCACGCCTTTAATCCCAGTACTTGGAAGGTAGAGGCAGGTGGATTTCTGAGTTCAAGGCCAGCCTGGTCTACAGAGTGAGTTCCAGGATAGCCAGGGCTATACAGAGAGACCCTATCTTCAAAAACCAAAAACCAAACCAAACCAACCAAACAAACAAACAAACAAGACAGAGTTTCTTCTTCCTCTTTTCTCTCTTCCTCTCTAAATTAAACTGACTGGTGATCTGTGAAGTGGGAATTTCTGGTTTCGTTGGAAACTCAGTTCTGTCATGTGATGTTTTTCTGAAAACTGTCTTGTGAGAGGATGTTTTGCTGAGAGCAGGCGCCTAGTGTTTTTCTGGAAGCTGCCTGGTGAAAGGGCATGTGATATTTTGCTGGAATGGATGCTAGAGAGGACTTGTGATGTTTGGAAAGGGTATAAATATAACCCAACAAACAGTGGAGTATGCTCTGGCATTGGTTCGCCTTGCTTTCCTCACTGATCTTTGCTTGTTGTGACTCTGTGGAGAGAAATGCACCAAAGAACTTCTGGTGGTGTGCTGGCTGCTTCTTGCTGTGCTTCCTCAGACTCTGGTGATCAGAGGAGACTCATAGTTTCTTCTGAATCTAGCTGCTACTACTGATTCATGTTTGGTATTTTGCTAGTGGACTGGACTGCTGACAATGAAGATTGGAATTGCCCCCAAAGAACTATTTCTATATGGGTCCACACCACTTGTTTCCTATTACCCCTTCTTTTCCTCTACCTCTGGTGGGTAGTGGGCTAGAAGGGAGGTTGAAGCATTAAAGAACTATAATTAAAGCAGATTTTGCAAATCTAAGTCTACAGGTTTGAATGATAAATGTCCCCCATAGCCTTAGGCATTTGAAAACTTGGGTTGAGGTGGGTGGCACTGGTTGGGTAAGTTTAGGGGTGTGGCTTTGTTGGAAGAAGTATGTCACTAGTGGTGGGCTCTGAGGTTTCAAAGTCTCAAACTCAATTCTGGGTGCACTCTGTTGATTTTTGCTTATAGTTCAAGTGTGAGCCCTCAGCCTCCGCTCCAGTCGCCATGTCTACTGCTCACTACCATGCTTTCCTGCCATGATGGACACTCACCCTCTGGAACTGTGAGCCAAATAAACCTCTCTATAAGTTATCTTGGTCATTTCAACTCATCATAGCAATAGAAAAATCATGAGAGAGGAGAAAGAGAGCTCAGCCTTTAGAAGCACTTGGTGTTTTTGCAGAGAGCCTGAGTTGGGTTTCCAGTATCAGTGGGACTCACAACAGCCTGAACTTAGGGGATTCAACATCCTTTTCTGATCTTTGTGGGCACCTGTACACATATATGCATATACACAATATATGTATAAACATGACTCTTTTTTTAAAAAAGTAACCAATACACTGACCCTTTGATTTGTGCTTATGAATCTTAATTCGTATTCTCAGTAGGACACTAACAGGCAGTAGACACTGTTCAGGAAAGGGTTCAGAGAGATTGAGGGATTAGGAAAGATGATGTGGCTGGGAAGTGGTAGAGTGGCATTCCGTATGCTTGTATCATCTCCTCGTTTGGTGGGGGGAGTTTGAATATGCACAGGAGCAGATAGAATGGCCTGATGTGCCTGCCATCTGCCTTCACTCAGCGGCAGCTAGCAGAGTCTCTGCCAGTCTTCTGCTCCCCTCTCTTTCACCACCCCATGTTACTACACAGTACATTCCAAACCACTGTATCATTTCAACAACAAATATGTTTGTGTGAATCTCTATCAAGACTGTCAAACCTACTTCTTTGTATGCTAAGAAAAAAGTTCCCAAAAATATGTCTGCACAAAAGATAAGGTCTGTTTTATTTTAATGATAATTACAGTGTCATTATGTTTAAAACAATTAACAATACACTGTTAATACTATTGAATGTTCAGGTAGTACTTAATTTTCTAATTATCTCATACATATCTTACTTTTAACAGTTTATTAAAATAAAGTCCACAGAAACTACATACACTGCAATCAGTTGTTAGGATTTAATTCTCGATGAATCTGTAAGCTCTCTTCAATTTCTTCTTTCCCTTCACTGTTAACCATTTGTAGAAATTCAGTTATTTGATCCATAACTGCGAGTCTGAAATTAGCTGGTTGCACCTCAGTGGTGTAGTTGGAAGTGTCCTTCTGTCCTCAGTTGCAGGGCTGACAGAAGATCACATGAGCACTTGCTGTTGTTTCCTTTGTGGTAGGGGTGGGCTTTGTCACTGTGGTTTTCCCTTTGTCATGAAGAAGTCCTTGAAGGACAGTGTCTGGATCTCTTAATTCTGTGGGGTCACACAATGGTTGTTTTTAGGTCACAGTGATGGTGACACTGACAGATGAGGAAGTGGCTCACTGTGGGAGGGGGACAGAGCCAAGAGATAGGCCAGAGAGTTATCATTAGTGAGGTTGTCCTGGTCACTTAGAATTACACAGTAGCTATTCACAACACATGGTTTGAATAGACATGGGCTTGTGGACTATCTGAACCCATTGCAGTCATCTCCTTGTGTCGGGACCAGACTGACTGGGACATCTACACATGCAAAGTCTTCAAGTGAGATGGGGGAAGGGCAGTTAGAGTACCCACAGTGATGGTTTTGTCTTACTTGGAGCGTACTGGGGGAAATGGAAGGTAAGCGTGGAACAGGAAAGTTTGAGTCAATGAGTGTGTTGTTAGTTAACGTTTTGTTAATTTGACACAGAGAACCTTGGTTGAGAAAATGCCTCCATCTGATTGACCTATCAGCACATTTGTGGGGCTTTTTTTTTTTTTTTTAATCAATGATGTGGAAACACCAATCCTACTGTGGATGGTGTCACCAGGAAAGGAGGTCTTGGGAGATAAGGACACAAACTGAGTAAGCCAGGGGGAGCAGTCTTTCACTATGACTTTTGCTTCACTTCCTGCCTCCAGGTTCCTGCTTGAGTTCCTGCCCTGACTTCTCTTTATGATAACTGTAAGCTGAAATAAACCCTTTCTTCCCCCCAGTTGCTATTGGTCGTGGTTTTTATTGCAGCCACAGAAACCTAATTAGGACAGTGAACATCTCCATGGAGTCTTAACAGTAGTGTATCAGTCAGGGTTCTTTAGAGTCACAGAACTTATGGAATGAATCTATATACATAAAGAGAATTTATTGGAATGATCTATAGGCTGCAGCCTGACCTTGCCAGCTGTGAATGGAAAGTCCAAGAATCTAGTAGTTGCTCCATCCCACAAGGCTGGGTATTTGAGCTGGTATTCTGTAAAAGCTGGAATCCTGAAGAGGCTCCAGTGAATGTGCTGGCAAGTGAATGCAAGGAGGCAAAGAGTGAACCCTCCCTTCTCCCATTTTATGTAGGCATCCCGTAGAAGGTATGACCGAGATTAAAGGGGTGTCCCAAGGTCTGGATTAAAGGTGAGTGTCAATTCAGATTAAGAGTATGTGTCATCCCACCTCAAGATCTGGATCAAAAGCTGTGTCTTCCAGCCTCACAATCTGGACAAAGCATGTTATCTTCTTGAGATCCGGTCAAGGTGTGCCCTCCATTTCTGGATTGTAGTTCATTCTATATATAGTCAAGTTGACCACCGAGAATACCCATCACAAGTAGCATGAGCAAAAAGAACTCTGGAATTGTGGGTCTTAGTGGGGAAATGGACAACTCACAAGCCCAGGAGGACTGCGGCCAGTGAGACAGGAATCCACAAAGAAACAACTGGAGCCCACTCCTCCTCTACTTCAGAATTAGAGCAGAGGCTTCAAAAGGGCAGGGTTGGGTGCTGGCAGGAGAGGGGCAGACTTTGATGCAGGAACTGAGGCTATTCATGGTGGCAAGGGAGGACATGTTGGGGGAAGCAGCCTAGACAGGAGGTGGAAAATTCTGGAGGTTGATGTCAGAGGGAGCGGGTGATGCAAGGCTGAGAACTGGCAGTAAGGAGAAAGACGTTTTCTTCTAGTTGCATAACCTTAACAACGCCAATTCTTTGTTCTATTTACCATCAACCTTCATTATTCATGGTAGTTATGTTCTATAAAGCCAGTGAGCATGTTGTAGTAGTAGACACAGCTGTTTCCTCTGTGGGAACTCCAAGGGCACGTTTATGTGACCCTGTGACCTATGGTCATGATTTCATCAACTGATGAATCCAAAAGTTTAAGCTTTTACAGTTATTGGTTGACTGACTGACCAAGTGAGTGAGTGTGTGTGTGTGTGTGTGTACATGAGTTACAGTGCATGTGTGGAGGTCAGAGGACATCTTGAAGGAGTCAGTTTTCTCTTCCACCATGTGTAGTCCATTGATTAAACTGAGGTCATTAGGCTTGGCAGCCAGTGCCTTTAACTGCTGAGCAACTCACTGGGCCCCATAATTTTATTTTATGTGTGTTTCTGTTTGAAGGCATCTCCTTTAGTAAATATTTATGGTGAACTACTATGAACTGCATAATCAAGAGACACAACCTACTGGATGCAGCTGGGTGCTTACCTGCATAGAGTATACCATAGCTGCCTGAAACATGGGATATCAGATAAACTGAGCCCTCAGCAGCCATTTTAGTTTGTTTACTTATCTTTCATTGTTCCTTAAATTTGTCTTTAACTAGTACATAAAACATGAAAATTATATATTAGTGGGGCATTGTTTTAACATATATACATATATATGTACACATACACACATATGTATATACATATGTGTGTGTGATATGAAGTCATGTTAAAATATTTCTTCAACCATTTATCAATTCTTCATTGTGGAAACTTTCCAAACCCTTATTTTTGGCTTTGTAAAATATATACTGAGCTACACTTCTCAATAGCCATGCTCCAGTGTAAGGGGGACTCAGGATAGCTTCCTCCTGTCCAACTCAGCAGCTCCTGATCCAGGATTACCGATCCCATTGTTCCAGGCTCAATTGTATACAGCAAAATTACTAACAAAAAAGCAAAAATACAAAACAACTGGCCGTAAGTGGGCATCAAGAAGGATGCTTGTTTATAGCAATCCAGCTGAAGCAATGTAGAGTTTTGCCTTGTGCCAGCTCAGTGGAGTGTGAGCACAGAGCAAGCTCAGTGCCTTGCGGCTCTGCCCATGGCTGTGAGCAGCTTCAACAGGACTGTCTGGGATTATAAATAAACTTGGGTGAGCCTACAGGTTCCGAATTACGGTCTCCACAAATGAGACTGGGCTGCAATTTGATAATTGGTGTTGAAAAGCAAACAGGGTTTGGAGAGAGGTTGAAAATTTCAACAGGCTTTCTAGGCTCTTAATACTTGGTTAACTGCAAATCCCACAGAAAATGTCTTCGGTATGGAGTGGGAAAAAAGTGGAAGGAAGGAGCTGTGGTACTCATGGACATAAGCAGAAAAGGGAAGGGCTGTGTGAAGCCCCAGGAATCTAGAAGCAAAGATCTCCGTGGCCAGGGGAAGGGAGGACAAAACGGGGCTGGGTAGGATGAAGTGAGCAGTCAGCAGGGTGAGGTCACAGGAACGCAGTGTGGCCTGGGAACGCAGTAACAGCACGCTGACTCAGACTCTTTTGGCCCAGGACTGCTACTGCTCTGCCTTGCTCCGAGCACTGTAGTAGTCTCTTCAACCTTCTATCCTGTAGTTTCCCTGTGGCCTGACCTGGAAGGTGTAGGGCTCTGGCTCTGGCCTTCTAGCCACACGAGAGATTTCTTGGGCAGAAACCCTGTGCTATGGACTTCCTTGCAGATGATTTAAGCAAGGACCCAGCCCTGCTTTTCGCTTACAGGGAGAAAATTGAAGCTAGAGATCCGATCCTTTAAGAGGCCTTTGAACTTGTAAACCCAGACACATATGTGTCAAGAATGGAAACTGGCAAAGACTGTACCCCATAGTTTGAACTTAATTGCTTTTGGTATGCACTTGAAAAAGATAAAATACCCTAAGACATTTAACTTTAGAAACTCTCTCTGTTATACTGCACAGTAAGTAATTTTCACAAGGATTTGGCTGAGATAGATATTCAGGATCGACACGCAGGAATGGTTTCAATATGTGGTGGGCCAAGAAAAACAAAGTCACTGTGACCCACACTTTGCAGATCTAAGAGGGACAGAGGAGCAAGTAGCGATAATTAATTCCAGTTTTGGAGAAATACTGTAACTCTACAGCCACACGCCTCTGTCTTCACCCTGTTCTGTGTTTCTTGGGGACGGGATTTAGAGTATGGTTGTATAGTGAGGGCCTGCTAGCTGCCAAGTGAGGACAGAGCTTTGTGTGGTCTGCAATGTAGGAACGACAGAATGAGCTGCTCCATTTGGAAGAATGCTACACAGTGATTTTCAGCGAGGAAACCTGGTGGTTACTCCTCTGGCTGTGGGGCTGTAGGCAAGTAAAGGTGATGCTGCTGCCCAGGGACTTTGGCCCCTGTGGTAGTTTGAATGCAAATAACCCCCACAGGCTCATGTGTGAATGCTTGGCCCCCAGTTAGCATTTTGATAGCTAAGTATCAAGAGGTGTGGCCTTGTTGAAGGAGATATGTCACCGTGGGTGGGTTTGAGAAATCAATAGCCCATTCCATTCTCTCTGCCTCTTGGTTTCTTCTCAAGAGATAAGCTCTTAGCTACTGCTCCAGCACCATGCCTGCCTGTGGCCATGTTCTCCATCATGATAGTCACAGACTCACTCTCTGAAATTGTAAGCTCCTGTCTTAGTTATTGTTCTATGGCTGTGAAGAGACACTGTGACCAAGACAGCTTATAAAAGAAACTGGGAGCTTGCTTATAGTTTCAAAAGGTTAGTCCATGATCATCTGGAGGGGCATATGGAGACAGGCAGGCAAGAGGCAGGCGGGCAGGCATGACACTGGAGTAGTAGCTGAGAGCTTACATCTGAGCTATGAACCGAAGGCAGAGAGATAGAGTATACCTGGCATGGGCTTTTGAAGCCTCAAACTCTCCGATAGTGACACACTTTCTCCAAGGCCATACTTCCTAATTCTTCCTAAACAGTCCACCAAATGGGAAGCAAAATTCCCCTCTGAGTGGGCACTCTCATTCAAACCACCATAGTCTCTAATAAACTCTTTATTATATGAGTTGCTTTGGTCATGGTCTCTTATTGCAGGGACAGAAAGGTAAATGATAACCTCCCTCCAGCTTCCAGGGTAGTCAGACCCAAAGACAAGATCTGCTTGCTCCTCATCCTTGCTTTGAACAGCATTTCCTTTCTTCTCTCTGCCTGGTGGGAGATGGGTTCTGTCCTTTTATATGTTAAAGCCCCCTGAAGCCCATGCATGCAGGTGGAAAAGCACTAAGAAGCCATCCTCCGGTTGTACTGAAAACATGGACTCTTCACTGTGTGAATTGGTATTGACTTGATCTGAGGTCTATTCACCTTCACCCATTGCTCTGTTCTGGCTCGATGCAATTTTTTTTTCAGTTATGTTGACCTGCTGTGGAATTAATTCTTGGCTCCTATCACCCTGTGATTCCTCCCAGGAAGCCCTGCCAGGGAGACACAGCTTGCTTTGTAGTCACATGTCTTCCCTGGGCATCTGTTGACTTCTTGTTGAGGTCCAGCCCATTTCTCCTCCTCTTTGTCTGTTAGCTTCCACTACCAAAGGACCTTGGGCTGGGCTGTCTCAGACTGTCTGGAGGCTGATTCACTTTGGTGTCTTCCACTCTGTCTCTCATCAGGGTACGGCTTCTGGGGTTTAGCAGGCAGCCCTATCAGAGAGCCTGCCATAGCACTCTTGCTGTATGCCAGATGCCTCCTTATTGAGCACTAATTAATCCCTGTCCAGGGTCCACAGGGCTATCAGAGAACATCTATATGTCCCCATACGAGGTGTTGCCTGTGTGAAAATAGAAGACTGTTAACTCTAATCTCCTACTTGAGCCTTCTCTCCACAAATGATACTCTTCAGTTATTGAACCATATGTGTGTTACTCGAACTCGGAAATGGACCAGTGGGGGAGGGAGAAAGTCCCAGTATAAATAGTTTCAGGATCGTCCCTCAACCTATTAGCAGCACCTCTACCTCCCCACTCGCCGTGAGGTGAGCAGATAGATGGGAAGCCGTTTTCCCACATCCGCAGGGCAGGAGGAGTTTCTACGTCACATCCTGCCCTTTGTTCATTGTCATCCGCAGTGGAATTCTCCACTTAGTCCCTGAGTTCTGCTCTTGATATATGGAAAGAAAACTTCCGGATAGGAGTGATACCAGTTTCTCTTTTAGCAAAACCCACTTCTAAGACAGGAACTTGTGACATCTGCTATGAAGTGTGAGCGGTAGGAAGAGCTCAGTTGTACCTCTTTCATTCTTCCCTTTTCTTTTTTCTGAAATAATGAATGACACAGATTATGTGAGCAGAAAGCAGCGGAGCACCACGATTGATGGGCAATGAAAAATGTATTATTAGTGTGATCTTGTCAGAAACATGGTGGGAAGAGTTGGGGGCTTCTGAGTTAGAATAAGGATCAACTGGGGTTATAGTTGACTCAGAAACAAACACCCTAGCTTGCCACCTTGTCTTTTTTGTTGTTGTTGTTTTTGTTTTTTGTTTTTTGTTTTTCGAAACAGGGTTTCTCTGTATAGCTCTGGCTGTCCTATAACTCACTTTGTAGACCAGGCTGACCTTGAACTCAGAAATTCTCCTGCCTCTGCCTCCCAAGTGCTGGGATTAAAGGCCACCTTGTATTCTTGTATCCTAGCCTGCTACCCTGTGTCCTTGTATCCTAGCCTGCTACCCTGTGTCCTTGTATCCTAGCCTGCTACCCTGTATCCTTGTATCCTAGCCTGCCATCCTGTATCCTTGTAATGACTAGGGGCCCAAGGTGATTGTTGCCTGATGATAGTGATGGAGTGGTCATGGAATATACAGAGGGAAAGAGAACAGGATCTCTTTGACTTATTGGTTGTCTGCTTCACCATCACAGAGCTGGTTAGACATATGAGTCACCCAACCAACTGTAGGGAAAGACAGGTGTGACCCTCTCATCATGGCTGCACAGAGAGGCCTCCGAGGCTCCTGGGGCCTGCTCCAGAGCTTCTAAGGGGCTGCTCCAGTGTCTCTGGAATAGCTGTCAAACTTTCTTAGTAAAGTACTGATCCTGTACTGTGGCATTTCTGGCTTTTTGTGCTATGGGAAGTGCATGACTTTACTCAGCTCAGCTATGGTAGTGACAAAGCAGTGTGGGCTGTTGCTGAAGCATGGCTTCTTCCTCTGTGTATTCCATGACTACTCCATCATCATCATCATCATCATCATCATCAGACAGCGGTAACCTTGGCCCCATAGTCATGACAAGGGTACAAGTCATGTTCTATACTGATAGCTTAGTCTACCATAAATGGTAATGGGACCATGAACTCTCCCTAGGACAGGAGAGGAAGAGCCACGGGATACTCTCCTAGGACTCTGCTCCCTCTCAGGTATGTGTGATCTTGGGAGGCATATGAGCATATGGAAGATGCTATGATAAATGGAGGTGGGACTCCATAAGCTGCTTCCATGAGGTCATCCATGACAAGGAGGACTTTGCAACGACATAACTGGTGTGTGTGTGTGTGTGTGTGTGTGTGTGTGTAGTGCCACCCTCTTTTCTGTGTGTAGCTCCTTACCTATGTCCCTCTGAGTAAGTCCAATTAACTCACTGTTCCACCAAGCTGGTCTTGGGCAGCACTGTTTCTCTGGGCTGTTGCTGACATCATAACTAGGGTGGAAAGATATTTATTTGTCTGCCCAGAAAAAGTAACACAACAACAAGCATAATGGGTAGGTGGTCTGTGTTCCCTGGGAACATCCTAAAACCAGGCTAGGACTGACCTAAGGGCTCTAGTTCATTGGCTCATGATCTGGGTTCAACTTTCTTAAACTGTGGTATGAACCCACAATGCTTTGCTTAATGAAATCTGGGGACAAGAAAACATTTGGCAACAGTAAAAGGTTTCTGGATGTGCAATGACTAAAACAATTCAAAATCAAAGATGTAGTGGATCCAAGGTGTTTCAGCTCAGGCTTGCCCGAGCTGCATCGGGTGGATTCACTACTGCCTGTTTCTCAACACACAATGGCTGCACTTCCTGTTGTACATATCTGTCGAACCGTGAAAAGCAGCCTGGTTTTTGGTTGAGCTAAGGCTTGAAATCCCAGTGACCCTGCAGGGGAGTACCCTGCAAGGGACAGTAGGTGTTTTGTCAAGCTCCTGGACACCAGGCTCCTGACATGAGGCCTCAGCTTTCCATAGTTTTGTGGCCATCAGTCACATAAGGGCAATGTCCCAAGCCCCTCCACAGGTAGAGGATGTGACCTGTGGTCTCAAGACAGATCTCCATTTTAATGAGGTACTTAAAGGCCTGGAGGCTTTGCCAATAAACTCCCCTTCCCAGACACTCCTCCCTGCAAAAGGTATTTAACCTCAGGTCTGCTCTGAGGTACCGTTTTACTCATTGCCACTCTCCAGTGTGACAGTCTTAAAACCATGGACTGTTTCTTTTCACTGGGATCCGCTGTGGGGAGCAATGGAACAGGCCTTCGCCTAAAGAGCAGGCATCCTTGTGTCCTGTAGAAAGCCTCTCAGTGCTCCCAGTCATGGCCTCCACCAAGCCAGGACGCCCATCGAGCAAGCCAAGGACTCTCCTCTCTGGACCCAGCTAGAGTTCTTGCCTTTCCCCCTTGGCCCCGGGCTAGATCTAGTCTGGGGGCGGGGGGGGGGGGGACTGGCTCCCACTCCGTTCTCAGCTCTTTCTCTGGCATTCCCAGGGACCTCAGACAGCGCTCCCCAGCCCCTCAGATCAGTGTCCAGCGGCTTCACATAGCCTGACACCTGCTTAGCACCAGCATGGGGTAAGCGCAAAACTGCTGCATCCCTCCTTTACAAGCCACCTGAGGCGGAGTGGACTGGGGGGCTCCCATTAACCCTACACATATCCTCACATGCAAAGCTGACAGAACTTCCTGAGATGCCTCTGCTCAGAGGCAAGTCCTTTACAAGTTGCAGTGGTTTTGACTGCGCTTTTAGAGAAACCTCACAGTTTGATTACAGAAACAAATAATTTAAAATGTTTTCCTACTCTTATTGCCCAGTCTGTGAATATCAAATTAGTACATCTTTGGAAAGTATTGTGGTAGAGTTTTTGCTTTTATAAATTACTCTTTTTGAATTTGTCCTTTGAGTTTCATAAAAAATTTATTAAATTAATTTTTGGCTTGAGATTAGGACAGAGTTTCCAACAATTTCTGAAATGACCCTAGATATCCTTCTGCCATTTTGAGTTCTCCACACTGATGATTATAAAATCAAAATATTGATCTGCTCTGAAAAATGTTGAAGATGCTTTTATATCCAGTGGTATCAAATATTCAAGGTTTAGTTCTGGATGCAAAAATAAACACACCCATTTCATTAACATGCAAAATTGGGTTAAACTTTAAGAAATCATAAAATCACATCCACATCGATGAATTATTTCAAAATACATTTCGTTACAATTCATTAACAGTGTATGTTTGACGTGTGTGCTCATATTACACATCTATATATCTGTAGTTATCTAAACATTTCTCCCGTGAAAGTAGCTGTAGGTAGGACAAGCTTTATGATCTAGTCTAAGACCTGATCTAGTCTGAGGTGACAGCCCAGCATCATGCAGAGAACCCATTCCTTTGCTTTTCTTTTTTTTCTTTCTTTTTTTTTTTTGGTTTTTCGAGACAGGGTTTCTCTGTGTAGTCGTGGCTGTCCTGGAACTCACTCTGTAGCCCAGGCTGGCCTCGAACTCAGAAATCCGCCTGCCTCTGCCTCCCAAGTGCTGGGATTACAGGCGTGCGCCACCACGCCCGGCCTCCTTTGCTTTTCTGCTTGTAAAGGTGCCTGTGGTCTTTGACTTGTGGCCTCCTGCCTCCTACTCTTTAGTCAGCAACATCACTTCTCCCAGAACAGAGTTAACAAGGAAGCTATACATGAGAGGGCTGAGATGAGAGCCTTACGGTTGTTAGTCCTCAGGTGGACATCAGCATGTTGTGTGTGGGAAGCAGTGCTGAGCTTGGCTGAGCCTGGCAGAAGCTGTAGGTGCTCTGTGGGCAGTGGTGGGGGAGTTTGGGTTTTGATTTGAGGGAAGTGACCACTCGTCAGAGGCTAAGCCAGGTGAGTGGCAAGATTAAACTGAAGCTTTTACAGCATTGCTCTGCTTAAATGGGAAAGAGAAGACTAGAGTCATCGAGGCCACAAAGGCCTGGTAGACACAGAAGCTCCCAACAGGAAACCTATAAAATGTGTGAGTGGCAGCAGAGACATTCTTGCTAGCACTATTGCTTAATTTCTAGTTTAAAAATCTTGTTGGCTTTTTACTTTATACAGCTGTGATCATAACTAAGAAGCAAACACTAACAACAGCTTTGTACCTAAAACCTTCCTGTGATTGGCTTCCTCCCTTCCCCTCCCTTTCTTCTTCTTCCCCCCCCCCCTTCTTTTCTCCTCTCCTTCCCACCTCTCCCTTTCTGTTCTGTCCTTTTCTGTTCTTTCCCTGCCTTCTCCTCCCTTCCCTTCCTGTTCCTCTCTCTTCCCTCCTTGTTTCCTTCCACCTTCCCCTTCCTTCCTTTTCTCTTTGCATGCCTCTCTCCTTTCCTCTTTTCTTCCCTTTTGGTAAGTCATTAGGCAGGAAGTGACTAGTTCAAAAGTATAAGATTCTTGAAAGCTCTTGACACATACATTGAACTTGGCTTTCGAAAGAGATTGTTTTTATTACATTTCAATTGACAGTGCATGAAACTACCTTCAAAACTTCACCCTGGGTTGGGGATGCAGTCCAGTGGTAGAGCATTCTTGAGAACCACAAAAGAGTCTTTAAAATCATGAATTTGGGGGCAGGAATGCAGACTCAGTGGTTAAGAGCACAGACTATTCTTACAGAGGATCTGAGTTTCGTTTCCAACACTGAAATTGGTGTCTCACAACCTCCTGAAACTCTAGCTCCAGGGGATCTAACATCTCTGGCCTTCAAAGCCATTCACATACACATACCCACACAGACAGAGACACACACAGACACAGACACAGACAGACACAGACACACACACACACACACACACACACACACCCAGACACACACGTACTAAAAAAAAATCTTTAAAATATGACATGCTAAATGCTTAATAAATTCTAACTTTAGATTCCATAGTATGTAGATTGAATTTAGTACTCATAATTCACATTGACTTCAAAAGATTTAAATATTTTAGCTTTTTAAGAAATCTTTTTATTGTTGGCTTTTACAGTCTGAAATTCGGTAGTCTAAGTGTTCCAACTGCATTATCGCACACACAGAGAACTATGTATTGGCCTGCATAATCCCTGGTTTTGTGTGGCTATTTCACTCTGATGTGAGGAAACGTTGATGGCAGTTTTATCTCTATTACTTCTCCTTTCTTTTCTTGCTTAAAAAAAAGTAAAACTGCTAAACAACTGTCCCTAAAGGAACAAAATACAGAATTTGTCTTTATTTCCTTCTGTTGAAACACATAAATGTTATGGCAAAAACAGTATACCATTCCAATTTTATAGCAAACCCGTGTCTGCAGGGGCAGGCATGCCTTTTTTTATGTGAGTGCTGGAGCAGACACACCCTTGTCATGTGATCGAGAAGGCAGGCACGCCCTTCCTCATGTGAATGCAGGAGCCCTTGCCACTTGAGTGAGGGGACAGACACACCCTCCTCAAGTGAGTACAAGGGTGCTCTCACAACTCGTCGATGAACGATGAACTAACTTCTTTGAAGAAGTTTTTATTTCTCCCTCTGATTTCAGTTATGAAATTGGAAATGTAGTCTCAACAAGGGGGCTGGGAATCTATAGGAGACTTATAGTGAAAACATTTGACAAAGGGATAATTTAAGACTGATCCAACAGAGGACATGGCTATTTGCAAAATTATAAGTGGCTCATAACACTGAAAGTTCTGCTTTGCTAATAAAGAATTGTGAATTGAAATGGGAAACTATTTCTACCTATCAATTTGGTAAAAATAAAGATCTTCTTCAGCGTTGGTAAGGGTAGAGTGAAGTACTTTTGCAGACTTGGCTGTTTGGAATATGAATTGGCATAAGCATTACAGAAATCAATTTAGCAATATGTATTAAGAACTGAAAAAGAGTTCCCATCCTTTATGACTCAGTAATTTCTCTTTTATAAGTCTATTATAGAGTAAATTATTCAGAAATTGGATGCCCAAGGATGTTCAGTGCATTGTTATTTATAACAGCAGAATATGAAACAGAACCTAAATATCAAACAAGAAGAAAATACTTGAATACATTATGGGATGGAACATGCTGAGACTGTGGCTCAAGCCCAGCAATATTGAGCCAGTCCAGCGAAGGAACCAGCCTGTAAACAGACTCAGAGGCAGTTCCTCTTGTGGGAGGTATGGGAGCCAGCAGACTCATCTTGGAAATTTGTACTTTCTCATACATAAAAAGTCCCAACTGGAACATATAGATCCTCAGAGGGTGGAGTCTGGGCATCTGTAGTTTTAGAAAGGTCAAAGGTGATTCTGATTCATGTCTAAATTCCTGAACAATGTTTGTATAATATGACTTGGTTACTAGGTCAGCCAGCCTCTCTGTCTAACTTCCCACAGCACAAGTTATAACGTTTGCCTTCTGTGATTACCATGCTCTGCAACAGCATTTATAAGAGGGAGATCCCTGTGAGAACTTTTTAGACTATCTCTAAGAGCACGGATGGGTTCCTTCCTGTGAGAACACCCCTTGACAGGTTCCTGCAGTGGTTCTCTGTGAAGGAATGAAGAAGTGGGTGAGAGCTGTGTGGTTTGCAAGCCCAAACTTCTGTATTCTATTTCACATTCTTACTTGTCGGCTAACACCTGCTTTGCTTTCCAAATCCAGGTTTCAATGGGTTAGGAATTGTTTTATAGATATTATAGTGACTTATCAATCAGAATCCTGCATGGAAATAAACACAGGCTCTAGCACAGTGCTCTAAGATCCTTTAACAGTCACAGCATGATGTAACGAGTTTGTCCAACAAGTAGCAGGGCATCGTGGCTGCTAAGGATCATGTGACATCCTGACCCAGTCTCTGCACATCTCGCATGACTGACTAAATACCTGGATTATACAGCGTAGCTCAGAGTGTGGATGCAAAGGCTTCAAGATGATGCTAATGGAGTGGTACTTGAACTCTGTCTCCTTGGCCACTGGGGGTAGTGCGTCGGCAGAAGATGAGGAGTGCGTAGGAAAGCAAGAGTGCAGGAAAGTGGGAGAGCAGGGAAGCTGTGGCCATCTTCATGTGTTTAGTCCCACCTCAGCTTATACATTAGAGGACTGATGCCCTCTGTGCACCTCTGTGGGCAGAACCAGAGCTGTTTAATGAAGAAGTGATTTTAGTGCTTCGTTCCTGTCTAGAGATCCATTTGAAACAGATCATCATTAGCTTTATGGTTTTAATTGTATTGAACTTCCTTATTGTAACCTATTGCTTTATTGCGTGAGTCCATTAACCTGGGTAGCATGGAGCACAGTTTTAGACCCGTGTTTATATCTGGACTAATTACACAGATGCCATCAGGATAGGATGAGATATTTTTTCAGATCAGCACGGGAGAAATTATCTGGATCTCTTTCCTAACTCCAGGGTTTGGAACGATATTCAAATCAAACCCAAAAGATGCTGAACAATATTCTGAAAATGTTTTGCTTTGAAATATCTATCAATCCATCAACAATGAATGGCAGTGTGGTAATTCTCACATTCGTGTGGCTTCCATATGCTTCTCATTAGAAAGTTCTGTGGGAAGCACCGGTCTGCAGGTTCCCCCAATCAAAACCAGGTGGCTAATGGTCACAAACTGGGGGACCAGGAGGAGATTTGTGCCTTGCTCATTAGGGTGGAGATGGGACATCCAAGCCACTAGCTGAGGGCTTAGAAGATGAGATAAACCAGGAACAACCAAGACCCAGCTCTCTGTGCGGACCTTCGCTAATAATTGGGAAAGTGGCTCAGCTTAACGTTAATGCCCAGTTGACCAGAAGCACGTCTTCCTGGAGTGGGAGGGTGCCTGGGCAGCTTGTTTGGTTCACACAGCGTGTTTCTAACTGCCCGAAGGAAGCAGTACTGAGGTTAGAATTGGGCCCTTTGTTACCTCACAGATGCTCAACAGCGGGGTGTTTACAATGCCCATCAAGCAGGCCTTCCGTTGCACCTGTTGGGGGACCAGCTGCAGAAAGCAGGTGTATCTAGGGACCGAGAGCACTGGTGACTGTGGAGAATGCTGAGGACCACCAGATGTATTCCACAAAACAACAGGCCAACAGCTGGGGAGACAGGAAAAATGTGGATTTAATTAAAATGATGTGCAAATTTGATTATTAACTTCAAGCCCACCGTGTGAATGCTCCCAGCATGCGTGCACACACACATATCTGTATAAAATGTGCATTTAAGAGCGACTGACTGGAATGTGTGGATGGAATGAGGTTCCCCTTCCCCAATTCCATGCACATTACCCCGTGCTCACTGGGCCACACATTGTCCATTATGTTTCCAGTCCATTGAAATGTTTTCCCAGGCAGGAAGCTAAGTCTTCAGTTTAATTGTGAGAGCTTTCTAATCTCAAGAACATAGCTGCCCATTTAAACAGCTAAGGGGACTCAGGGATTTTCTGACTCCTGCTTTTCTATGACTAGTTACCAGGATGTATTCAGGGTGGGATGGACTGTGGACTCTCACAAGGCTCCACCCATCCCTTCTTTCTTACTTGCCATTTCCACAGGAATGGAAACCCAACGGTGCTTCATGAAAGACACAGTTTTCAGAGAGAAGTGAGTTCAACTTTTGCTGAATTCCATCCATAGCCCTTAGGATGAGTAGGAGCTTGAGCAGGGCTTGAGATGGGCCGTAGAATGCTGTGTGTCATCCTCTTATCACTGAGCAAGTCTGGTGGGGTGAGTCATTGCCCAGCACTCGGAAGAGCTATTATATATACCTTGTACCTGGGAAGCAGCATCTTGTTGAACAGCATCCATGACAAAGGGATAACTACAAGGTTGGACATCAGAGCTGAGTTTAGAATCTAAGATCTGACATGTACTGTCTGTCACCTTGCACGACAACTTCTCGATGTTCTTTTAGGACATTGATTGTTACCCAAGGCCCTCTTCCTGCGTGTTATACAGATAGGCTAACTCACTTAGGAAGGTGCTTGTCATTCTAAGGAACAAAGTTCTCCCTGCTCTGGTTTCGAATGCTGTCTGTAGTACTTGTTATCTTCATGTGTCAGTGCAGAATGACGTTACCGTAAATACAGCCTTAGTCATTACAGCAACTCTCAGACCTTATCAGAGAAGTTTCTTTGTGCAGTGGATGGTGGTGAATGCAGAACTCACAACTGGTCAAAGTGCAAAGCATAGGTGTCAGTGCAGTGTAGTCTTAAATGGGAATCCGTTTCATACCTCCTTAACACAAGGCTCAGGGACCATTTTGGAGGAGGGGGAAGAAAGACTAAGGGACAGAGACCAGGGAGGATCATGGTGAAGCTTCTGGTCATGAAAGGACCACTGCACTCAGGAACTCGAAGCAGCACAGAGACCTGAACAAGCAAATCAACATCCCACTGCTCCCCTTGCTGAGGACCTCCTGACCACTGCTGGCTGGTAGGGAGTGGAGAGTCAGGGAGTCAGGTCCCTTCAAGGTGTGGCCCCTGGTAGGATGGCCATGTCCAGTGGAGGACCCGTACCCATAAATACATGGGCAGCAAGAATTGGACTCAGTGGATTATTTTTTTAATATACAATTTATTTAATAAATTAATGTCATTCAAAATACAGTGCCAGAGCATTATGCAGTTGAACATGCCAGCCATGTTTGCCATGAGGCACCTGTGCTCATGTTACATTGGTGGCGCCCCACTACTGCTAGTGGTTCCTGGGATTAATGCCAGAGCAGCACTAGGACCTGCTCTTCTGCACAGTGCAGACAATTCCTGCACAGTTCACCTTCCTAATCCTAGCCCCCCAAACATACACACATCAAGTTAAAAAAAACCACACCTATTAGATACCTACACACAATCACTCTACAGTAATGCTTGTTATTAAATTAAGATGTAATGACCTGGTTAATCCACTCTAAATCTTTTTAAGATGGAGAACTACATCAGCAGCAGGTGGTTATATGCATGAGCCAATGTTAATGTAATATAGGAAGTGGAGACATTTACTGACTAAAGCTCTACATAGACCCGCACAATGAGGGACTAGCAATTCATTTGCAAGCCTAGCAACATAAGTCCACACCTGGTAAGTGGCCAGCTGACTGGACAACCTGTATTCTAGATAGACACGTGTAAGTCAGTGGGAAGGGAATCCATGCACCTAGTAGAATAGTGAGACTGACCCTGCAGTCGCAGCTTTCCCTGCGTAACACCATAGACGGATAGCAGATCTTGCTCAACAATAGGATTTAAAAGACATTTCTAAACCAACATGAACGTTAGTGTTAAGTGCAGCGGAATTATACTAAAAAAACTATATTCCAGGACTTTGGAAGTACAGGAATCCAATACATATACTAAGATAATCTCAGCACAATTTTTAGATACCACACTGGGAACAGATTACTTTTAAAAGTGAAGTTCTGAGCCGGGTGGTGGCGGCACCTGCCTTTAATCCTAGCACTTGGGGAGGCAGAGACAGGCAGATTTCTGAGTTCAAGGCCAGCCTGGTCTGCAAAGGACTCAGTGGATTATTAAAAAAAGAAGAAGAGGTCACAAAATCAAGATAGGGAATTGAGTGAGAAGAGAATCTGAGGGGAGCTGGGAGGTAGGGATACACGGTAAATATGATTAAAAAATACCGCATGCATGCATGGAATTCTCAAAGGACTGATTACAATGTTACATTAAAGGGAAGTGGAAAAAAGAATATCCAAGACAACAACAGCAACAACAATGACTGTGAAAGAACCACCAAGCCAGGACAACTGCTTACTGTCTCTGTGGGCTGGGAGTGCAGATATTTCTATCCAGGGTCTCTGGATGCTCTACTTGTGGTTGGGGTCATCTGAGGCTCGCCTGGATGTGTTGATCGGTTCTGATTGTCAAATTGTAGGGGGTTAAGAAACAGCCAAGTGTCTTGTGAAGATTATATGTCCCAGTACAGGGGAATGCCAGGGCCAGGAAGGGGGAGTGGGGAGTGGATGGGTTGGGGAGCAGGGCATGGGGAGGGTATAGGGGACTTTTGGGATAGCATTTGAAATATAAATGAAGAAAATATCTAAAAAAAAAAAGAAAAAGAAAAAAGAAAAGAAGTAAAAAAAGAAAAAAGAAAAAGAAAAAAGAAAAAAAGTAAAAAAAGAAAAAAGAAAAGGCCAAGGAATTGGTAGAGCATACTTTGGGGTGTGTCTTTGAGGTGTTTCCATAGGTTTCAATAGCTTAGACCTATTGAATGGATTGACCAACTTCTGTATGGATTCATATTCTGAGGCATTTTTTGGCTAGTGGTGAAATGTGCTGCAGGGGTTTCCTCCAGTGGCCCATGGGGACTACATTTCTTCTTGGGTTCCCCTTTTCTCCACCTCGTGGTGGTCACGATCTACTCTAGCACATTCAGGGTGGGCTGAAACCTTTGAAGGTGTAATCTAGAAATCAGTCTTTCCTCCCTTAAGTTGCTTCTGTCAGGCATTTTGTCACAGTGAGAAGAGTTAGTAACAAAATGTGGAGAGATTTGCTCTCTTTATTGGTAGAAATCATTTGCCTCTTTCCTCACTGGATGTTGTTCAGAGGCCACCAAATGCTCCTACAGGCCCCTGTTCCTTGCCACATGACCTCTTACTCCAAAGCCAACAACAGGGCCTCTCTTTCCTGACAAGATAAAAAAAATTTTTTTTCCCTGGCTGTCCTGGAACTCACTCTGTAGACCAGGCTGGCCTCGAACACAGAAAACCACCTGCCTCTACCTCCCAAGTGCTGGGATTAAAGGCATGTGCCACCACTGCCCTGCTAAAATAAAAATCTTAATTTTTTTTTTGAAATAGTGTCTCATGAAGCCTTGGGAAGTCTTTTATTCTCCTTAGATTTATTTATTTTATTTTATATTGTGAGGGTTTTGTATGCATGCACATATTCAAAACACATGCGTGCCTGGCGTCTGTGGAGGCCAGAAAAGGGTGTCAGATTCCCCTGGAACTAGAGTTGCCGATGGTGGTGAGCTGTCCTGTGGGTGCTGGGAACCAAACCTAGGTACTCTTCAAGAGCAACTGGTGCTCTCAACCACTGAGCAATCTCTTCAGTCTCCTAGTGAAAAGTCTAAAGAGCAAAATACAATGCAACCCCGAGAGTAACTTAGCATGTAATCAGATCAGGAGAGTAACAACTAACTGATCACTTGTAATATACTCTCTTGGATACAAGCATATCATGAGTTGTATTCAGACTGAAGCACAGACCCATTGGGGATGACCCACTGAGGCCACTTCGCAATGTGCTGTTCATACCCACCGAGGGTACAGTAGTCCTCAAGAGTTCCAGGGAAGCTGCCATGCATTGCATAGATCAAGCTCAATCCAGTGATGCTGCAGTGCACAGCACAGATGAAGCTATTTGAGGACATGTATATCAAGGAACATCATTTTCCTTCTCAGCTTTCAGCCCGGAGCACCGCCCCCAGATGTGCTTTGAGTCTCTATAGGTGAGTCTTTGCTCCAGCTGTGCTCCCAGCTTGGGCACTTCCCTTGTTACCTTATTTCACTGAAAGACTCAGCTCAGATACTCTGGCTTTTCCCTCTGGACCCTTTATCACAGAATGGCAGCAAAGTACTTGGCTGTACTATTTATAGAACACGGGTTTGATTCCAAATTGTAGCATAATTACTTGTGTATGTATTGACCTACTTTTAAGAAAGGAGCCATGTCCTATGTGTTGTCCTTTTAAAATTTTTCCCCCTGTAACGTCATTTTTACATGAGAAGTACTAAATAAATATTAGTTGAATGAAGTTTCCTCAAAAAATTGACTCAACTTTTCCATGTTTCTTTTTCCAGGAATGCCATTTGCAGTGGTTTGAATATGCTTGGCCCAGGAAGTGGCATTATTTGGAGATGTGGCATAGATGTTGGAGTATGTGTCTCACTGTGGGTTTGGACTTTGAGACCCTTCTCCTACTGCCCATGAGACAGTCTTCTGTTTGCCTTCAGATCAAGATGTAGAACTCTCAGCTCCTCCTGAGCCATGCTGGCCTGGACACTGCCATGCTCCCTCTTTGATGATACTTGACTGAAACTCTGAACCTGTAAGCCCGCCCCAATTAAATGTTGTACTTATAAGAGTTGCCTTGGTCATGGTATCTTTTCACAGCAGTAAAACCCTAACTAAGACATGGGTCATACACAGTACATCCCTACAGGAGTTTCAGGGTGTGCTCTTAAACTGGGGTGAGAAGACTTACCTCAGGCTTTTTTCTTATTTCCCCTACAGAAGAGAAGGTACCTCAGATACAGAAACCACCCCAGTGGGATCTGCCCAAACACTTGACAAGTTCCAGAGGCAAAGTTCTTTACTGTTCCATCTGCTTGGGTCCCGCTGCTGAAAGATGCTGTGTGCCACTTGCCTGGGATCTTCTCCCTGCAATTATGATGCTGGGGGCAGAACTCCCTGCTGAAGATACCTCCTCGTGTTGATAGAATAGCATAGAGCCTGGAGTCAGGCTGGCTTTCCAGCACTCAACAGGGGTTTCCAGCGAGGCCTGTCGTCCTGTAGCAGTTTAGAAGTGTTTTGTTTGTTTGTTTGTTTTTTTTATTTTGGTTTTTTGTTTTCAATGTTAAATTGCATTTTATTCTCCCTAATTACCAACTGGATGGTGGAAGTGGTTTGGCTTCCATTTGTTTAGCTCCATATAAGATAATAAAACAGCCCCATCACATACCAATCTAAGTAACTACTGTTTGGCTTGGGGGAGGTGTTAAATGTGACATCAATAAAGCATAGTCCAAATGCTTCCCCTGATGCACGGTTCCATGTCTATCCTCCTCTCTCCAAGGCTAATTACCTCTTGGAGGAGAGAGGAGGAGTAGTGGGTGGGATGGGCAGAAAGCTAAGGAAAGGGAAATTCAGGTAAACATCAAGAAATATTCCTGACATCGAACTCTGCAAAGGGTTTGATGTTTATTTCTTGTACTTAATATGATAGCAAAGTGAGTCAGACCTGAAGAAGAATCCACGTTAGCAGGATGTTCCTTTATGAATGCCTACTACCACCCATAGCGGGAAGGGTGGCTGTGTCTCTTGCAGTTGCTTTCTCTTTCTGACACTCTAAATCGATGATCCTACAAGATGACATTGGGTAGGTTTGGGTTTATGCAGTGAAGTGAGAGATAGGTCCTCTGTCAGGAGTATAGGGAACAGCAATAGTAATAGCCCAGCGAGCTTGGATACAAGAGGCACTTGCCTATGGATGGGGAATGTTGCTGGGTCATTGGGAAGCTCTTAGAGTAGAAGAGCTGCAAATGGGTACAGAAGGCTCTGGAGCAAAGGATAGTTGATACTAATAAAAGGATATGAAAACAAAGGAAGCTCGATGTCCGGGGGTTAGGAGCAGACAGTGTCATTCAACAGAGGGGTACCCTCCAGACACCCTGACTGCCTGGACAACAGCACTGTTTAAAGCTCCTGGGGCTGACACACAGGTAACAGAACCAGAAGCTAGGTTTAGTAAGGGGGAACAGCCCCACTGTGAGTATCCATCATTGTTACTTTTCATGGCTAACTCTTATTCCAAAATGTTTTCCAAGACCTCCCTATCCTTCCCTCCTCCTCCTCCCACTGGTGTGTGTGTGTGTGTGTGTGTGTGTGTGTGTGTGTGTGTGTGTATGTGTTTGTGTTCACCAGGACTGCTATAAAATGGACTGGGGAGATGGCTCAGTGGGTAAAGTACTGGCTACACAAGAGTGAAGACCATCTGATCCTTCTGGATTCTATCTATGCCTGGAGCTGACCCTGTGCCATCTCTCTGTACCCAGAATCCCACTGGGAGAGAGCAGGTTTCACAGGAGTGCTGACACACCTGAGAGCATAGGTGAGACCACCACTTCTGCTCAAATTCCTGGCCCAAGAGGGACCCACCCAGAGCCATCAGGAGGCATGAATCAAGGAAAGTCAGGGGACAGGATCCTTCAGGTTTCCAAAGCTGACCTTGTGCCACAGCTCTCCATACCCAAATTCCTCCCAGAGAGAACTGGTCCCCCAGGAGTGCTGACATACAGGCTTACAGGAGGGACAAGTCACAGTCAGAGACAGCAAGACCAGCTAACACCAGAGATAACCAGATGGTGAGAGGCAAGGGCAAGAACATGAGCAACAGAAACCAAGGCTACTTGGCATTATCAGAATCCAGTTCTCCCACCACAGCAAGCCCTAGATATCCCAACACACCAGGAAAGCAAGACTCTGATTTAAAATTACATCTCATAATGATGATAGAGGACTTTAAGAAGGACATAAATAGCTCAAAAAAAAAAACCCACAAAAGAACACAGGTAAACAGGTAGAACCCCAAAAGGAAATACAAAAATTGCTTAAAGAATTACAGGAAAACACAATCAAACAGGTGAAGGAATTGAACAAAATCATCTAGGATCTAAAAATGGAAATAGAAACAATAAAAAAATCACAAAGGGAGACAACCCTGGAGATAGAAAACCTAGGAAAGAGATCAGGAGTCATAGATGCTAGCATCACCAACAAAATACAAGAGATAAAAGAGAGAATCTCAGGTGCAGAAGATACCATAGAAAACATTGATACAAGAGTCAAAGAAAATGCAAAATGCAAGAAGCTCCTAACTCAAAACATCCAGGAGATCCAGGACACAATGAGAAAGCCAAACCTAAGGATAATAGGTATAGAAGAGAGTGAAGATTCCCAACTTAAAGGGCCAGTAAATACCTTCAACAAAACTATACTACACTTGATCTTAGCCAAATGGACGAGAAGCGATTCAACAAAACTATAGAAGAAAACTTCCTAACCTAAAGAAAGAGATTCCCAGCCGGGCGTGGTGGCGCACGCCTTTAATCCCAGCACTTGGGAGGCAGAGGCAGTCGGATTTCTGAGTTCGAGGCCAGCCTGGTCTACAAAGTGAGTGCCAGGACAGCCAGGGCTACACAGAGAAACCCTGTCTCGAAAAAACCAAAAAAAAAAAAAAAAAAAAAACCCAAAAAAAGAAAGAAAGAGATTCCCATGAACATACAAGAAGCCTACACAACTCTAAATAGATTGGACTAGAAAAGAAATTCTTCCCATCACATAATAGTCAAAACACCTAATGCACAAAACAAAGAAAGAATATTAAAAGCAGTAAGGGGAAAAGGCCAAGTAACATATAAAGGCAAACCTATTAGAATTATATCAGACTTCTCAACAGAGACTTTTAAAGCTAAAAGATCCTGGGCAGATATCATATAAACCCTAAGACAACACAAATGCTAGGCTACTATACCCAACAAAACTCTCAATTGTCATAGATGGAGAAACCAAGGTACTCAAGACAAAACCAAATTTATACAGTATCACAAGTCAGAGACAGCAAGACCAGCTAACACCAGAGATAACCAGATGGTGAGAGCTCTCCACAAATCCAGTCTTACAAAGGATAGTAGATGGAAAACTCTAACACAAGGAAGAAAACTACACCCTAGAAAAAGCAAGAAAGTAATCTTCTTTCAACAAACCCAAAAGAAGTTAGCCACACAAACATAATTCCACCTCTAACAACAAAAATAACAGGAAGGGACAATAGCTATTCCTTAATATCTCTTACCATCAATGGACTCAATTCCCCAATAAAAAGACATAGACTAACAAACTGGATATGTAAATGGGACCCAGCATTTTGCTGCATACAGGAAACACACCTCAGTGACAAAGACAGATGACACCTAAGAGTAAAAGTTTGGAAAACAATTTTCCAAGCAAATGGTCCCAAGAAACACTTTAGTAGTCATTCTAACATCAAATAAAATCAATTTACAACCACAAGTTAGGCAAAGAGTATGGAATACCCAGGACAACTCACAGAACGCATGAAACTCAAGAGGGAGGAAGACCAAAGTGTGAATGCTTCAGTCCTACTTAGAAGGGGGAACAATTTACTCAAAGGAAGTAGACGGTGGGAGGGACTTGGGAGGAAGAGAGGAGGACAAGGGAAAAAAGAGGGGCAGAATCATGTATGGGAGTAGATGGAGGAGATGTGTAGAGGGTCAGGAAATTGAACAGAGGTGTGTAGCAATGGGGGTGGGGTGGGGTGGGGAGCTGGGGTAGCAACCAGAAAGTCTCAGATGCCAGGGAAGCAAGAGCCTCCCAGGACCTCATGGGGATGACATTAGCTGAAATACCCCACGAAGGGGAGGGAGAGAGAACCCGTTGAGACCATATCCAGAGGATAGGCATGACCCCCCATTGAGGGATGGGGCCACCCACCCATCTCCAAAATTTTAACCCAGAATTGCTCCTGTCTAAAGGAAATACAGGGACAAAGAGTGGAGCAGAGACTGAAGGAAAGGCCATCCAGAGACTGCCCCACCTGGGATCCATTTCACAAGCAGACACCAAACCCAGACACTATTGCTGATGCCAAGAAGAGCTTGCTGACAGGAGCCTGATACAGCTGTCTCCTGCGAGGTTTTGCCAGATTCTGACCAATACAGGTGCAGGTGCTCACAGCCAACCACCGGACTGAGCACAGGGACCCCAATGGAGGAGTTAGGGGAAGGACTGAAGGAGCTGAAGGGATTTTATCTGGCATCAATGGTTGGGCAGGCCCTTGGTCCAGTGAAGACTTGATGCCCAGTGTAGAGGAATGCTAGGGTGGCAAAGCAGGAGTGGATAAGTGCGTGGGGGAACACCTCATAGAAGAGGGGTAAGGGTGGATGGGAAAGGGGGTTTGCAGAGGGGAAGCCAGGAAATGTAAACAAATAAAGTATTCAATTAAGAAAGAAGAGTGAAGACTCAAGTTAAAATTCCCATAATTCATGTTTAAAAAAACCACATGTAGAGGTTCCTGCTTATAATCCCAGCAAAGACAGAGGGATAGGTAGGTCCCTGGAGTTTGCTGGCCAACCAGCTTAGTCTGTTTGGTGATGTTCAGGCCAGTGGCAGATCCTGTTTCAAAAGACAAGGTGGAAATAGTGCCTAAATAATGTCACCTGAAACTGACCTCTGACCTGTGACCTCCACACTCATTTGCATAGATTCATGCAGGCACCCCAACATGTACACACACACATGCAAACATGAAATGGTATGAGGGGCTATGACTGTAGCTTGGTGGCATCTCTCCTGCCTCGCACGTGCAAAGTCATGGATTCTGTCCCCAGAACTGCCAAAATTCAGCAAATGATGAGCCTCAGAAGTGATATGAACACTCAGCTCATAGAAAGGAGCTGAGGACTGAACACTAAGACCTGTGTGTGCCCTTCTCATGGCTGTCAATCAAGGTTCAGCACCCTTCAAACCTTCCAAACACCCAGAATGGCTTCTATATTCTCCACCTCTTCTGTTGCCTTACTACCTTTGACCTACAGGCTACAGAAACACACAGGCAATAGAAAGAATGTCCCAGCATGCCTTGTGCGAGTTTGCGTGTGCGTGTGCTTGTGTGTGTGTGTGTGTGTGTGTGTGTGTGGTTTACAGTGCAGTTTTGGAGGCTACACAAATGCAGATGCTAATCTCTTAGCACCCTTATTACTCTCCCTGGTGTCAGCTAAGACCCACACTGGTCTGTGTTTAACTTCTTCTTCTCTTCTCTTCTCTTCTTCTTTTCCTTTCCTTTCCTTTCCTTTCCTTTCCTTTCCTTTCCTTTCCTTTCCTTTCCTTTCCTTTCCTTTCCTTTCCTTTCCTTTCCTTTCCTTTCCTTTCCTTTCCTTTCCTTTCCTTTCCTTTCCTTTTCTTTCCTTTCCTTTTTCCTTTCCAAACAGAAGTACTTTGGGAGGTACAATATTAGGGTTTTGAAACTACTTGGCTTAATAGTGATAGAATTGGAGCACTGATAAACTAGACTATGATTCTGCAAACAGCTGAGGGCAGTAGTTTAGTGTGGGTAGACTGTCCATCCAGGGGCATGGGACAATGTCTGGAGACAGTTTTGATTGACACCATAGGGGAAAAATCCTTTGGGCATCTAGTAGGTACAGGACATGGATCAGCTAACATCGTAGGGTAGTCTCTTAGTTCCTTTTAATATACGACTGCCGTAACAGTTAGTGCCATGAGAAATTGACACAAACGCAATGGCTTATAGCAATCGGATTTACTTTTTATATTATTGGTCAGAGTTTACATGCAGCTCAGAAGGCTAAATCGAGGATGTCCTTAAGCTGTCTTCTTTTGGAGTTCTACAGCAAAACCCATTCCTTTGGCTTCTCCAGCTTCCATATGTTCCCTAATTCTTTGGCTTGGGGTCCCTTGCTCTATATTTAAAGCCACAGGGAGCTGGCCAAGTGCTTCTCACAGTTTGAAAGTTTGTTGTCTTCTCTCCCGTGATTGTACCTCTTGCAAGTTCATTTCCCAGGGACCTAGGACTTCACTGGGTCACCAGGTCCTGTAAGAGAGTCTGTTTCAAGGTTAGCTGATTAGCAACCTTGATTCCATCTGTGAACCTGAATTACCTTTGACCATGTTGTGTGACATATCCACAGGTCGCAGGAGTTAGGTCTCAGGTCATTTAATGTCTGTAGAGTTGTTTTTTATGCCTCCTACCATCCCGTAACAAAATTAGCCAGCCAGCAACAAATGCCTGTGGTGCTGAGGCAGAGAGTACTGGCCCCAGCAGAAGCTCACTGGTTTTAGAAGGCAAGGACTCCCTTCCATGTAGTTAAAAGAGAGAGAAAGACAAGCTGCCTGTAAAACGGACTCGAGTGTTAATACTGGGGTATTAACACTGCTGCTGGGAGCGCCCGTGGGCCCACTGTGGGTCACGTGACATGCTGTGCGCTGAGGACTTGAGAGCCTCCGCTAAATAAAGGAAGCGGCAGCTTCTTGTAACACATCTATGAGACGGAATATTCATTTTCTCTTCAGTGGGACTCACACATGACAAAGGCGAAGCTTTCTTCACGTTGTTTGTTTATAGAAAATGCAACTCCACCGAGGCCTGATGTTAAGCTTGCTTCTCTGATGTTAGCGGTTCCAAGATGCGCAGGGCCGCTGGAGTGTGTTCTTATGATCTTGCCATTTATTTACCTTGATATGAAAGTCCAATTACTGTCAGTGCTGCTGCTTGTTAAATACAGCCAGAGCACCAGCTTCTGAGAGTGCAAATATGTGTCTGATTCTCTGGGGCTGGGATCAGATGGAACTTGAGGAATATGAGTTGTGGGAATGTGGGTGCAAATTAATTAAATACTGAAGATAGCAGTGTGTGTGTGTGTGTGTGTGTGTGTGTGTGTAGGGGGAGGGTGTATTTTGAGTTCTTAAGAAAGGCTCTGACTTAGGCAGGGGTGATTCAGCATGAGGCTGCGGAGTCAGTTCTTTTCTTCCTGTGAGGTTTCTTTTTCTTTTTCTTTTTTCCCTTCTGGTCTTGCATGACACTGGACACATTTGCATGCATGTGCTTATGTGTGCAAACACATCTATCTCTCATTCTTTCAATGGCTCTGGGCATTGGGGTTGCTTTCTTGTTTCTTTCAACACCTAAATCAACTCTCGAGTTATCGGAAGTCAGGAATCAGAATAGAACACGTTACTTCCAATGGCACTGCAGGAATGAGTCTTCAAGTGACACATTGGAATTCTCCGGATATATTCCAACTGTCAGATTTAGTTACGGGTTTTCTTTGGGCAATCCAACTCTATTTTATTCATGGGTCATTCTAAAAATACAATCAAAGGACACCTACTGGCTACCAGTGCCTTTGGTCGTGTCTAATAGTGCTGTGAAGAGTGGTTTGAATTTAGTGCAGATGCAGGGAAACACATGCTGTCGTCGAGTGCATATCATGCTGCAGACGTCTAACATCCCCTGTCTGGAGTCCACCGCAGCAGGCCTGAGGTAAGGATGAGTGGGCTGGACTGGTCAGGTGAAGGGAGGGTGGCAGCCTGCAGGCAGCAGACTATGAAATGAACAAAATGGGATGTGGGTTTGTTTTGTTTGTTTGTTTGGTTTGGTTTTTAACTCAAGGAGAAGACAATTTTTTAGTTTGTCTCGCACGTTTTGTGTTGCTGTGTTTGATCACAGATAGCACAGAGGCCTGGAGAAGCAATTGGAGATCCATGGTTCTGGGGAGGATAAGAGCGACGACATCTTTGTTTCTGTTGTAGTGGGGCATATTCTGGAGAAATGTTTCCATTCTTGTGTAGAAATCTACTCCAAGCACAGGACTCAGAGGACAGTCCTTTTTGAGGTATGAAGTATGAGCCTGCAGCAGCTAAGCTGATTGTGTCTGAATAGCCAGTTAAGTTTCCGGTGTGTTTCAGGACTGGCTCTGTACACTGAGCTGTCATTCTCTTCTGCTGGGGAGGAGACAAGAGCAATGGATCCTTAGGGAGAGGGGCAATATCTTCTCTGCTTTATCCTAAGAAACCATCTCCTGAATGAGAGTAATTAGCACAGACGTTTGTAATATATCAAAAACTTGAAAGACAGCCCAAGACTCAATTTCGAAATGGCAGAAAAGACTTTAAAGCAGAAAGTAAATGAGGCACTATAAAATCCTGAATACACAAAATGCAAATTACCCTAATTCCTAAAAAGTCAAGTATTGTGCAACATGGTGGTCTTACACAGCTGCAGCCAGTAGAAAGTTCTGGAAGCCTTGTTAAAACAGACTTCTGGACCTTGTCTTATGTGATGGTTAATCTTAACTGTCAATTTGATGGGTTTTTAAATCACCATGAAAACAAATCTCTGGGCGTGTCTTTGAGGAAGATTCTAGATTAGTTTAGATGGAGGCAAAATGGTCCACCCTGAATGTGGGTGGCTCCGTTCTATAGGTTGAGTGTCCTAGACTGAATATAAAGGAGAAAGTGCCTGCATTCCTTGATCTCTGCTTCTTGACTGCAGATGCAGCATGGCCAGCTGCCCCCGCTCCTGATGCCATGCCTTCTCTACCACAACTGAATGTGCCCTTGAAGCGAAAGCCAAAGTAAGTCCTGCCTTTTTTCTCTCTCCAGAATCTCCTTAAAGAATATAAGGCATGGCCAGGAAGCTTCTACTTGCTTCCTCAGATAAACACACAAGTAAGTTCAAGATGCAATAAGCAAAGAGCATTTGAAGCAACCAGCTGAGCCAGTCCTTCCTCTTCCGTAAGGGGCCGGTCTCTGCCATGTCTGCACCTGTGCGCGTGCCGCTCCTGTGCCTGCTGACGAACATCTTCAGCTTTCCATCTCAAACCCTATGGCTTAGTCTACATCTCTGAATAGGACGTCAAGTTTTCATGTAGCCTCCCCTTACTGCCCACTCGCCCTTGTGCCTTTGCTGACTTAGATTCTGATCTTCTTTATTCTTTATTTTATTTTTTTCTTGAGATGGGGCCAGCCCAGGTTAGCCTTGAAGGCCTGATCCTTCTGCCCCTAGGTCCCAGACACTATGATTAGCAGTGTATACCTCCACAGATGGCCACATCTGTGAATTTAATGCAACTTCATTCTCTCTTGCTGTAAAGGCTGAAAAATAAAAGACGAGCTTGGATACATTCCCTTAGAGCTCAGATTCAGTATGCTCGATTGGTGTAGTGTATGGCCAGGCTGGATCAGAGCCAGGCCCTAGGTACCCACTTTGCTGGTGTAGATAGGCAAGGGTTCCTCTGTCTCAAACACACCCACATGCCATAAAGAAGTGACAGTATTTCCATGGTGACAGTGTGCCAGGAGTCACTCCTCAAGGCTCTGCAAAGATGTTTTAAGCCACCTAACACCTATTAATAAATCACTTTGTGTTGAAACCAGCTAGAGTGGTTTCTGCTGGCTTCAGCTGGGTCTCGGCTGAGGTACTGACTGGACACTTGCCATTCTCCCTGACCTCACCAGCTTCCTTTCCCGTATTCTTGCCAGCCTGAAAAGCTTGCCGCTAGAGTCAGTGCATGTGATACTCAGGCCTGACATGGCATCTGATCTGTCTTCTCTATCCCCACACTTCCTGGCACATTTCCTGGTATGAATGTGGCTGCTACCACTGCTAATCACAGCAGGCCCTGTGGCCTGAGCAAACAAAGAAAGCAACTGTCCTGAGCTTGCTTAAGCTTGTGCTGAGTGACTTTGACCAGGGAGATAAATGTGCATCTACTTGTTCATCAGTTACCAAAGAAGCAACTCACTTCAATCTAGCCTCGTGAACGAACCAGGGAGTTTACTAGAGTTTCTCACAGGAGCATGGATGAGGGGTTTACATATAGCTGTCCCATCAAAAAGCTCACCACAGTGTGGGTGACGAAGTATGAATGCTACATGCAGTGGGGCTGACTAGAGTTTCCTTTCCTTAGCTTGTTAGACCCTTAGGTAGGTGTGTGTGGGGAGGCGGAGAGCAGGAATCTGTACCTTCATTAGCTTCTTGACTCTTGTAAGTGCTGTTAGCTTCTATGGCAGTGGCTCTTGACCTTCTGGATGCTGCGACTGTTCAATACAGTGCCTAATGTTGTGACTCCCCCCCCTCCAAATTATTTTCATCGCTACTTCATAACTACTTTTGATATTGTTATAAATTGTAATGTAAATATTTATGTTTTCCAGTGGTCTTAGGGCCCCTGTGAAAGGGTCACTGGGACTCCCAGAGGGATCTCAAGCCACAGATGGAGAACTGCTGTTCTAGAGTCTTGTGGACCTCTCTCCTCCCTGCAGGAAGAGGAAACAGATATTCAATAGCCAGAGATACAAAAGGGTGAGTGGCAAACGAGTTTCTATAGCTTCATGGTGTCCTCTTGTTCCATGTTTAATGTCCTAGAGCTTTGAAGGCTGATTAGAAGTTTCCCACTATGTCCTATACTATGCCCTGACCTTTTAGGACACATGGGGTTTCTCTCTCTCTCTCTCTCCCTCCCTCCCTCCCTCCCTCTCTCTTTCTTTCTTTTTTTTTTTTTTTTCCGAGACAGGGTTTCTCTGTGTAGCCCTGGCTATCCTGGAACTCACTCTGTAGACCAGGCTGGCCTTGAACTCAGAAATCCACCTGCCTCTGCCTCCCAAGTGCTGGGATTAAAGGCGTGCGCCACCACCGCCCAGCTGGAATTTTTCTTATTTACTTGACATATTAAAATCACTACAATACTAATACGGGAGAGTCCAAGACAGAATTGCTGAGAGCTACCTGGGCTACACAGTGAGTTCCACAACAGCCTAGGATATAGTGTGAAATCTTGTGTTTCCTCATGGGGACAGGGTGGCTGACGAAATGGCACATTAGTTAAGAGAACTTTCTGTTCTGTAGAGGACTGGAGTTCAGTTCCTGGATCTCTAGTGTTTCAGCTCAAACCAATTGTACCTTAATTCCAGAGGCTCCAACGCCCTCCTCTGGCCTCTGTGGGAACTACATTCATAATCACAATGTGTCCCCCATTGCCTATACACACAATTAAAAAGGGAGATATTACTTTTTAAATGACCCAGAAGGTACTTTTCAATTGCAAGACTGCTATTTATGTGGTCTTTTGGGTGTTATAAATAATATTGCTCAGGGAATCCTTTCGGGAGAATTGAACATCTGTGCTGAAGACAAGAAACCTTTGTAAATAAAATGTAGGCACTTTGGGAATCAGGCATGTTAAAGGACTCCAGAGTCACGATGGATCCACACTTGCTTGAAGTTTGGTGCTATGGATTATTTTATAAGCCATTTTACCATAGTTGGTCTTCCATAAGTCCATTTGGAGTAGGCAAATGGATTATCATGCACTTGCAAACAATGTCCAGGAGCCAGGACATGGCTACACATGTAGGGGAAAGGTGGCTGGGAGGCCAGAGTGGTCTTTATTCTCTAGGAAACCTGTCCTTATCCATCACATTCCTGTGTCATGGGTCAGAGCACCTAAAAAGTTCAGGTGTCTCTCAAAGCCTGCACAATGAAAGAATTTGCCTACTGACACATGTTGGATAGAGAAGGGGCTTGATATGTGCACAACACTCATGCACACACGCACATGCATGCACATTGACCACAATCCATTCCTGGAAACTATTGTAAAATAGTCACATTTTCCCATAAGAACAATGTCATAATTGAACATTGCAATCTTGACCAAGTGCTTACTATTAAATAATTCATGGACATGACAAAAATACCCCATAAAAGCAAAGATGCTATAAACCTTTATCATACTTTTAAAGAATAAAAATGTACTCTGTCATATAAATTGGCTTGGATATACTGTATACATTGATTATATAAGAAATCTCAATGAACTATAAAGTCTATATAATATAAAAAACCACAGGTGTAGCACATCATAAATGTGACCTAAAGCTATTATGTGCACTGTAAACATTAAACATTTAATTAAGCATCTTTTTTTTCTCTTTCTTAGAAGCAGGGAGAACATTTCATGTCAGTCAAATGTTTAACTCTTATCTCAGTGAATTTTGCATTAACAAGTAGCATCCCAGAGAGCATCTCAATCTTTGACACAGTAGCTGATGGGAACACCTATTGCTGTTGAATGCCATGGTTCAATCTAAAAAGTCAGGCATGGGGTGGTATGGATATCATTACTACAGAAGCAGAGGTTTCCTAAAGAGGGCCGGCTGAGTGCTAAGAGGTAAAGGGCAGGGACTGTGTCTGGATAGCTTCGAGACTTGAACTTGATGTAAACGCTTACATATTCCTTAGAGGACACATTTCGTGTGAATCTGGTGTTTAGTGCTTGCTGCCTTTGAAAGAACATGTATGCGTCCAGTAACCACGTGGCTCTTTTCAGATTCTTTTTAGCCAATCTGGTTCGAGGACTTCAACAGCTCTGCCACCATTTTCTTAGTAAAGTAACATTTTGAAAACTTACTTAAGACAATACCCTAGCTAGCTGAGCATTACCTGTGCGTGAATGTTTTTAGACTACAGGTTCCGTGGAATTGAGATGCTGTGTCATTTACAATGTGTTTCCAAAATAGACTCATAAAAATAGAAGGAAGTGTTTACTGTTGAGTCCATGAGCACCTGCCCAAATCACATAATTAACATAGCCAGGTAATATAAATCAACCACCAGCCGCCTGCCTGTTGTGGTTTAAGTAGTTATCCTGTTTCATCTTTAAGAATACTCCGTGAAGACAGAAATGCACATTCAAACAATGTTTCCATAGGCATTAGCTTGCTCAAATACAAGATGCAAAGGGATATTTGAAGATGTTAATATTCCCAAGATACAGCTGAGCAAATATTCTATTCACTACAATGGACAGTTTGAATTACTTAAAAGTAGCTGGCTTTTATGGTCAATTGGATATTGCTGCGTTACTGGTAATAAACGGTAAATCTTAGCATAGCACCCTTCAGATCAGCTGGGATGATACTTTAAGGAAAAGAGAAAATGTAAGAATTTATACAGCATGCCAATTTCATTGTAAGTGTTATTAATAAATTAGCAAGGAAGGGGGAGCCAAGCGATGAATTGCTGGAACTCATTAAATTTGGGATGACTTTCTCTGTACTTGTGCCAAGTATTTTGAAGGTGGAGTGTGTGGAGGACACACTAACATCCCAAGCCAAGATAGGAAAGGGAAAATCTGCCAGGGGGACAACATGGCTGGCTGTGGCTGTTGTCCAGGAATTATAATCCTCCTTGAAGACTAACTAAAAATGAACTTGACCCGTTTCCTGGAACGTTTGCTTTGTATCTTTGTAGCTAAGTGGAGAGTGAGTGCCCGGGTTGTTATTACTTGTGGGACTTTGTGCACATTAGTATTTTGTATAAGCCTTGATTTTTCCTTCTGTAGTTAGAATAAAGGAGTTGGGTCTTGTGCTGTGGGGTTGACTCAGTTAATATCAAATTGTCAACAATGTGCTCCCCAAAGGTTTACATCATGTTATACATTACATATTACTACATATTAACTGTAACATAATCAATACAACAATTGTTACCTTATATATTTATATAGGAACCATCTTGAGTTGCTATGAAAAGAGCAAGGATTATGTGGCTTAAACAAGATTTATTTCTTCCAGTTTTGGAGTCCAGTTTTCAGCAGTGTTTGGAGGAGAAAAGAAAGATTCCAGGTCCCACATCAAGGTATAAGCAGATTTGGTCCATGGTGAAGCATCTTTCCAGCTCTTGAAAGGCTGCCGTTATTTAAAAAAAAAAATATATATATAATTTTCAGATGGCTGTCCTCTTGCTATGTCCCTACACAGCAGAGAGAACTAGTTCTTTTCTTATAGAGGTTCCAATCCCAGCATGGGACTCCAGCTTCACAGTCTTAGAAAACTCAGTACTTTCCAAAGACTTCCTGGTACTTTCACATTGGAGGCCGAGACTCCAATACATGAATGTAGAAGAGATCTAAATATTCCATAACACAAAAACATATTAAATAATCAAAATAAAATAACAATAGCACAGTTATTATTAGTGAATAAATATGGTGACTGTGTTGAGATCTGCAATCGAATGAATTAACGTGCATAATTTTAGAGTAACTGACATATCCCCCCGTATATCTGAGAGCCATCAGATGGGGTACTTGGAATGGCCTTACACTATATTTGAAAACTTAGGATCATGGCAATTTGTTCACTCTTGGTAAAGTGTAAACTGCCTTCAAAGGATTTAGTAGTCTGAACATCTCGGAAATGTCACTTCAAGTTGGCTTCCAATTTCATCAAAAATAGGAAATCTGACTGTAACCCTGGAGCCACCAATTTACTGATAGTCTCTGAACAGGATCATATTAGTTTCAGCTTGAGATTAACTGTGGGTTGAAAGAGAAAATCTGAATGAACATTCTAGAAATATAAGGAATTCTAGTACTAAGACAGCTCAGTTTGTGTCCCATGACCCTTGTCTTAGTTAGGGTTCTACTGATGGTTGTGTTAAAACACCATAACCAAAAACAACTTGGGGGGGTTATTTTGCTTATACTTCCAGATCATATTCCATCCTTGAAGGAAGTCTGGGGAGGAGCTTGGAGATAGGAAACGAAGCTGAAGCCATGCAGAGATGCTACTTGCTCCTCCTGGCTTGTCCTGTTTGCTTTCTTTTAGAACTCAGGACCACCTGTCCAGGTTTGGCACAGCCTATGGTGGCTTGGGCTCTCCCGCATCAGTCTTAGTCAAGAAAAGGTGCCACGAGCTTGCTCACAGGTCAATCTGATGAGGTCATTTTCTCAATTGAGGTTTCCTCTTCTGAAATGACTCTTGCTTGTGTCAAATTGACATAAAACCAGCCAGCACAACTCTGATGGAGAATAAAACAATTTGATTTGTTTGATCTATGCTAGATGGGCTGTTTTAAGAGCCAGCGACAGGACGACAGGACAGGGGATGTTTCTCTTCACAACAGTGAATGTCATTGAATGGATGGATGGATGTTGGAGGACTCCCATCTAGATCTGGATAGGAGAAACCAATGCTCTTTCTTTCAGCAGTGTTTGAAGGAGAAAAGGAAGGTTCAAGATCCCACACGGAGGAATGTTAGCCTAAAAGGATGATGGGAACATAAGGATCTGGCCTCTCTATAGCCTTCGGAATTGTTAGTAATTCAAGCTCCGTTTCCCGATAGGTGGTTCCTGGGGGAGGTTGGGGAGGGGCGTCTTTACCTGCTGAGAAAGTTTAATGTCAAGTGCAGAGTGATTTCTTTACCTCCAGGCTTCCCCTCTCCGACTTAGAGGTGGTGGCTGTTTTTCTGTCAGACACAAGCTTCACTTAATGACTGCGTAGTTTATTACCCAGTAGGTCATATCCTGTATATTTTAAGAACAAACACCTCAGAGACTGTGACTTGGTGGAAGGAGATGACATGTGTCGCCGCTGTCATTTTCACCAGAGCCTAGTGGAAAAACTAATTACCTTTTCATCTGGGCAAATGCAGAGGTCAGTTTACCACCAGTATATCACTGCATGGCAGGAACAGGGGTAATTAGGTGGGATGTGTAACCTGGATATTCCGTGGATCTCATTACATCTTATTTAGAAAGGCTATAATTTGATTGGTGGAAAATTAAGGCATCTTCTCATGGGTCATTTTATCTTTCTGCAATAATAATTCTTGGCTTGATTAAAAATTGATCCAGTGTCTTGAAGTGAATTTATTATTGCTGCAATCTATCACCCCGGACAGATAATCTGGTTCCCATCTTTATCTGATTTGAAAAATCTGTCACTTATTATGTGTTGTGTTTTTTTTTTTTCAATCATTTAAATTGATAGCATTCTAGGAAGGCATTTACAACCTCGGGCTTCTTGGAGAAACACAGAGCACCAGAGAGCATCCTTTTATGGTAAAGGACTGGATAATCTGTCAATTTTAATAAATCGATTTTGAATTGCTCTACAGCAACATTTTCACTATTAAAACTAATCAGGTCTCATTTTGAAGAGAGAGGATGAATGGGAGATAGTGGGAAGGATTTTGATTTTTTAAAAAAATAGATGCCAAAGCTACAAGACTTCCCTCTGAACTCGAAAAGCCAACCAAAATATATTTAATGGCCCTTACACACCAGTCCATAGGCTGGAAAAACATTTGAGTTAATTTGGGATTTCACGGAAGCATAATAGATTTAATTCTCCCCATTTCTACGCCCTCTCAGGGCACAGTACCAGTCCAAACAGCCCTTACGAAGCTTGCAAACATCTAATGCATGTGACTTCCCTTAATCACAGCTGCCTCCTTCTGCTTAGGTGTTCTAGATTCTTTCTGTGCATTAACTTCCTCAGGCACCACTCCAGTGCTTATGGGGAGGGCGAGAAGGGGCAGGGAATCTCCCGAGGTTTTGCTGGTGGTGGGTGGCATCTCCAGCTAGAGTCTTGTGTTCTCGATCCAGAGTATGTTCAGCACCATAACTACTGCCTTGCTTTAGAGTGATCTATCAGAGGACACATAGGAAGAAGTGCAAAGCCAGCAACCTCAACAAAGCAGCTAATAAATATTCATTAAGGCTTGATGTAATTGAGCCATCTTCTTGGTCACTTGTGATATATATATAAAAGAATGCGACAAGAGATTTTTTAAAAAATGAATAAGATGTAAACAAAGAAAATTAAATATCAGAAATGATAAAAGATATCAGCCCAGCACCATCCTACAAGACACATTTACTCAAAACTGATAATAGATGGTTGGGGACCCACCAGACTCAGCAACTGGTTCATCGGTGCACTCCCTTGCAAAATACAGTTTTAGCAAGAGCCCTGCTAAGCTGGTCTATCTAGAAGTTCATGTTGCATAGCTGGCCACTGTGACATCACATGTACTATATCAGTCATTGATTGCTTCACAGGTGGTGTCTGATCAACCTTGGCCTGTTTTCACAAGTATCCTATCAGGCAAATTGAACCAGGTATCCCCCCTTCCCCTTATGGTTCCTCTTAGTCATCTCCCATGACCCCTCCCTCTCCTTTTTGGGTATATAATCCACTCTTCCATAGTGTATTCTGAATAGAGCCCTATTTCCATGGAGAATTTTTTTTTTTGCCTTTTGTTATAGTTTCAAGTGATGTGTAGTGTTTTTTTTTTTTTTTTCACTCTCCATTTTATCTTGAATAGTGCAGAAAGATAGTAAATATCTGGAGGGAGGAGAGAAGAGAAATGGCTTTCAGGATGGGAACAATGGTATTAAAATTCAGGGACCTGGGAAGGAGTCAGAGGGTTTCGGAAACAGATACCTTTAGCAGAGACAATGGACCGGCAGGGTGGAAAGAGGTCAGTATATCATTTCTGGACAGACATGGGAATTTAGTTACAAAATAAGGGAAGTTTATTATAGGCTGGCAGCTGTGGGATGTGAAGAGGGTGTGAGCAAAGCAGACCTTAGGGCATTGAGCTGGCTGGTCCAGGTCAGGTTGTAGAGTAGACAGACTGCTGATGGTGGGACTAACCACTGACCACCTGGCATGGCAAAGACCTCAGCCCTGTGGAAAGGTGGTCAGGAAATCTTCAGAGGCAGGAAATGGAAACTGCCATCATTGTTCTTACATGGTGGCTTGGGAAACCGGAGTCCTATCGTCTGTCTCCCTCAGTCTGCTCTGGATCTATCTCATCTGTCTCTTCTCTGCTCCCTCCCTTTCAGACACCACGTCTTCAGCTTTGATGCTTCTGCTTCCTGTCTGGGCAGCTTGACTGTAGTCTGGTGAGTTGGCATTCATTTTCCGGTTTCTTCCTTGGCTGGCTTTCCCACCAGAGCCTGATTCCATGTATTACTCTCGTTCCTCTATGACTGATAAGGTACCACCCAAGGGGTCGTCATTGCAGTGGACCCCCAATCCTCTTACCAGCTTTACCAGCCAAGAGACTGTGAGGAGGTAGTTACTATGGAAGTAGACCGTAGGTGTGCCCACTATTTATTTATTTATTTATTTATTTATTTATCCATCCATCCATTTAATGTATATGAGTGCTCTATCTGTATGTGCACCTACATGCCAGAAAAGGGCATTAGAATGCATTGTAGATGGTTGGAAACCATGCGGTTGCTAGGTGTTGCACTCTGGAAGAACAGCTGGTGCTCCTAACCACTGAACAGCTCTCTAGCCCCAGCCACTCTGCATTTAGGAGAAAGACAGCTACTACCAATAGAAATTGCTTCTTGAGGCTGTGGTGGCACACTCTTGATTGTTCAAGGCTATATTACAAGTTCAAAGGCATTCCAGGTTACAAAGTAAGTCACTTTTCCAACCAAGTAACAGACTAATTAAAAGAAAAACGGAGGGTCTGGAGAGATGGGCCCAGTGGTTGAGTATACTTGTGGCTCTTACAGAGGACCCAGGTTTGTTTCCTAGGACCCACAGGGAGGCTCACAACCCTGTGTAACTCCAGTTCCAGGAGATGCAGTGCCCTCTTCTGGCCTCTGTGAACACCAGGTATGTGTGTGGTACATGGACATACATGCAGACAAAACATCCACACATCTCAAATAAAGATAAATCTAAAAGAAAAACTAAAAGAAAAGAGAATTTTTGCTTAATTAAAAAGTTGGGTTACTTTCAGGATCTTAGATACACAGAGCTGCATAATACATTTTCATCTGGCTTACAGTTTTTATTTAAAAAAGAAACTGAAAGATAGGCTTCATTATTCAATTAACAAATCATTACTGAGAACCTAAGATTTCTATAAATACGGATTCTAAATTCTATACCTTTTGTTTCTAGAGAATAAAAAAAGTATAACTAACCCCTTTTTAGTATTTAAAAACTAGGAGTTATATAGAAATTTCTAGATATACTGTGTTTTTACATATACTCACTCAATTCTGAGGCTAACTCTGTTGGTGGGGCATCTGCCTGGCGTCCCACCAGTCTAGATACATGGAGTCTGAGGACCAAACCAGGCCTTCAGGCCCTCATGCCTCTCTTCCAATCATGGTACAGCTCTCACCAGCTCTCATCCAATCGCGGTACAGCTCTCACCACAGGAGGCGCTCTTGGACGGATGTGTGGGTTTCTAAGGCCCACATTGAGATGGTGGTGGGACCATGCTATCACGCTAGTGAGTTGGGGAGTAGACAGGAACAGTGTAAGGTTCTGCGTAGGGCACCACCAAGTTATAGGATGTCTTGGTTAAGCCCATGGAAGAAGGCCTTTAATAACAGTAGTGAAGAGGGCGCAGGAAGAGACCGAGGTACATTGCTGCTGAGTATGTGGGGCTCTGGGACTCCAGGACAGAGAAACCATCTCTGCCCTCATTGTCTAGTCACACTTACCTCCCAAGCTGCTGTTAAGTACCAGCTTAGATGGATTCTGTCCTGTCCAGTGCACCCAGGCAGACAAGGCCCCCTGGAAGCTCTGCTTAGCTTCCTGCTGTGTCCATTAACTAGTTACACTGTAATTGCTTTGTCTTAGCCTTGTGATCATTCCTGGCACAGGCTGTAGTCACTGTTTCTCAGTCCTGTGATCTCCCCCAGTTGATGAGCAGATCTCCTAAGAGGGCATTCATATTACAATGGATGGTATTTGGAACTGGGTGCCAGAGGCCCCGACAAGCCCAGCACTACCTAACCTCCTCATCCCCTGCTACCTGCTGCCTCGTTTCATTCGTTTCTGAGTCTCGGTTAAGAAACTGAAATTGTATGGAAAGAATTTTGAGAAACTGCATGACATCCTGTTAATATGCTGGCAGTAAGGCCTTCCCCTAAGTCTGCTGTTTTAGGCAATCCAAAGTTCTTCTCACAAAGTATTATTTGGGTTTATTACCCATGTTGTATAGGTTGAGAGTGTTTTTACTTCCCTTTCATAATGGGGCAGCTGGTGCTTACCAATTGCATATCGGGGGATCAGGAAAAGCCAGTCTTATCTGATACCCTGTCCAAAAGTAACCAATTCCTCTCCCCAATTTTCATTTGTATTTTTGAAACTTAGATTTTAATTGGGTGGGCCAAGGCAGTAAGAGAGGCTGACTCTTGTCCCCCCATGTTAGTTTCTTAATAAAGTTGAAAATGAGGACAATGACAACAGATCACCTTCAAGCTCCCCCTATTCGGCAGTCTTGTGTAGTTTCTACTATTTCAATGGACTCCATTAGCAACCGATATGAACCCCAGGTAACTAAGGTCTCCCAACGCGCCAATCATTAAGGAGGCAGAAAGGAATTACTTATACTTGAAAGAAAGCCTTTTGCAAAACAAAGAGTGCGCACCTTTTTTCAGGGGAGCCCAGCAGTTCCACGTGACAGCGGCGAGATTATAAATGGCTCTATTCCTACAGCAGCCCTGGAGAAAGAAGGAGAGAAAATTGTGCAAGCTACTTAATGAGGTGTGTGTGTAAGAGGGATGGTTGGCAATTTGTCTTTAACAATCTTGTTATATGGCAAGAGGCTCTAAGGGGAAAAGAGAAAGAAGGAGACCGGGAGTCAATGTTCTATTTTCTAGCAATCCTCAAGAGAAAGGAGCTGGAGACCAAGAGATTCACTGAGCAAATGTTTTCTCTCTGGCAGCAAATGTGGTGCAGTGCTGGAAGGGACGCTAGGCAATGTGAGCAGAGATGGGATATAAATCTGGATTTAACCAAGGTTTCACCTCGGCAGTAATAGAGTTAGAGGGTGAAGGGTTGCAACGTGTTCAGCCTTCTCTGGAATCATTTCCTAGATGACGGGAGAATATTTTCCCTGCACGTATGGATGATCAAATGAATGGAAAGAAATACTCATTGCTATCTGATCTACTGATAGCAAGGTGGGCATCTGGAAGACTACTCAAGTATCCAGTGAGGTTTGTGTAAGAACAAATTATTTTATTTTATTTTATTTTATTTTATTTTATTTTATTTTATTTTATTTTATTTTATTTTTTTTGAAACAGGGTCTCTCCATGTAGACCTGACTGTCCTGGTTCTTGCTAGACCAGGCTGGCCTCAAACTCACCAAGATCCTCCTGTCTCTGACTCTGGAATTCTGTGATCCACGTTTAACGACAGCATCGAGTGGCTTACTTGTGGTGGGTGACCTTCTCGTAAAATGGCCAAGTATTGAATTGGTCTTTTTTTTTTTTGGAAGGGGAGCCTCTTTCTACAGGGACCCTGGTCTTAGGGACATGTTAAAGGGCAGTCAGCTCCAGAGTCTCCATGTTGCATTTCTCCTCTGCATCTTCAGCTGCAGTAAAGTTTATTAGGGTTTAAGCAAGCACTAATGTAGCTAACTCAGAATATACATGCAAGCTAAGCACTATCTGCTCTGGGCATGGCGGGGCTCAAGAAGAAGCTTATCTTGGTCCATGCTCGTCCAATGCATGCAAGGCAGTCAGTGGCATCAGTGAAGCAGTCCAGAGAGTCCCTCCCTTGTTTCACAACCATCTTTGTTCTTCTGGGCTGAGAACTCTCAATGGCAATATGTTTCATCAAAGCCTAGATGCTCATGTGTTAGAAAGGAACTGTTATTTTACATACCGCTCGCATGAAGGAAATACATCCATGGTGAGTGCCTAACAGAACAGCCTGTGTCAAGTCAGGATACACACAGAGGAAAAGATTAAGGAAAACTCTCCAGAAAGACCAGCAAAGTAATCTATAGGCCTCAACTGTGGGTTTCTAAAGGCAAGAAAGGACAAAGATCTCAGAACCTGAGTGATAGGCTGGTGCAGACTTGCCTAGGCCCTAGGGCTGAATTCACATTTTTGGTGGGGGCTAACAATCCTGGAGGAGAGAGATTTCAAGTGGTCTCAGGTTACTCGGACTGTCAGAGACAAAGGCAAATGCCCTCTGGAAGAATTCATGCCCAAACCTAGTGACTGGAAGACTGCTTTGCTCACCTAAGCCTGATTTTAGGGACCCTGAAACTGAGAACAGTTCAGCTCAGAGCTGATGATGGACACTAACAATCTCAGCCAGCATGCTCACGTGCTTTGACGTGATTCCTCTTCTCTTACTTGGCTCTGGACAGGGGGACTTTTCTCAATCCTTTGCCACGAGCTGATGAAAGCATTTCAGGAATTTTCCGGTTTTCCTTTCTAACTGATTTGTAGAAACAAACTTTAAATGTATACTCAGTTCAAAGAAAGTTCTGTAGCCTTAAGTAGTTATCCCTGAAAGACTTAAGTCTAAGGAATAAGCTGACTACACTGAACCCAATTCTAACCGACTAGAGCAGATAAAAAGCTGCACTGAAAGTCCAGGGTTTAACATGTCTTTTCAGCAGGACCTGGACTTGCTTGTGATGTTGACCTATTTTCTGCATTCTAGACTCAACCTTGAGCCAGATGTACCATTTTCTGCATCTCCAGGCTGGGATCTTCACCTCCACTGTCAGTCTCATTAGAAAATGGCCTTCTGTTTTGAGTCCTTCCATCAGGCTTCAGACTCAGGTCTCATGAACTGGTGTGCTTATATGCCTCCTTCCCACAGGGATGTACATTTGATACCCCAAGCCATAGGGATGGAGAAGGAAGTAAGGTCAGAATAAGGTGGCTTGATGCTGGAAGAAGCTGATGCTCACTTCTACCTGTGCCTGCCCTGGTCATATGTCATATGTGGTCATATGGTCATATGGTCATATGTGCCTGCCCATATGCAGAGGACTCACAATAAGTAGAAATTCAGAATGCAAATTAAATTTCATGACAACTATTCGAGAGATCTGACAAGTGCCACAGAAGGTAAAAACTAAGAGTTAGAATGGGGAGGAGCCTGGGTTGGAAGGCCCGGGGTTGCTTCACAAATAAATGCAGTAAGAATGGTAAGAAGCAGAGAGCAACCAGCAAAACCAGTGGTAAGCTAGGGAGCACTGTTGCCTGCTTGTGGGGTGTACTGTGGATTCTTCAGTGGGTGCTCAGCTGCTGTCTTTATCTCTGGCCACGGGGCAAGCAGTCTAATTAATACAAGAACTTGCCCAGAGTGATGAAAGTCTCCGTGGGTCTTATCTCTAAGTCGATCTCAAACCATCTATGTAGTTTGAGGGAAGTGTACCTTTCTCCTGGCTTCTGATATCTCATCTCACTCTGTCTCCCAAGGGTGTTTCTAGAACCCTGGCATGTTTGTTTTGAAAGACGAAGGCCATTTTACCAGTGTAAAGCATTACCTTCCGCATTCAGACGAGTTCTTTTTAAGCTTGCACCTTTTCTATTTCACCTTACATTTTGATTAGAGCTATTTTGCAGGCCATGAAAATGAATAATGAGTTTATTCGAGTTACTAGAGCTGTGAAGATAGGGTCTAGAACTGATCTATACTTAACTGACTTTATCCAGGGTCGGTTCATCTAAATTGGGAGTATGGATTATTCCTAGGCTGCAATACCCCTGCCCCTCCTCTTCCTTTCCCGTACTCATCCCTGTTCTCTCCTTTCATACTTGACTTGGGCACCTCAGTTAGTATGCAAGGAAAATAGAATTAAAGGGAACTTAGAGTCACTTTTTATTATTGCTGGACAATTTGTTATAAAAGCTGAGAATGCAAGGCCAGAACACTGCTGCGGCTATGAAGGGCCCTGCAGGACAGCTGCTCACCATCACGCTTCGTGATCACTAGCATGAGCAGAAATTATCATTGTGCGATGGCTGCGCATGCAGATAGGCTAGTTGGGAGTTTTGATTGGTGGAATAGGAAATGCACTCACACTCACATGTACACGCCTATCACCTACCAGCAGTGCCAGCACAACAGACCCTTATACGACAAACCAGGTCCATTCCCTGACTCTTGAGAATCTTGATTTGCGATTCTTATTGGACTGGACTCAAGATTTCAGAGTTTTGGCTTCTTCGTCTTTTTTCCCTTAGGATGTAGTCTTTGGAGAAAGTACAGAGGTTTTTTAACGTGCTTATTTCAACTACAGCTTATCCAGGCATAGACTACTGAGGGCATAATAACTAGGTTTCCTTTACCAAGACTGTCACAATTGAGGAAATCCTTGAGTGGACACGTCTCCATAGCAATTGTTCAAATACAGAAACTTCCTGGTGAAATCCCTCCCGCTAAGGCAAGGAGCTCTTAACTGCCCCCATCTGTTTTCCTGGGGACCCCTTGATCCCCCCCCCCATTCCTCACAGCCATCTCTTATCTTCTGTTCTGGAAAGGAAGGCAACTGATCTTGGGGAGGCGTGTTCTTGCGCATCCCATCCCCCACCCACTCTAATATGTCTCTATGTAGATATTAGGGGACCTGTTTTTGGTTCTGTCACTTGGAATTTCTCCATTAATGGAGTCTCTGAAGACATTTTAGGAATGAATAATATCTTTCATCTCATTGGAATATGTATGGGATTCCCATGAAACCTGTCCTCGTGTGACTCCGAGTAGACAGGCGGCGAGGTTTCCTCTTTCAAGTCTCTGTCAAGAATAAACACTTAGTTCTCAGTAGTGCCAGATGAAAACCTGATAGTGGACGCTTTGCTCTGAAAGCAGAATGTGGCCCAGCTGTTCTGTGGTTTATGAATTTTTTAGCAAGGCTGGGGTTGGCAGCGAAGCCAGCGTTGGCTGAGTTGGGGCATACGCTGGGGGTTTGATTACTTCAAGCAGGGGACGGAGAAACTTGGCAGTGTTTTCTGGGTTTCCCCGGGGAGGTTTTGTTCAAAGCCAAGCTCAGAAAATGGAAAATAAAAGAAGCCAACTGAGTTCAGAAGCTTGAGGCTAGACCAGTCCCATACCAAGCTTGTTCTATACCTGCTGAGAATTAGACCAATCGCAGCAGCAATAGTACTGTAAATCCTGTGGATTCAGGGTTGATCTGAGGCCAGTTCAAGACTGGGCTACTGTTGTGTCGGGCTGCTCAGAACCTGTCCTCAGAGGGCAGCTCCTCTGGGGCCCTGCTTAGCAGAGGTGATTTTCTATGTGGGTCCTCATTGATTTTGCTTGGGCCCAGTGGGAAATGACAGTTGACAGAAGTAGCACTACCCAGAACGTCTTTAGCTCTAGCATTTTCTTCTTTCCACTTCACCTCCTTCCCATGCTTCTGAGGGCCGGAGATTGACTCTCTAAACGTTGTTTCAATTTCTTCAGTCTAGTGGTTTCCCATTGGGGCAAAGGAAAAATAACCCCCAAACCCCTGCTAGAGGCCAGAGGACACTTCCTGGCTGCAGGGGAGCCAGGTTAGGAATTTGGAATCTATAGAAATTCATTCCTTCAGGGATTCTGGCCCTGGGGAGCCAGAGACATGGCTCAGTGGTTAGGCATACTTGTTGCTCTTACCAAAGACCTGGGCTTAATTCCCATCACTCTTATGGTGAGTGATTCATAGTCACCCATAACTCCAGTGACCTTTGAGGGCACCAAGCATGCATGCATGTATATATACACACGCAGAAGAAATGCTAAACCAAAAAATAGAATACATAAACTTAAGAACAAAATTAAAAAAAAAAAATCTAAGCACTTTTCCTCAGTCTAAAAATTTAAAAAACAAAATACCTTTCCCTTAATCTAGTGGTAAAGAGGGGATGAAATGACCCCTTTGATTTTGTAGATGTTGCAAATGGGCCACCCCATTAGATGACTGCCACTGAGTCTACCTGACTCAGCACCAGAGGTCTCCATTGTGACCTAGAGTTCATTACAAAGTAAATGAATTAGGATATCAGGCTCAGATGGTGACTTTAAATCCACCCAGGTATATCCGAAGGTCAGCTTTGGTTAACGTGCTCTGGCACGTTGGCCTACACCTCTCCTATAAGTTAGGAATTATAGTCACGGGTTGTCATTTTGTGCGGGGAGGTATAGGTGCCAGTTCCCAGCTCGAGTGGCTCTATGGTTTAGGTGGTCAGGAGAGCCTTGCTGAGGGGCTAATGTTTGAACTCAGGTATGAAGGAGTGAGGGTCAGTGTTGGAGGGGAAGAAGATAGGGGCATCGAGGCGAGGCTAGCTTCCGAAGGTCAGTGCATAGCAGAGGGAGGGAAGGCATAATGCCTGCTGTCTAGGTCTGATTTCACTGCCTTGGATACAATCACAGCCTTCCTTTTAGCTCTTCTTCAGTGGGGAGAAACTCCCATTTGGTTAAAAATAACCTGAATCTCATGATTATTTAGTGAATTAGCAGGAAATTAGACCTAAGCTTTAGTTTAATTAATCCAAGTAAGGTTTCACAGGTTCTGGCATTATAGATGTATTTATAAAGGCAAGACTAGAAATTGAGAAAGGGGGGAAATAGTGGTGTGGGTGGGGAAAGGGGCCTGTGGCCTCATATTTGTTTATCTTCGACCTGTGCGTGAAAGAAGCCTGGGGCAGGACCCACGGCCAGGTCACAGTTATGCTTCTGAAGGTGGCCAGTGGCACCAAGGTGATCCAAATGCCATTGCTTTGTCCTATGCCTAATTAGGTAAGCAGGGCACTTGCAATGAGATTATTTCATTTATTAGGTTGGAATGAAACCTGTGGGGATTGGGAAGATGTGATCTTAAATTAACATACTTCCCGAAGCACCTGCGATGTGGTGTTAGCAGAATTCATTAAACAGCCTGAAATCGCAACACTGTCAGGCTGGCTTTACCAGATGCCCGAGAGCCAGCGAGCCAGCCTTATGTCTCCAAACACTGGAGCTGTGTCTGTCTCAGAGCTCCCCACATCCTGATGGATCTCACTGTGGAGCCTTTGAAGCTTCTGTGGCTGCCGTGCGAAACTCTATGGGGATGCATATGAACAAGTAAACCAGTGTTGCTCAAATTTTAATACTTTTCTAAGTGTTGCCTGGGATGCCGGCAATTTTCTGAAGGAGTTGACAGAAAGCCTCCGAGAGCTGGCTTTGTTTCTCTCTCCTCTGAGGCTTCCATCAGTTTTAAGCTATGTGGTAGAACAATAAAATTCTATCTTTTAAAGTCCCCTTATTTCCGTCTGCTTGTGAAAGGCACCATTACTCAGTTGATATCATGCATTGAAACAGACAGAAAAATGTGTGTGCCTGCACATTTCACACACACACACACACACACACACACACACACACACACACACACACAGAGAGAGAGAGAGAGAGAGAGAGAGAGAGGAGAATGAAAAGGAGGAAGTAAGAGGGAGAGAGAGTGAGTGTGTCAGCATGTGTGCCTTGTGGTTGTTATGCCCGCTTCCCCGTTTTGTTTTGTTTTGTTTTGTTTTGTTTTTGTTTTTGTTTTTGTCTATAGCCCTGATGCATGCACAAGACTTCCCTTTGTTTACATTGCTGCGGCTGACTTTTAGGCTGACTCTTAAGAATCCCCTTTCCGAGTAACCCTCCTGAGGAATTCACCAATTGTCTCTTCCTCTTCATCTCAGCAAGGTCCACACAGTAAGGCAGCTGCTTTGATTCCCTGAGGGTTTAGACCCTTACCTACTATGATGGTTTAAAGGAGAGCGTCCCAACCTCCAGACTCTATCCCCTATTGGTGGAACTGTTTGGGAAGGATTAGGCACTATGGCCTTGTTGGAAGCGGTATGTTACTCACAAGGGGTATGTGGGCTAGGGTTTTTTGTTTGTTTGTTTTTTGTTTTTTGTTTTTTTTGTTTTTTTTTGGTTTAATGGTAACTTGGTACAAGTTAGAGGCATTGAGAGAGGGGACCTCAGTTGAGAAAATGACCTCACCAGATTGGCCATGGGTAAGCCTGTGATACAATTTCTTGATTGATGTTTAAAGTGAGTGGACTCACCTCCCAGGCCACAGGTGGTCCTGAATGGTTAAAGATAGCAGGTTGGGCAAGCTACGAGGAGCAAACCAGTAAGCAGTGTTCCTGTTCCTCCGTGGCTTCTGCTTCAGTCCCCATCTCTTTTGAGTTTCTGACCTGATTTCTCTTCATGAAGGACTGTGATTCACGTAAACTGAACTAAATGCTCCCCCCCCCGTGTTTTATCATAGAAATAGAAAGCAATTAATACAGAAGTTGGTGTCAGAGACTAGGCTATTGCTGTAACAGTCCTGTCAATGTGAGTTTCAAAGGAATATGGAAGACTTTTGGACTTTGGACTAGAGAGTCAGTTGAATACTGAAAGCAGGGCTAAGGAAAGATCCTAGTAGGAGATTGGAAGACGATAGTGCTAAGAGCAGTGTGCACTGCAGAGGCCTGGCTCAAGAGGGTCCAGAGGGAATGGAAGCAAGGACTCAGGAGCAGCTGAGCTAGAAGCCATTCTTGTGATATATTGACAAAGAATGTGGCTGCTTTCTGTCCTTGTCCTAAGAATTTGAGGCTAACGTGAAAAGGAAAGGACTAACATCCTTGGCAGAGGAGAGTTCAAGAGCCTAACATCAACTCTCTCACATGGTTATTTAGTAGTCTTATGCAGACAAACACAAACTGTACAGTTCTGAAGAGAAAAATCACTAAGCATTTAATGTTTAATCCCTGACTTGTGCTCAAAGAAATAAGGATTTGAAGGAAAAAAGAAAAAAGAAAAAAGAAAAAAGAAAACCTAGGCAAATCTGCTCTGGAATAAAGGGTAGAATGCTCTCAGGGCAAGATCCCCATGCCCCGACCCCCAGCTAATATTCCAACTCCTGAAAGGAAAAGGCCTAAGGAATTATCAACAGCTGGCACAAATGTGCTTCAAGAAGGGGCGAGTACAGAGCTCAATCCAATCAGGCAGGTAAATCTGGCAACGTGATCCTTGTGGTTCTGGCTTTAGAGTCATGAAAGGCACATGAGTAATGGGCTTATGCAATCTCCCTCTATACCTGAGGAGAGCTGCTGAGGATAGGTAATGTGTGGTAGGGCAGCTCCTACAGGAAGGGCTAGAGAGGATGGGAGGGCGTTGTACAAAGCGATAAGAGTGAAACCTGGATTGCACTGGAAACCCCAAATGTCAGAGATGCCAGAGTTATATCTGCCGAAAGAACTGGAGATAGATAGGGAGTGGAGCCAGTCTAGAAGAGAGATCTACCCTCCAGGTAGAAACCCTGGAGGGGCTGAGCCATCTAAGCCCCTTGACATTGGACATGGAGCTAGTTACAAGATTTGAAATCAGCTCTGCTGTGCTTTGGTCTTGCTTTGGTCCAGCATTTCCTCACTTTGCCCCGAGTCCTCCCTTTTGAGATGGTTTATCCTGGGCCATTGTATGTTGGAAGTATGTAATTTGCTTTTTGCATTTGCAGGGAGTTGTAATTAAGAGATTGATTTGAGTCTCAGAGGAGACTCTGGACTTTTAAGCAGCGTTGAGATGGACAGACTATGGGGACAGTTGAATTTGGACAGTTAAATGCATTTTGCATTGTGATATGGTCACGAGCCTGTGAGGGAGTGTACTGCGATGCTCATAATGACAATGACTCCCACGGGCTGATATGCTTGGATATTTGGTCCTAAGCTGATATACTGGTTGGAAAGGATTAAGGGGGTTGGTTTTGTTGGAGGAGATGTGCCGTTGTGGGTGGGCTTTGAGGGTTTCTTCCCCAGTGTTCTCTTTGCCTTCTGCTTGTGAGCTCTCAGCTGTTCCTGCTACCATGCCTTTGCTCTGCCATCATGGACTCTAACCCTCTGGAACTGTAAACCCACTTAAAGGCTTTCTTTTATAAGTTGTCTTGGCCATGGTGTTTTATCACAGCAATAGAAAAGTAACCAAGACACAGACTATGTCTTGTCCCTATTTATACACCTAGCGTTGAGTGGGGGCAGTCTTTAAGCACATACTCTATGAGGGATGAGCTATGTTTTTCAAATATAAGTAGTAGAAAGAGGGTGGCAGGCAGTAATGAGAAGTGAACATGCCAAGACTGGTTATTGTCCAACCAGAATCAGGACAGGGTTCTTGCCAAGCTCCTTGGCTCTTTCTCTCTACAATACTGCTAAAAAATATTGAAGATCCTAGCACACAGAAAGCCTTTTAGGAACTACTGTTTTGCTAATTCATTGGCCCATATAATATTTTACCATAAGTTATTTTACTTGCAAAAGATTGAGAAAGACTTTAATGATGAAAGCACATAGACATTTCCTGTGTGTATTGTCTACCAGATGGCATGATGGTTGGTCATTTGCCCATTATACTTTCCTTTCCATGTGAATTTCCAAATATTTGATCCAAGGCTCCTTCTCCATAGAAAGTTTCTACAATGAAACCTTGCACCTTGTCCAATTCCTCCTTTCTCTTTCCTCACAATAGCCCATTCCTGGGCACCCTAACTCTCTAACTTTGTAGTTAGACACCCTAACTTTGTAATGACCTATCCTGCTTTCTTGTTCCATGGGTGTCTATGTATGGAGTCTGTCTTAGTTAGGGTTTTACTGCTGTGAACAGACACCATGACCAAGGCAGCTCTTATAAGGACAATGTTTGGGCCTGGCTTACAGGTTCAGAGGTTCAGTCCATTATTATCAAGGTGGGAGCATGGCAGTGTCCAGGCAGGCATGGTGCAGGAGGAGTGAGGTCTCTACACCTCCATCTGAAGGTCTCTAGAGAAGACTGGCTTCCAGGCACATAGAACAGGGTCTTAAAGTCCATGCCCACAATGACAAACCTACTCCAACAAGGCCACTCCTCCTGATACTCCCTGGGCCAAGCACATACAAACCATCAAAGAGTCTGTGCCCAAAACTTCTGTTTTCTGAGTGTTCAGATGTTTAACATGAGTTCACCATGCCATAAACATAAGACAATCATGCTTCTCTTTTTTCACAACATTACAATTTATTTCATAACAAAAATCCACAAGGTTCAGGTGAGGGTAATTCAATGGCATCAATTAAACAGAAGATCCCACCTACCTTGGTAATCTGGCTGAAGAGAAAGAATGCAGCTTCATTTACTCCAATCTTAATTACTAATGCTAACTTTCCTATCACAGAGCACACACAGTAAGTCCCTCTCAATGAATGTGCATATATATGTGTATGGGGTTTACAGAATGGAGACACATTAACCAGGCTATTACAGAGCTCACAGAGTTCCAGAAGAGGGCTGCTAGAAATGCAAATAGAGTCTGTATGCATAAGAGAAGGAACAGCTGTTCCTTTGGTACTCAGGCTGAGAGGGAGTCAGGGTGAGAGTGAAGAGAGAGGCAGCTGTAGAGACTAAAGGCAGAACCTGGTTGGGTGGACTGGCACATGCAGCGCCACACAAATGAGCAGGTGGACGGGCACACAGCAGTTGAGTAGGCCATACTACCAGCAGGGCACTGAGCTGAGGAAAAGCCACAGGGACAGTTGAAAGTTCTCTGCCCATGTTCTGTGATTTTCAGTGGGTGTCACATGACAGGCTGGTGGGGCTATGTCAGTGCAATGGTAGGTATCCACTACTTTATATAAGTGAGAGTGTTTCACCCTTTCCTTGGCTCTAGCCTATCTAATGACTTCTTGGGCTTAGTTTCCCGATAAGGTTTTATTACATTCATGTGTCCCTACAGTCTCAATTCACCCCCAATCAATTTATAGGGCAGGGTTGTCTCTAGTCCCAGGAGTAACTCATTTATTGGACTGTGTTGCATGGGTGGTTCTGGACAGCTGATGTGTGCCTTCCACCCAGGCACCCAATCATCTTTCACCCTCTCAATGGAGGCAAAGCTATTTATAGAATGATGTCTCTTGGGCAAGATACAGCTTGAAAAAAACAAAAACAAAAACAAGGGAACAGTTTTGTACAACATGGAGTAACAGAGTAGGATATAGCCTGGTATCCAGTATGGTACTGGGGGCCACCACAGACTGTAACCTGAGTACAATCTTCAAGCTTATTGATGCTGTCTGAGAGTTTCTGGTTTCTGTGGCTGGAGTCTAACTATTTTGACTGAAGCAAGTGAAGATCAGAATCATCCATGAGTTTATAATGGAATTGTAGCACTCAAACTTGACTTAGAAATTGTGTGCTTTCCTTTCCTTTCCCAGTTATAAAATCGGTGTTTCAAGTGTGACAATCTCACAGCCTGGGATGGAGATGGTCTAGAGCTAGAAATAGTCTCACAGCCTGGGACGCAGAGGGTCTAGAGCTAGAAATGACAGTCTCACAGCCTGGGATGGAGAGGGTCTAGAGCTAGAAATGACAGTCTCACAGCCTGGGACGCAGAGGGTCTAGAGCTAGAAATGACAGTCTCACAGCCTGGGACGCAGAGGGTCTAGAGCTAGAAATGACAGTCTCGCAGCCTGGGACGCAGAGGGTCTAGAGCTAGAAATGACAGTCTCGCAGCCTGGGACGCAGAGGGTCTAGAGCTAGAAATGACAGTCTCACAGCCTGGGACGCAGAGGGTCTAGAGCTAGAAATGACAGTCTCACAGCCTGGGACGCAGAGGGTCTAGAGCTAGAAATGACAGTCTCACAGCCTGGGACGCAGAGGGTCTAGAGCTAGAAATGACAGTCTCGCAGCCTGGGACGCAGAGGGTCTAGAGCTAGAAATGACAGTCTCGCAGCCTGGGACGCAGAGGGTCTAGAGCTAGAAATGACAGTCTCGCAGCCTGGGACGCAGAGGGTCTAGAGCTAGAAATGACAGTCTCGCAGCCTGGGACGCAGAGGGTCTAGAGCCAGAAATGACAGTCTCGCAGCCTGGGACGCAGAGGGTCTAGAGCTAGAAATGACAGTCTCGCAGCCTGGGACGCAGAGGGTCTAGAGCTAGAAATGACAGTCTCGCAGCCTGGGACGCAGAGGGTCTAGAGCTAGAAATGACAGTCTCGCAGCCTGGGACGCAGAGGGTCTAGAGCTAGAAATGACAGTCTCGCAGCCTGGGACGCAGAGGGTCTAGAGCTAGAAATGACAGTCTCGCAGCCTGGGACGCAGAGGGTCTAGAGCTAGAAATGACAGTCTCGCAGCCTGGGACGCAGAGGGTCTAGAGCTAGAAATGACAGTCTCGCAGCCTGGGACGCAGAGGGTCTAGAGCTAGAAATGACAGTCTCACAGCCTGGGACGCAGAGGGTCTAGAGCCAGAAATGACAGTCTCACAGCCTGGGACGCAGAGGGTCTAGAGCCAGAAATGACAGTCTCACAGCCTGGGACGCAGAGGGTCTAGAGCCAGAAATGACAGTCTCACAGCCTGGGACGCAGAGGGTCTAGAGCTAGAAATGACAGTCTCACAGCCTGGGACGCAGAGGGTCTAGAGCTAGAAATGACAGTCTCACAGCCTGGGACGCAGAGGGTCTAGAGCTAGAAATGACAGTCTCACAGCCTGGGACGCAGAGGGTCTAGAGCTAGAAATGACAGTCTCACAGCCTGGGACGCAGAGGGTCTAGAGCTAGAAATGACAGTCTCACAGCCTGGGACGCAGAGGGTCTAGAGCTAGAAATGACAGTCTCGCAGCCTGGGACGCAGAGGGTCTAGAGCTAGAAATGACAGTCTCGCAGCCTGGGACGCAGAGGGTCTAGAGCCAGAAATGACAGTCTCGCAGCCTGGGACGCAGAGGGTCTAGAGCTAGAAATGACAGTCTCGCAGCCTGGGACGCAGAGGGTCTAGAGCTAGAAATGACAGTCTCGCAGCCTGGGACGCAGAGGGTCTAGAGCTAGAAATGACAGTCTCACAGCCTGGGACGCAGAGGGTCTAGAGCCAGAAATGACAGTCTCACAGCCTGGGACGCAGAGGGTCTAGAGCTAGAAATGACAGTCTCGCAGCCTGGGACGCAGAGGGTCTAGAGCTAGAAATGACAGTCTCACAGCCTGGGATGGAGACGGTCTAGAGCTAGAAATGACAGTCTCACAGCCTGGGACGCAGAGGGTCTAGAGCTAGAAATGACAGTCTCACAGCCTGGGACGCAGAGGGTCTAGAGCTAGAAATGACAGTCTCACAGCCTGGGACGCAGAGGGTCTAGAGCTAGAAATGACAGTCTCACAGCCTGGGACGCAGAGGGTCTAGAGCTAGAAATGACAGTCTCGCAGCCTGGGACGCAGAGGGTCTAGAGCTAGAAATGACAGTCTCACAGCCTGGGACGCAGAGGGTCTAGAGCTAGAAATGACAGTCTCACAGCCTGGGACGCAGAGGGTCTAGAGCTAGAAATGACAGTCTCACAGCCTGGGACGCAGAGGGTCTAGAGCTAGAAATGACAGTCTCACAGCCTGGGACGCAGAGGGTCTAGAGCCAGACTCATTGCTTTCTCTGGTTCATGCAGACAAAGCAAGTTCTTCTTTTGTTCCTGCATTTCGGTTCACTGTGAGGCTCCTAATCCCTTACTTCTGTAGGAAAGAAATCTACCTTCAATTAAAAAAAACAGATAACAAAACATAAGACAACATATAAATGTAAATATTCACTTTTAAAATATGCATATCAATTAAATATACATTTATTTTAAACACATGCGTTAATTATACATGTTACATTAGATCACAATTAAGTCAACAGAAAGTGATGATTTGCATATAATCAAGCTTTCATATTACTCAGTTGTCAATCTTGAATGCCATTTCCTTCAGATGCACTTTCCAGGGAGGCGCATCCGGTCTAGGAACTGAGCCGTGATGAACCTCCTATGTGAGAGTGTGCTCCACTGCTGTGAGCTACGGTGTACCATTTATTTTTCCTCACCGAGCCCCTGGGATCCCATTTCCAGTCCTTTCGGGAGCTCTGGTGTTCTCAGCCCTCACTTCTAGGAGGAAGAGCTTTTGAAGGATGAGAGAACTTTCCCTTTGCCTGTAGGCAAATGCCTCTGAAGATCTCACTCTGTTTTAAAGGGATTCCTTGCCAGTCAATGGCGGGTGTTTACTAGGTTACACATGCCCCTCTGAGGGGTATCAATTGTTGCAGAGAATGAAGAAGAGAGCCTGTTAATGTTTTTACTGGAAAAAGCCTTAAGACAATTTGTTACCTAACTCACATCCCTCACTTAACCGAAGCCCCGAATCTCTGCCACAGGAAGGCTACTAACCCTCATGGCCTTGTGGCTTTCTAGCCTCATGAACTAACTCAGGCATGCCCACTCTGCTTACACGAGTTTCCACTCCTGTTTCACGGGTTAAGATAGAACATATATGGAGACAGATGGAGGGTTTGTATATTGGGTTTTCTTCACATTATTCTGATAAAAATATCTGAGAAGAGCAACGCAGAGAGGGAAGCCTTTCTTTTGGCTCACAGTTTCAGGGCCAGCCTGCTAGCTGAAGAGAGCATGCTAGCAAGTGAATCAGGAGTGGGTGGTGGGGTGGGTGGTGGGTGTGGTGTGGGTGTGGTTACATTACAGTCGGGGTCAGGGGTGGGGGATATGGGGGACGGTGCCACCTACATTTACTGTAGACTTCTCTTCAGTTAGACCTTTCTGGAAACACTCTCACTGACATTAGTCTAGAGGGGTGTCTCCTAGGTGATTGTAGTTCTAGTCCAATTGACAATGACTAACCATCACGGTTTACCTGAGTACAATTTATCCCCTGAAAGAATTTTTTAAAAAGAAAAAGAAAAAAGGAGACGGCTTCTGTGCCTGGCACACAGCAGTGTAGTAGTTACTTTTTGTTGTGATAAAATACCGTGGCCAAAGGGAGGAAGGAAGGGTTTATTTTGCTTGATCCACTACCTGCCGAAACAATATCAACTGAGGACCAAGTGCTCAATTGTCTGAGCCTATGGGGAACAGTTCATAGTCATGTCACCACAAGCAGACATTCAAACATACACAGTTTACAAAGCTGTCGATTTGGAAGCTATGGATTCACTTTGAGAATATATGGGAATGTCTCACTTTTGTGAGTTCTGAGTTGAAAGCAGCTAAAGGTCTTTGTCTCTTAGCAATCTTGTGGCTGCTTCATGGGGAGATGGGGAGGAGATCTTAGACTCATCGTTTTATCATCAGACTCTACTTTCCTTGTGCTGGGCTTGGTTCCAAAAGTAATCAATCAATAAGGACAATGTCTTTGTTCCCTTGTCCTTTGGTCTGTGGCATGAAAAATGTTATTTCAGCCAGAGGAATTGTGAGTGCTTAGCATCCCCCTACAGCTGGTCCCTGATATTGTCTGAAGACAGAAAGAAACGGTTTCTGTCTGACTTCTTGATTAACAAAAGTTAGATATAACTTATTTTATGTAATCTAGTGAGAAATATCCCCCTTCAGCCTGATCACCTCTATGCTTAGATGTAATGCTTTTCATTATCTAGTCATTCTTTAAAAATACTTTCTGAGGAAGAACCAACATACTACAATACTCAGGAGGTGCTCACTTAATCCTTTGAGCAGCGCTGCCTATAGCTGGGGCATCATTCTTTTTGCCATATGGAAAATCCACAGGAGAAATGTATTGGCCCTTGAAAATATTTATGGCCCATTTACCATATGCAAGGTAATAAACTCGGCAGTATGATAGATCAGACATAAGTTTTGGCCTCAAGAACTTGTAGTCTGGTGAGAAAAATGAACGTGTTACTTGCTGCCTTGCTGTCTTTCTGGTAAAGTGAGTTGTCTTCGTTATTTATTTACATGTTCCTGTCTCCATTGAGCTCCTACTGTGAAGGATAGAATAGCAAGTCAGCCAACTATGTCGTCACGTTGGATGTATTGTATAAGCTATCAACAGGAAGCTGGGTCCATGGACAATGGTGATTTGGGCATTTCTATGCTCTTACCATGCTGTTTTGATTACTATAGCTTTTTAATCTATGTGGAAGTAATATAGTCTGATTCATCTTATATTATTCATTTTGCTAAAGGTTGCTTTGGTTATTTGATAATTTTTCCCGTTTTGTGTTCCAAAAAACGACAAGGGAAAATACTATTCAGCCACCTGATGTACTGTTTCAATGGGTGGTTCACCAAACTAAGATTGGGTTTGGGAAGGGAACAGGAAGCTGGTAGAAGATTTTATAGAGAAGTTGGAATAAAATTTCTCTAAACTCACCCAAATTAATATTCAGACATTATAAACTGAAAGCAAAGTTACAGAGGAATGTTGAAAACAGAGAGATGCAGAGGATGTATATACTAGACAAATGGAAACCAGAAGAAATCTCATGTAGTAATAATATCAGATAAGATAAAACTTAAGAAAATACTAGTAACTATAACCGTGGACACTAACTAATAACATCAGATATCAGGATAAGTCATGAAATCCTGTATTCATATTATCTGACAACACAGTCTTGTTCCACAGAGTAAGTGGAACTTTAGAAAATTGCACAAGAAATTTTATAAATTTGAAATTATGATCATAGCTGAAATACCTCAATTGGTAGAGCATTAGATTGAGATTGCTATATATTTTGTCATACGTTTATGTATTGAGCACACAATAGTAACTGAATGTAGAAAAAAAGAAAAACTATGCTCAACAAATAGAGAAAAATAGGTGTATATATATTATTATATATATACTTATATATTATATATCTATATTATTTATATATATTATATATATGTAATTACATATAATATATATATATATATATAAAGTACACATGAAGCATTTGCAAAAGGTGAATGTTCTGTGCTAAATGTGGAAAAGTTGAAAGCAGTTCCACGACAACCATGAAGGAGAGTTCACTTTCCCACTCTTAGGACTTCAAGTCTCACAGCAACAAGCAGAAGAAAGGAACAAAGGGATATGGATAGAAGGCAGCACAGGTACTACTGACACTACTGGACACGTTTTAGGCTTTTTGTTAGCAAATGTGAACACGACACAACAAGAAAAATAGTGGACAATAGCAGACAAATTTTATTTGAATACAGAGCTTTTTTTTTTCCTCTAAAATTAAATGTTATCACTCCTGGGTCAGGTTTAGACCTACCTCTAACAACTCCATCAGATAACACCTGAACTGGTAACATTGTTGGCAAAGTGTCAACACACACTCACACACAGAGACAGACAGACAGACACATGCAGATACACAGACATACACAGACACACATATAGACACACATAGGCACAGACATACATAGACACACACAGACACATATACTGACACAGAGATAGACAGAGACACATACAGACACACAGACACACATAGACACATATACACACAGACACAAACAGAGAGACAAACACACACAGACACACATACCTACAGACACACAGACACACACAGACAGGCACATACTGAGACACACACACAGACACAGACACACAGAGACAGACACAGACACATACAGACACACAGACACACATAGTCACATATACACACAGACACAAACAGAGAGACACACACACAGACACACACACCTACAGATACACACAGACACAGACACACAGACACATACATAGACACAGACACACACACACACACACACACACACACACACACACACACACACCGTGATTTGTAAAAAGTCCCCTTAGGCCTCTGGGGAGTGGCATCATTAGACAATGTGGCCTGTCGGAGTAGGTATGCTCTTTTTGGGAGAGTTACTGGGGGCAGGCTTTGAGGTTTCGTACGCTCAAGCAAGGACTAGTGGCAGACAGTCACTTCCTGTGGCCTCAGGATCCAGATGTAGAACTTTTAGCTCCCTCTCTAGCACCATGTCTGTCTGCATGCCACCATGCTTCTTGCCATGATGATAATGGACTAAACTTGTCCCAATGTAGCCCCAGTGAAATGTTTTCCTTTATGAGTTGTTGTGGTCATGGTGTCTCTTCATAGCAGTAAGACCCTAGCTAAGACAAACCCCCCACATACCCTCACAATAATGTATATATTTTTGACTTGAAAGTAGAAGCAAAACTGTTTGTGGGGGGCAAAGGTGACAAATGGGGGCAGGGAGAAGAGGGAGGGTAGTAGGCATGGCAAGGAATGGACTTCAACAAATTCAGGGAATCAATGCCATAGAGAACATGTTTTTTGATGTCAATGAAATGTAATTAGAATTATATGATAACAGCAACAAAGAAAGCCACTTAATTCATATTTCAAAAGGAGGGTGATAACAGTATTAACACATGGACATAATGAAAGCACCATATACAGTGTCCAAAAGCGCAAGGAATAGTCACATGCGTAGGTGAACCCAGAGCTTTCAAAATATGTGTTAGCTCTCAGGAAATATGACAGGAAGGTAAGTGATGACCTCTGGAAGATGGGTAAGTAGTAACATTACAAATGTAAAGGAAGTGGAGTGAGGCAAATAAAGGCAGAAACATGAATTGATGAGACCAGAAATAAAGGCAAGCAACAAATTTAAATGATTTATTGGAAGAGAATGCAAATTCAGTGGTACTTACAAACTTAAGACTCCGCTGATGAAAGAAAAATAAGAAGCATACATAAAAGAACTTTTACTGTAGCTCCCTTAAAGAGGTTAAGGGAGATTGTGAATAACTATGGCAGAGTGTAAGGCTAGAAAATGGAACATTCTTTAAAGTGATAGAAATGGAAATTTGTTTACAAACTTCAGATACACTAACAACCATGATGACTATCTGATTATAACAGATACAAGGCCCAGAGAGTTTCAGAGGAGGATTTTAACCTATGTTCAAGGACTATGTGATTTTTATGCAAATATTTCAGAGGACCATAAAGGCCAAATGCTACTGGACACATTTTAGACTTTTTGTTAGCAAATGTGAACATGACACAACAAGAAAAATAGTGAAATGGTAGACAAATTTTATTTGAACACAGAGCCTTTTTTTCTCTAAAATTAAATGTTATCACTCCTGGGTCAGGTTTAGACCTAGCATGAAAGGAAGCCATCAAAACATTTTACTTAGTAACATGTATTGTTATCAGAGAGAAGGGGAAGTGGACAGAGAACATCTACTGTTCAGCCCTCACTGTATGTCTCCTAAGGAGAGAGCATCCACCCTTTGGAAGACTGTCTATAAAGGACTGCAGCTCACCACGGGCACATGCATCTGTGTTTACTGAAGCTGTGCTCACAGTAGCTAAGGTTTGGATCACATTCTGTCCCCAGCAACAGAGCATCTGATAAAGAAACTCTTGTAAATAACACAATGGAATACATTTCAACCACATGGAAGATCAAAGTTGGTTTGGTGAGTTCGCTCAGCCCATAAAGGTGCCAGATACTAAATCCAGTGTGGCCCTTGGTAGCTACATGATGTACATGACAGAAGGAGAGAACTGACTCCCACTGACCTCCATTTGTGTGCCATGGTGCACACGCGCACGCGCATGGGAGACAATATGTTTAACAAACAATATATACTTGTATGGAAGTGTCCTACATGAGACACAGACACATAAAACAAAAATCCAAAAAGGCTCATAACAAACCTATAGCATATAACAATAAAACTTCAGAAATCCCACAACTAGTGTTAGAAGAGAGAGAAAAATGTCTATTCTTGCTGCTGTTAAACTTACTAGTATTAGAGTCACAGAGAGTTGAATAAAATAAGCAAAAGGGGAAAATACATAAAATCTGAAGAGGAAAAAAACTGTTTATTCCCAGCAACATAATTACCTCCATTGAAAGTTCAAGACCACCAAGGCAAGAGTCAGGTACTGATGTGATGAGGCAGATGGTTCTTTATATTGCAAAAGGTAAAATGAAAATTATACCCTATTTTATATCAGAAAAATTGTGAAAAGAAAATCTTTAAAGAAAATAAAAGAAAATATAATATAGTTTTGTCTTTGGACATGTAACTACCCTTCACATCCCAAAGCAAAAATTTTATATATATATGTAATATAATATACAAATATAACACATAATATAATATATAAATATAACATATAATTATAAATACATGAATATGTATATCTTTTATACAAAAATGTACATACATATGCATTCATGTATAATGATATACACAAGAAATGCATTAAAATGCTCTAGACTAGAAAAATATTTTAAAGCATAAAGCTGGTAGGGATTTGTGTTCTCTGACACAGTGGGTGGCAGAAGATTAGCACGTCAGCTTAGAACAGCTGGGTCTAAGTCATGACTCCATCGCCTCCTCGTAGCTGTCATGTGACCTTAGGCAAGTTCTTTAGCCTCTAGATTCTTAATTTTTGTATTTTTATAAAAGAGATTAGGTTGACAGTGCTGTGATGCTATGAGATTATTGTGCATATTAAATCAGTTATTTTATGTGATTCGCATTCAGTGAGAACTCTCAAAATACTGACCATCATTACTGTTGCTACCCAGAATATTTGGGCTGAGGATATAGCTCATCGAGAATGCTTGTCTGGCGTGCTCCAGGTTTGATTTTCAGGACCTCCATCTAAATCCATCCTCTCTATCACTATTCTACTAATTTCCATACTCTAAATCACTACGGCCAGCCATGATCCAGTGGAAAAGGAGCAACAGTGAATCACAATAGGCGACTTCTGCATGCTTAATAAACAAAATCATCCTGTGTTTTTAGTAATTAGAAAAACGCAAGCTAAAACAGCGGTAGGTGGTACGTGTGCCTCATCAGACGAGACGACTTAGAGCAGTCTGATATTGCAGTCATACATCACTTTATGTGTGGGTCTATGCACCAGAGGCTTTCGATGGAGATCTCTGGCTCTGCTTGGTGCGGGAGTTCCTGCGAAGGGAAGCAAGTGTGGGCAGGGAAGAGAGGTCGCTTCTGCAGCTTCTGCTGCTGCAGTTGTCTCCTTCCTGGTTACTGGGCTACTCTGAGCAGCCCTGCGCTGAGTTGGGTCGGGCTGGGGCCGACTAAAGGCCCAGTGAGGAGTGCAGCAGAGCTTCAGGGGGGCATATCGGAAGAGCAGATCACTTACCAAGTGTTACAGCTCTTAGTTCAGAAGGCTCGGGACGACAGAGTAGTTCTTGCACACCTTTAATCCTTTCGGATAGGAATCCTATATACAGTTTTGAGGTGGGTAAGGGTTTGATAACAGGTACTTCTCTTTGGTCTGGCCTGAGAGCTTTGGGGAAACCTTATTTACATGTGGGAGGGCTTGGTGCTGCTCCTACAAGACTGATGGCCACATAACTCTGGGGGGGGTGGTTGTAGGAGGCTGCAGCTGCAACAGGAGGGGTGGGGGAGCCCAGGAGGCGTGGCTTAACACCTTCTGTCCCACGCAGGCGGAAATCACCGCCCACCAGGTCACCGGGGTTCCAGACCTTTGCTCGACAGGGGACTAGGCTGTCTGTACATAGCCCACTGCCTCACATATATGCAAGCATTCTTGCGACACTGTGAGTACAAAGTTTCAACACTGGTGCCACTAATAGAGGCATTTGTGCTACTGAGTAAATCTGAAGCTACACTTCTGATAACTCAGAACATCCATCCTTAACGTGTACTAGAGAGACTTGCATGCAACTGGGCAAGAGACATACGTGTGAAAATGCTTCCTAAAATCTTGCACGTAACAATAGAGAATGAATGAGCTGCTGTGTGTTCTGATTATTGTATACACGGAGCATTCATCACTATAATGGAGTAGAGTTACAGTCATCACATGACTAAATTTCAAAACGTAAAGACAGTTTAAAAAAAGGCAAAGTGTAGCAAAATGCACATACCATTTATGGAAATATTTCAAATATACAAGCAGTATTACAGGTCATAGATGAGTAATAGTAAGAAAAAATATGAGAATTACAAACACCAAATTCAAGGTATATTTTTACTGAGGAAGCCAAAAAAAAAAACAAAAAAAAAAAGGAATAGATTTTTACATGAGCACATAAACAGCTTGAAAAGCATCTGTAATTTTAAAAAATTGCTTTGAAATAAAAATGTTTAAAACTCTGTAACAAATATGACCAAGTAAGGATATTTACACTAGGAAAAGAAAGAACTGTGACCCTAAGTTCTCTTATGTGTTTAAGATATCCTTTGAAAGGAAAAGAAGAAGCACTCTTGTTAAATTTGTGCAAATATATGTATACATGTGCAATTAGAAAATACTTTATTAATACCTGCAACCAAACCCATGAAGGTGATGTCTTACATATTTAATACCTTGTCTTACCCCTATACAATGGTGAAAAAATGCATCTAACATTTCTAGGCCAACATGGTGGCTCATTTTTCATACAATGTCACTTCAATATGAGAAAGGAAGACTTTTTTTTCCCTAAAGTTCACAGTGAGCTCAAGTTTTCAAATTCAAATTACACACACACACACACACACACACACACACACACACACACACACACGTATATATTCAAGTCATTTTAAACTTTGAGGTTTTTCAGTATCTAAACCTAAGGTCAAAATAAAACAAACGGATGTGTAAGAGCCTAAGTCTCTATGATTTCAGGGTGTGAAGTTTACGGAGAACTTTGCACCACAGCCACCAGACTCTTTCAGCATTTTTCTTTATTGAAGTCATTTTCTTAAAAAAACCTATTAGCTAGTTTCACTAATCAGGTTGATCACAAACAAAAGGAAACACATTTACATTTTGTTGGTGTCTAGACCTCAGAAACTGAGCCACAAGACATTACATTGTTTCTTAAGAAGATCAAATTCAACAAAAGGTTGTATACCTTTTAATTATACCTATTATAATTATACCTATTAATATTTGCAGTTGAAAAAACAGAAAAGGTGACAGAGTGAGCCAGATTAAGAAGGAAGCAGCAGGGGTAATGTGGGAAGGGCGATGGCCTACTGAACGACAGGTCTCTGCTGGAACTGAAAGGTCCTAGGTCCCTTCCTATCTCAGTTCTTACCTATGTGTCCCCATTTCTCAGTCCTCCAGGATGTCATTGCGCTGCGTGGCTTCAGCAGTCCCTCCGTGCTCTTAAATCCTCCCCCACAATGTAATCTTTTCTGTGCTGTTTCAAAAGGAAGTGTACTTGGTATGACTGGATTTCTGCTCTTATATCAAATGATAATTATATTTTTCTTTCTACCTAAGGCTGTTCCTGTTGTAATCCACTGATGTGCAACAGGACACACATGCAATTCATTAAACAGATGTATAAGTGATTTGTCCTTGGGTGACCTTGGCAAGCTTCCATTGACCTTCCATTTTCCTGTGGGGTAGTATGACTTAGTGTGACCTTAAAAGTGGCTGGGGAGTGCACCTGCATTAACTCTGTAACTACTTGGTTCTTAGTGAGCTTGGGTGTAAATTATGTGCATTTTTGAGAACTTAGCTCTATAAATAGACCCAAACGTATCTTACAACCCAAGGTATTTTAGGATAAATGAAATATGTCTTTGAAATTGTTAAAGAGACTCCCAAGAACTAAAAATATAACCTGTCTAACCTAATATTAGGGTTATGTTAGAAATGGGCCAATATGCCTAAAATTATATATACTAGATATATTGATGATGACCCTTTTGTTCTGAGCTATTAGAAGTAAATGGCATATAAAGTAATTAAAATAGCAGAATTCTGGGAAATGGAGGAATGAGAAATTAAAAGCTGTGATATAGTTTCACATTCCAGAGGAAATCCATTGATCATAATTAGCACAGAAGCTAAATCAGAAAGAATGAGTAGATTCTAAAGTACACGTGTAACATCATAGTTACGGATAATGCCTTTTCTTCTTGGTTAATGGATATATGATTGGTTCTCAAATGCTGCTCAGCTGATATTAGAAATGGGTTTCCCTTAAAAGCCCGCTTCTAAGCTTTCAGAGCAGCAAGGCATTACGGTTTTCTTTAAAAGTGACAGAGACGCAATGCACGTGCTGTCAACTTAAGCAGGTACTAGAACAGACAGCCGCAGGGTGAAGGGCAAAGGTCAAACAATCAGAAGTGGCTATCTATTGTGGAGATCATCAAACAGGCATGCCATCAATGGACTTGGGCGAGAACGTTGGAAATTAATCAGCTCAGCCTTCGGTGTTTAGCCAGGCTGATTATATATGCCCTGGAACGTGAACATGTGATGACAGGCTGAGAAACTGGAGCAATCGGAGTCCATTCTCAACAAAGGCTGGAGAGACAGATCAATTTGCAATATTCTTTTCTGCACCCATGCAACAAAGCAGAAACATGAAAGCACACCACTAAGGGATGGATGCTCTCTATGAGCCAAGTGAATCAATAACATCAGTGGCGAAGAAAAAAGTTTCTCATTCTCTACTACCCCGAGGGCTTTCCCATCTCAGGAACTGATGAGCGGTGGTGGCCTCTGTCATGTCCCCTTCACCTACGTGGTGTCATCTCCTGCCACCTCAAGGAGCATGTTGCTAAGCATTGACCAAAAAAAAAAAAAGGATTCTGTAGGAGGAGTTAGAAAATCACAGTCTCTTGTTGGAAAGGTGCGCTGTGCCTCCAAGAGGGAGGTGGACAGCTGAGTCGTGGGGGTTTCAAGGGCTGCAACAAGGCAGAGTCAAAGCACTGTAAGATAGTGGGTCTCCTCGTCTCCTAAGCACACCGAAAGCCCCAGGCTGTGCTCCCTGCTGTAAAGTGGGAAAGACTGCACTATATTCGGGGTCCTCTATTTTACAAGACTCGGGTTATCTGTGGACAGATGGAAAAGAGTCAGCAGACAAAGGAAAGCTGGGAAGCAATGTAGAGAAAGAAGAATATGCTGAGATCCAAGGCAGGGTCATAGCAGTATGATTCTAGTCCTGGTTGAGACCTAATTTCAATGTACATGTGAGCACGCAGCAAGTTCTTAACTTGTCCATGTGTATATGTGTGTGCGTGTAAATATTGGGATGAGATGAAACAGGGCAGGTGACTGTCAGGGCAAGCATCCTCTGGAACTCCTAAGACTGTCAGACTAGTTCTTCTTTCCTCTAAATCATTTCCTGTAAAACAAGGAGATGATTATCTGCCTGCTAGAGGAAAGTGAGGGGATTATATTTCATTTCTGGGGAAGGGGGGATTTGGATCTATGACCAATAGAATTTTTTTAAGCCAAACACCCAACATTGATAGAGTTCACAGCATGTGTAAAAGCATTTTGTGTATGTTTGTGTTTTGGAGGAAGGGGAGGAAGAAGAGGAGGAAGAGGAAGAGGAGGAAGAGGAAGGAGGAAGATGAAGAGGAAAAGGAAGAGGAAGAGGAGGAAGAAGGAGGAAGAAGGAGAGGAAGAGGAGGAGGAAGGAAAAAGAAGAGGAAGAGCAGGAAGGGGAGGAAGGGGAGGAAGAGGAGGAGGAAGGGAAGGAAGAGGAGGAGGACCAAGTAAGTACTCCTGGCTGGTCAGAGGGGCGAGCCGTGAAGTGGCATACAGTCGGAAATGCTGAAATTCTGGACCTGGAAGAGCAGCAGCCTGGAGAACTAATGCGCCCAAGGACCTGTGAGTGGCTGGGTACATCCTGCCACAGTGCACATGGACCCCTGTGGAACCTAGAACGTGTGTCAGATCTACAGCAAGAACACTTTGAACTCTCACAGAGGAGGACACACGCCATTGGAGAGTTTAAAATGGGAGGTGACCTTTGTTGAAATTTTTTGACTAAAAGAAAAAATCCACCCTTCCTTATTGTTATAAAATAAAAAGTAGCTTTAAATAAGCCTTCCATCTAAGAGGAGAGTGACAAACATCGGAGTTTACTGTCCCCACTCTTTCAACAGGTCTTAGTTGAAAGGGAGGAGTTTCAGATCTCCACGTGGCTTGGCCTACCCTCTTGCTCATGGGAGTTCTGCTGGAGATGAGATCTCAAGGGTGGCTACATCTCCATGGTGTGGTCTCTCTGTCAGCGAGCACAGGGGACAGATCCTTGCACAGGATTTATTTGTGTGCTCCGAATTATTTTGATGTCAACAGCCATGGTGATCCCAATCCCAAATTACAACTTTTTAGTCTTTTTCAGGCCAGTGGCCAGAAGCTAGTTTTTCTGTCTTTTGGGAAAAGTGACTTTCTGAATTCAAACCAGAGCTTACTTCTTCCTGATGTTTTTACTTTTGGAATCCTGATTGTGTCTGTCATAACTCTGATATTACCTTAAGTTTTTTTTTTAATTTGATGAGATTTGAAGTAAAAATTTATAAAAACAACTTTTTAAACAGGTTGTCTTAATGTTTTTTTTTTTTTATTTTGTTTGATTTGATTTCCATTCATCTGCAATCATTAAACAGATAAATGTTGTATTCTGGTTTTAACAGAACATTTAAGGATTACATTTACTTAGGTTTTACGTATTTTTATTTTGTGTGTAGGAGTGTTTGCCTGAATAAATGTCTACAATGTATCCAACACAGCATGGCAGGAGAACTCTCCACACCAAGAGAACAGCATAGAGACCCTGAAAACCTAACAAACGTGTCAACGTGTGTATCAGAGACAGGGCAGTGACTGAAAGGTCAGGTTTTCATTATGGGGAGGGGTAACCACCTGCAGGAGGAGGGTATGTTGGGCTTATGGTTTTAAAAGTTTCAGTCTGTGGTTTCCTTGAATATAGACCTGTGTTCAGGGCCAAGAGCATGGCAGAGAGCCTACAGTAGAACAAAGTAGTTAATTTCAAGATAGACAGAAAGCATAGAAGCCAGAAGGGGTGAGCAAGATGCAGTTTCCTAAGGATAGAGTCTTTTTCCCCATAAACCACCAAATGTACATTCTAGCACCTTCCAGATAACATCTGTCCAAAGCTGAGAACCAAGCCTTCAACATATGAACCTGTGGGACTTGTGTTTCATATTCAAACCACAGCAGACAGAAGTCCCTTCAATGAATGTTGCTGGGAGAAGTCACTGACCTTACGTAGAAAGAACATGATTGTCACTAGGGTTGTATTTCTGTGTGTTTACCTAGCACATTCAATCCCTCGGCATCACAGCAAAAGAAAGAAAAACAGTAAGGAAAAGAAGGAGCTAGGGAAGGACACACACACACACACACACACACACACATACATACATATACACACATACATACATACACACACATATACACACACATACACACACACATACACATATACACACATACATACACACATACGCACATACACACACATACACATACATATACACACATATATACACACATACACACACATATACACACATACATACACACACATACACACATATATACACACATACACACACATATACACACATACATACACACATACACACATATACACACATATATACACACATATACACACATATACACACATATATACACACACATATACACACATACACACACACACATACACAGAGAGAGAGAGACAGACAGACTGAGACAGACACACAGAGAGAAAGAGACGCAGAAAATCACTGTTTGAACTTTATTATTTTCTCTAGGACATTTAAAACATGCTCTAAGTATCATACAGCTACACATTTATTGAGCTGCTGTTTGCTGAGGGTTTTCTATGCGTCATATGCTTGGGTAAAGTTGAGAGCAGTGATTTTTCACCCTTCCTAACGCTGGGACCCTTTCATACAGTTCCTCCTGCTGTGGTGATCCCCATCGTAAAATTGTTTTGTTGCTTCTTCATAACCCTAGTTTTTGCTACTGTTACAAGTTGTAATGTAAATGTCTGATATGCAGGTTATCTGATATTCATTCCATGAAAGGGTCTTTCCATCCCCGAAAGGGGTCATGACCCACAGGTTTAGAGCAAGACAGATGCACTCTGTGCTCTTATGGAGTGGTCTAATGGAAGAAGTCAGAAGTGCAATAATTACAAAAGTTTTGACAGTGCATGAACACAGAAGGCTAGATGGGGGTATCACAGTCTAGTGTAATTGTTCTGAGGGTTATAGAAGGCTTCCTGGAAGAAACAAAGCATACTGTATTCAGAGTGCAACAGAAGTCACTGAAACAGGTAGAAGGGTGGGGGAGGGTGGGAAGTCGAGAATAACATATGAGGAGTCCCGTGCTCCACTCAGAGAGAGCACATGATAACAAGGACTCGAGAAGGCAGACAAGTGGCTTCTAAAATGGCAGACTGTGGAGTTTAAGGATTGGTGCATTTTGAAGAACCACGAGGGGATTTGGTTTCTCACAGATGGTACTGGGAAGCCACTTAAAGTGGCAGGAAAGAACAGTCTTGCATGTTTATAATGACCTTGCATGTTTTGATTCATACTGAACATTGGTAGCAGCATGTGGATCCCCTTTGTTTTGCTAAATGTACAAATGAGTTAGGTCTGTTCTGAGTTTATTCTCAGGATATTTTCCTTTGAGCCCATCCTAGGTTGTCTCCCCTGGATGAAACCTCAATCCTGTCTTTGCATTTGAAATCGAGGGCTGGTGGTTTCTATGGTCCAGAAAAGAGATGGGGAGGTAGCTTTCCCTTGCAAAGTCAAACTCTGAGGCATATGGTAGGTCATTGCAGGCTGTGAACTATTTTCAAGTGTGCAGTGGTGTCTGTGGCCTGGGTCTCAAGTTTTAAGTAGCAGTTCTGCTGCTGGGCCCCAGAAGCAAGAATACAGCTAGAGGGTTCAGGAGCAGGAGTATGGGGGTGACTTGAGGCTAGGGTCTCTCCTGTCTCTCATTCTCCACATGCCCTAGATGGATCCACATTGTGGTTATGCTGGACAGCCTATCTATAGAGATCACCATGGAAGCCAACTACTTGGTTATTTTTTCCCCTTGAAGTTCTTTTCCATTCCTTTACTGGATGTATTTGTTCATATAATGATTTGATTGATTTAGCTGGCTGCTACTGGATCTGAGGGTTTCTGAGTGGTATCAGAAGCCAGGTGTTTGACTCTCGATTAACATCTAGTTACAAATTCAAGGCCCTGCTTGTGCCTGAATATAGTGTGTAGGTTTATCCCAATAACAACTAAGACAGCTGCTACCATTCCTTCCCACCCCCCCCACCACCGGGTATAATTTGCCAGACCTTGCTAGTTGCATATACTTTCTCTAGGTTCTACAATGGACCCAGCAAGACAGGTATTCATATTACTGTCATTTATTTTTTTTTTTCAGTAGGCTCCCAGCAGAAAACAGATGGCCTACTCAAATTAGGATAATTTGTGCTAAGTTTAATAAAGGGACCTTTTACAAAAGTGTGATTGGGGTGAGGGAAATCCCTAGCATAGTATGCCTAGGGCTAATAACAGTAAACTTCTTTGTTATAGGGAGAAGTATGGATTGGGAGCAGGGAGTAGACGGGAGAAGGGCAGAGCTGGCTGTTTGAGGATGCCTGAACAGATGAGGTTGGTCCCCAGAAATCCTGCATGAGAAGAAGTGAGGGCAATAAATATCCCAGGATCACTACCACCACTCTGTGAGAAGCCAGAGGGCAGGGGAGCTTGTCTATGAGTTCCATGATCCGCTCTGTGAAGGTGGAGGGAGGAAACACAGCGGGCCTGAGTGGGAAGCTCTCGGCACCGCAGCCATCGTTAGCCAGGGTTAGCAGTGGGTGCTCTGCTTTCTAGCCTGTCTCCAGTGTGGATTTGGATGATCACATGTTCAGGTATTTGGCCCATGGTCCTCGTGACCTTCCAGCTGCTTACCTCCTTTCTACAACGTCTACCTCTTTCGTCTAATTTCCACACCACCTTCTCTCTTTATTTTATTTTATTTTTTTATTACGTATTTTCCTCAATTACATTTCCAATGCTATCTCAAAAGTCCCCCATACCCTCCCCCCCCACTTCCCTACCCACCCATTCCCATTTTTTTTTTTTTTGGCCCTGGTGTTCCCCTGTACTGGGGCATATAAAGTTTGCGTGTCCAATGGGCCTCTCTTTCCAGTGATGGCCAACTAGGCCATCTTTTGATACATATGCAGCTAGAGTCAAGAGCTCTGGGGTACTGGTTAGTTCATAATGTTGTTGCACCTACAGGGTTGCAGATCTCTTTAGCTCCTTGGATACTGTACTGGCTGGTTTTGTGTGTCAACTTGACACAGCTGGAGTTATCACAGAGAAAGGAGCTTCAGTTGAGGAAATGCCTCCATGAGATCCAACTGTAAGGCATTTTCTCAATTAGTGATCTAGGGGGAAAGGCCCCTTGTGGGTGGGACCATCTCTGGGCTGGTAGTCTTGGTTCTATAAGAGAGCAGGCTGAGCAAGCCAGGAGAAGCAAGCCAGTAAGGAACATCCCTCCATGGCCTCTGCATCAGCTCCTACTCCTTGCCCTGCTTGAGTTCCAGTCCCCACTTCCTTGGTGATGAACAGCAGTATGGAATTGTAAGCTGAATAAACCCTTTTCTCCCCAACTTGTTTCTTGGTCATGATGTTTGTGCAGGAATAGAAACCCTGCCTAAGACAGATACTTTCTCTAGCTCCTCCATTGGGGGCCCTGTGATCCATCCAATAGCTGACTGTGAGCATCCACTTACGTGTTTGCTAGTCCCCGGCCTAGTCTCACAAGAGACAGCTATATCAGGGTCCTTTCAGCCAACGCTTGCTAGTGTATGCAATGGTGTCATCGTTTGGAGGCTAATTATGGGATGGATCCCTGGATATGGCAGTCTCTAGATGGTCCATCCTTTTGTCTCAGCTCCAAACTTTGTCTCTGTAACTCCTTCCATGGGTGATTGTTTCCAATTCTAAGAAGGGGCAAAGTGTCCACACTTTGGTCTTCGTTCTTCAGTTTCATGTGTTTTGCAAATTGTATCTTATATCTCGGGTATACTAAGTTTCTGGGCTAATATCCACTTATCAGTGAGTACATATCATTTGAGTTCTTTTGTGATTGTGTTACCTCACTCAGGATGATGCCCTCCAGGTCCAACCATTTGCCTAGGAATTTCATAAATTCATTATTTTTAATAGCTGAGTAGTACTCCATTGTGTAAATGTACCACATTTTTTGTATCCATTCCTCTGTTGAGGGACATCTGGGTTTTTTCCAGCTTCTGGCTATTATAAATAAGGCTGCTATGAACATAGTGGAGCATGTGTCCTTCTTACCGGTTGGGACATCTTCTAGATATATGCCCAGGAGAGGTATTGCGGGATCCTCTGGTAGTACTATGTCCAATTTTCTGAGGAGCCGCCAGACTGATTTCCAGAGTCCACACCACCTTCTCAATCTTATCAGCACGAATCCTGTATATTCACAGTGAACTCCAAGGCAGGGATATCGCTCTTGCTCTTTGCTTTAGTTCTTGTGACATTATTTCCTCCTATCCCCAGGTAAGATTCTCCAGCTCACTATTAGAATCATTCCATGCTTACATCATCAATTTTTGCATCCTCTGGATCATTCACTCCTCCACAGGATAAAATCCAGTTTTGGCTAACGTCATTCAATCGTCCTTCCATATCTACACTTGTCTAAACTTTGATGGTGAAAATGTATAATTTGAACCAGTAAATCTCATATAAAGACCATGTAAACTGGAGGTCCCTGAACCAAACCAAATCAAACCAAACAACCAAACCAAACCAAACCAAACCAAACCAAACCAAACCACACACTCATTTTCAAGATTCTACAAGGTCGGTTGACTGATCAGAACTTGGTGATGGTAGATTTGCAACACCATCTGTAACTCCCTTAATTGTCGTTTATTACTCACAACACTATCTAACCTAATGTCCTCTCAACTACCAGTGAAAACATTTAGGAAACTATAGCTGACCATCAGCTTCCATCAACCCTAAAGCCAAGAATGTGATCAGATTTTGAAACCTACAGTAGGTTTCTGAAACCTACAGTAGTCTTCACCCTGTTTTGCTGTAACCCGGCTACTTGATGTCCCACTGAATGCATTGATTGAAGACTAAACTTGCTCTGTGACTAGTAACCCGAGCCCACATTCTCAGGCCATGGTCATTCGTATTAGCTTAGCATAAACTAGTAAACTGTAAGGCAAGTGCTATGTTTTTGTATCTAAATCTGGGGTCACCAGACACATAACTCTATGGCTGGCATTCTTTGGATGTTTCCCTGTTAAGGGAATTCTTTCTGTTACTGTTCAACACTTCTCCAATTTGCCTGACCCATCTCCCATACAGTCTCACTGGTTTCCTCCCAGTCTAGAACCCCACTCCTTTGTATTTTCCTGAGAAAACAAAATCAGCCAAGCAAGGAATTTCCCCCACGCCTCCCGACATGTCTGTCTGTAGGCACACACGTTCTGTTCCATCTTCCCTCTTGTTGTGGAAGTGTTGTGGACTATTTCAAGGAAGCTGATGCACATGGATTCTTCTCCCTGTTGCCTTTCCTCTGAAGTGTTAGTCCACGAGCAGCTTAAACGTGCACTCTGTTTTATCTTCATCCTAACATTTGGCACTCTTGACACTTCTGTACCAGTGGATCTTATGGTTTTCCTTTCAGTTTTACAAGGCGAGGAAACGGAGACGTTGACCTTTGTTGTAGAGGACTAGCCTCCAAGCCACCATCTTCAGGAGTTCTTCAGGGCCTCCTCATACAGGTTCATCACTGCAGAGCCTGTTGACTACTTCCCTCACAGAAAAGGGAAGTCTTGGGAGGGTCACAGAACCCTCACTTGTGTATCCAACCACCATCCACTTCAGCCAAATGGTGTGTGCAATAGTGCCTCAGTAGTACTTGGTATATTGAGAGAGGAAAGATGAGGGGGGGTGGGGTAGCTCCATCTAAGTTGCCACAGGGAAGCCACCCCATGTGGGGTGCAGACCTTCCAGTGTGGCTATTTTAGGTGACCTGTTGTAACCCCACTCTCTTACTGCTTTGTCAGTAAGCCTGGAACTCCCCACCCCCTCCAAACCTTGGTGAATCTTTTTACAGTATTTCCTTCGGGCTGAGGAAGAGGGGTAGATATTCTTTACTTTTTCCCAGGCAAAGAATTTTAGCAACAATACTGAGCCCCCAGCAGAGGAACAGTATTTAGCTTTAAGTACATAGCTCAGAGAAATGAAGCTCAGAGAAATGAAGGAACGTTCTCAAGCCAGAGGCAACGCTGCTGCTCATTTATTCAAGGGCCATGCACGATCTCGTAGGGTGTGTTGCTGAGATGGATGCTGTGGATGGCGGCATTCTTTTAAAAGCATAGAGATTTTTACAAAAATATTTCACTTTGGAGAAAGCACAAACAAAAACTAGTACAGGAAAAAATGTGATGTACTCCCCCACAACCCTGGTCTGTTACTCACAGTTTTGTGTGTTCCTAATTATTTAATGGACATTTTAAGCACACGTGGTATTTATCTTATCGCAGTGGAATATCAGATCTGTCTTTGCACGGTGGGTTAATTGTGCTCACACACACCTCCTTTGAGGGTACTTTAGCAAAGCTCCTGGCCCAGTGGTACATAGTCCTCTGGAAAGTAAGTGTGTTTGGGTCTGCAAAATGGACTTGGCCTTTGGTCGTGGCTTTGCCCCTTCCTGGCATTAGATGATGCCCATTTATCATTGCCTTTGTCCTGGGGGTAATAGCGAAAGTCAAGTAGTGCTGTGCTGTGCTGTTGCCGAATCTGACAACTCAGCTGCTTCGGTGGTGACTGGCTAAAGTCTCTCAGCAGCTTGCAGATTGGCCGTAGTGAAGCTGACCTCCATTGCATGCAATAATTATGGGCTTCTTAACATAAACCTAGAGATGAGTTGGGCATAGTACAGCTGCATTCTTCTTGCCTTGGCACCTGGAAAATGAGATTTACTAAAGCCCCCAGAGACAAGAGATCTAGCCAGGGCCTTAGTTACTATTTAGTTTTCACACGCTCTGTCAGTAAATCAGTGCAGAATGCAAGATCTGGGAAGGAAAAAAGGCAAATGACATCAAACTTAATACAGGAAACTAAAACCATACTTTGGCTTTTTAAGTGGCAAATCGCAGTGAATTGATTTCAGGTCCACTGTGTTTGATTCTGGTTTCTGTCTTTGCTCCTGTTGCTATGTACTCGGAGCTTCCAGGTAAATCTTCCCCACAGGTCTCTTCTGTAGTCCTGAGGCCTTTTGTGTGAGACAGGATGTGCCAAGCTAAACCGTGTTCCCCTAGGATGCTCGCATCTTCGTCTCCAGAGCGTGTTAATGTATTACTTTCTCCGGATGCAGAGGTTATAAAGTGAATGCTCCTGAGATGGGTTTCAGTAGGATGACCAGGGTGAGCCCACTGCGATTGCAAGGGTCCTTCAGAAAGAGAGGCTTTGGAAGTGATGGAATCAGAAACAAATGTTTGGATGGAAGAGGGTGGAGGAGAGAGGATGCTTTTCATATTGCTTGGAAGAGCAGGAAGTGGTCAGAAGCCAAGAGATGTGAGTGGACTCTAGAAGATGGAAAAAGCAGAGAAATATTTTTTTCTTAATACTTTCAAGTGAAATTCAGCTCTATAGACTTGTTTTAGACTTTTGGTTTCCTTCCATTTTTCTCCTCCACCTCCTTTTCTTCCTTCCTCCTCTTGCTCCTCCTCTTTGATACCCCCACCCTTGTGTGCATGTGAATGTGTGTGTGTGTGCTTAACCCAGGGACTTGCATTTTAGAACTAGCATTTTTGAACTGAGATACACTCCAGCACCATTTTGGACCTGTGATCTCCCAAACTGTGATATACTAAATTTGTGTTATGTTTTAAACCACAGAGTTCATGGTAATTCATAGGCAGCCATGAGAACTGTATACATGTGATTGCTTATAATTGAGGGAAAGAATTCATACCAACTCTGCTCATTAATGGCCAGAGCCCAGGCCTCTGATTTGAGAATGATGCTGAGTGTGCCTCTGTGTCCAAGACCTGAATGGTTTGGGGAGGAGTGAAAATATAGTCTTAAAACCAGATGTTTTACTGCTCTGAGAAACAAGCTCCATAAAGCATGGCATGGCCATGGGTGTGTGCTCCAGTGACCTGTGCAGCTGAGGCTGCTTGACGGAGGATGTTGCTGGCTTTACCCGAGCATCATGATCACCCCAAGATCCTGGTTCCACTTGTCTGGCCACTCTAGTCACGTGGCAGCTGGGAAGTTCCATGCCCCTGTTATTCAATTTCACTATCAATAAGAACCAAACTAAGAGAAAGCTGTTTTGAGGTAGACAAACAAAAAACAAAAAAAAATGAAAACCCAACAACAACAAAAATACCTCCCCTCCAAAAAACCCACTCAGGTTTTAAAATATGCAAAGGAGTGATTTCACTTATAAAATCAGAGCCCCGGGATGCTTGGTGGCATCAGTCATGGGCAGTTTTCCTTCCCACCCTCTTATTCTTTATCTCCATTGCTCAAATCTTAGCACCCACATCATGCCATCAGTCTCCTGGTAAGAGTTGTATACACTTGGAAACTAATCATGCCTTTTGTTTTTAGGACTGTGCTGGTGAGTTAAAACCAAGACCTGTTACTTCCCACTTCTCAGATCCACGGAGGACACTTGGCAGCTGTGGGACATAATTATGGCTTTCCTGAATATCTTTCAGGCATTTGGATCTGTGGCTCCCTCTTTGGATTGCTCCCCTGCTAACTAATATGTTACTGGCTCAACGCAATTGACAGCTGGCTCTGCCTGTGGCTAAAGGCCCACCTCTGGGGCTGTCTCAAAATGGGGCTAATGAGGGGGCGGTAGGAGCTCTCTGAGTTTCCTAGGCATCATCTACCTGGGAGCAAAGTCTGTGAGAGGCCCTGGTGCTCTAACCAGGGATCTCGACACACAGTTGGATGCACCAAATGGGCCAATTATTCTTCTAGGCAGACAGTAGAGATTCTTTTGCTAATTTTTAATGTAATTAAAACAAAACAAAGCAAGATTAAGCTAGACTGTTTCTGGGGCCCAGAAGGGGGTGCTTGGAAGTGAACAAAGTTGCACTTTCTCTTGGCAGGACAGGCAGGCAGTCTCCTTCAGCTTACTCACCCATGTTCCTACATGTTATAAAGAGAAACCACAGACTGAGTAACGGGCTTAAGCTGAAGCTGCAGATTGGTCTGTGGAGGCCTCTCCATATTTATTCATATCAGCTCATGTGTCTTGTCAACAAGAAGCAAAGGTTAAACAGGGAAGATTATATATATATACATATATATATATATATATATATATATGTATATCTTATTATCAGAGGGACCAAAACCAGAGCCTTCCTAAATTCTTCACGGGGAGGGACAACTTCTGAGAACGTACGATTCCCACACAGATAGCCAGAGCCTTGTGGGCGGGGTTTGGGTTTGTTCACATTTGCATCCCTGCCACCTGCATCCTGGGTAATAGGGGGGGGGTGAGAACTGGGTGCTTCTGAAATGAGTAAAGCAATAATGCTTCACAAACAGCCCAGGTAGGAGAGATGAAAGAATTCACAGCCAGAAGCCAGAAGCCAGAGTCAGAAGCAGAAAGCCAGGATAGATATCCGAAGAATGATTAGCTTTGTCTCTATTTTCTTGTTTAAACACATGTATCAATCGTGTGTGTGTGTGTGTGTTTTGTAATTATATTTATGACATGTCATGGAGTTCAAATACTTTAAGATTGGTTCACTTTTGTAGAGCTGTTTCAACATGGAAGCCAGAAGCCACATATACCTAGTAGGCACTCCAATTGTGGCCAGTTTGAGTTGAGATGTGCTGTATGTATGGAATACACCTGGAATCCCAAACTAGCCCAGGAGTGGGGATACAAAGTGGCTCATCAATTTTTTTTAACTATCAGAACAAGTATTAAAATATCAATGGCATGTTGAAATGGACAACGCTATAGATAAATTGTGTCAGATGTATTTTGTGTTTGTATGTTCATATGCATGTGTGTGCATGTGCACGTGTATATGTGGGTGGGACCCAGAGGATAACCTTGGCTATGGTTCTCCAGGCTCCATTGTTGGAGTTAACTTTAGTTGTCTGTCAATTTGAAAAACTTGGAAGAGGGAACCTCAGTTGAGGAAATGCTGTCTATCAGAATGGCTTGGGGCATTTTCTTGATTATTGATGAAGGAGGTCTCAGCCTCCCATGGATACCATCCCAAGGCAGAAGGAGGCCTGGGCTGTAGAAGCTAAAGTAGTTCAGTAAGCCACAGCAAGCAGCATTCCTCCATGCTTGTGCTTCAGGCTCCTGCCTTGGCTTCCCTCAGTGATGGAGGGTACACTGTAAGCCAGATAAAGCCAGCCCTCCCTAAGTCGCTCTTAGTCTTTTTACACTTGCTGGTCTGGAGCTCACTGGGTAGGCTAGGCTAGTTGGCTACTAGGAATCTGCTTATCTTGTACTCGCTGTTCTGAGATTAAAAGTGAACCTCCATGCTTGGTCTTTTTATTTTAATTATTTAATGTTATTAATTTTATGTGGGCTCTAGAGATTGAACTTAGGTCTTCATGCTTGCAAGATGAGTACGAGTAAGATATCACCCAACACCCTAAATCTATTATTAAGAGTCATTTCTCTATTTTAAAAATAACTTTTGAAATGTGGCTTACATTTGTGTTTTGCACGGTGTTTCCTTTTAATAATCCCTGCCTTGGGAAGTTCATGAGTGTCTTTGTTGAGCAAATGGGCTGGGGTAAGAGGTTATTAGCCAGGACGGGGTTAAAAAGTTATTTGATAATGTATCAGTTAGTTAAATGATTCTTAAGTAAATAGCCAAAGGATTACAATTCAGAGGCACTTCGGAGCAGATGTGTCTGCTTAGTTCTGCCCCACTGGCGAACCTCACTACTCAGCAGGAGGCTGAACCTAAGAAAAGCTGAGAGCTGTGGGGCAGCTCTTGAAGCCAGCCTCGTGGGAACTCAGCATCCGTATCCTTGAACTTCAGGGTGGGTGTCACGAAAACGCACTGAGGTATAATGCTCTCTACTGATGTGTGCAGCAAGCCACCTGAGCCTGTGTTCAGAAAGCCAGCTCATTTCCTAAGATAGGGCCACTTCCAGGCTGACCCTGCACTCAGACACTTTGTCTTCTGTAGGAGCAGCAGGCCAGGGGCTGGTGACACCCATGGCAGGGAAGGGCACAATACTCTCCCTGCAGATCACCGGGAAAACCCAAGCTGTGTCTCTCTGCGAGCCTGCCAAAGGCCTTCGCAACCTCAAAGCTTGTGCTGCTCTTTGCTCTTGCTGGGTGTAAATGGACAGCAGCTCCCGAAGTTTGCATTGTGGGGCTGGTCATACTGAAGTGTGCATTGTGGGGCTGGTCATACTTGCTCAATCTCAGCTTGATTGTCCCCGAGTCACAGAGGCCTTCATGTGCCTAAAGCCAGTCCACTTGACACTCGTTAGTCTTTCCATGTCCCTTGTTTTGATCTGTAATTACCATACTCACTTGCTTAATTAATCCCAGCTTTACAGGCAGGAAGATCGCTATCCACATTCACCTCTAGTCCAGCCATCTATCTCTCCAAACCTTATTAGTTTTTTTTTTTTGAATGAATAACTGAATGGAAAAGTTGGTGTGTCTAGCAATGCAGCTACAGGAATGGCCACTGTTTCCCACAGCCTGGAGCCTCAGCTGGGGAGGCTCCTGGACACTCCCTAGACAGTGTTTAAGGGAAGCCAGTTTAGGGCAGGGATATACAGAAGGTTATTTCCCAAGTCCTCCTCAGCCTGAGTCCATGGCTTGAGGAAATGGCTAGGAGGGGAGTTTGGTGTGTTGTGCTGGGTTTCATCTGTCTTAGGAAGCAGAGTAGCTGGTGATTTAAAGATAATAAGGCTCTATGTGTCTCTGAGTGCATGGATTTGTCTTTAAAAACATTTAATATACTATTTTGGAGGTCACAACTTAGTAGATGCTACTAGTCCTCTGCTTAATTTTAACATAATTTAATCCTCTATTTTCTCCTAAATGTGATGGTGGATATTTTCAAAACTCAAAAGGAATGGGATAAATTTTGTCTTAGGTGTTGTATCTAGGAGCCTCTCGACATATGTGGAGATGAAGGAAGCTACTTGCAGTTTTATTAAACCAGAAGTGTGTGTGTGGCTTGTGGAAGGACATTGCATAGAGACTTGTCACAGGCAATGGCTCTTCTGAGCAAGCATCTGACTCTTTCAAGATGCTGTAGCTACCTGAGTCAGGAGGATCCAGGACACAGTGCTGGGGGAAGGATTGTGAATGGTGGTGGTTGGGCATCTTGGTGTACTTGGCCCTAGAAATTCTAGTTGGCTTGAGCTGACATCGCACTCAGACCTCACTCACTCCTTTCCTTCTCTTGGATGGGAGAAAACTGAGTCAAATTCTGAGCATTGCCTCTGTTTTACTAACGTCCCACCAGAGGTGGCAGATCAGGCTCTGTGTTAGCTCTCAGGTGCTGCCTTATGGCTTTATTACACACTAGAGGGAAGTGATAGTCAACCACTCTTCTAAGTCTTTTTGAGGTCTCACTACTGAGCATCGGGTAGAGTTCTACAGGCATGCCATCACCATGCTATGGGGATTGTGCAAGAAATCACAGGATAAACTAATGATGAAGTGATAAAGCCACAGGTCAAAGGAGAAAGCCTTGATTTTAGTGGCAAGAGCTACATCCATCTTTCCATTTCCTTTAAAGTAAAGGTGGATCTGAGAAGAGAGGATCCTGAGGTGTGTTAATTCTCAGAAGTGAGCTGGAGATTTCAGGATAGAAATGATTGACAGTGAGTTGACCAATTAAGGATCTTTCTCCCATGTGTTGTGAGCTTCATGTGTGATGATCAAGTGTGTGTCCAGCTCACCCCCAGTCTGCCAGGGACTGGTTAATGGAATTATTATTTATTGATGGCCACCTTGATCCTAGCTTATGCTTGCCATACTTATCTTGGGAGGGCAGCATCTATGCTGACTGATGGTGGGGCCCAACTTGAGCCCATGGGGGATCTTTGGAGAGAAGCTAGTAGCTTTCAGTCAATGACTTACAATGCTTTGTCACAAGGGATGGGAGACCTAGAAGGTAAACTTCAGGTGTGAAGAAAGTGTGTGTCTATAGAGGAAAAATGTATAAGTTTTTGTTTACTGACAGTCTTGCTGTGTAGGTCAGACTGGTTTTGAACTCATGATTCTTTTGCTTCAGCCTCCCAAGGGTAGAATAACAGGTCTGTATTGCTCAGGTGGGTAATTCTTAAGATTATTCTGGGTCCTTGTTCAGTGCTTTGTTTGGAAAAAGAGTAACTTTGGAAATAGAATGTGAAATTATATAATATATATATATATATATATATATATATATATATATATACATGAAGGGGATAGGAAGAAACTGTTGAGAGAAAGAGAGAGGGAGAGGGGAACTGGAGGAACATTAGTAGAAAGTGTAGCCATATGGTGGAATGTTCTGCCCATGGCTGGCCCTCTTCTTGGCCCATGCCTAGTGGCTCTGTCAGACAAAGGGGACAAAAATGGAAAATCTGTTAAGTGCTGAGAACCATTCTTCCCATTCTTCTTTCCTCCCCTCCTCTTTTCTCTTCCTTGCCTCCAAGTTCAGGTATTTTGGTAAAGTTTAGTGTGTGTGTGTGTGTGTGTGTGTGTGTGTGTGTGTGTGAGAGAGAGAGAGAGAGAGAGAGAGAGAGAGAGAGAGAGAGAGAGAGCATGTTGGGAGATGTTAGTTCAGATGCATGCCACAGTGTGTGCGTGAAGGTCAGAGGACAACTTTTGGTTGGTTCTCTCCTTCCTGGGATGGGCTCCAGGTTGTCAGGTGTGTGGGAAAAGTGCTCTTACTCGCTGAGGCATCTCACAGGCCCCATCTTGGTAAAGCTCAGCAGGAATGTTGGAGCTGCCTGTGCTTCAGTGCTTTTGGTCCTAACATTCTCCACTTGCATGCTGGAAAGTAATCATGAGTGTAGTTGAGCCTCTCCTTCAGGATGCACAACTCAGTCAGTGTGGTCAGTGCTGCACAGATGCTCCGAGTCATTTGTATTGTTGAACAAATTGTAAACAATATCAAAAACAATTATGAGAATGAAATATATTTTTAAATGTGCATAAGAGGAACACACATTCAAGACAGTCCCTCCCTGGACAATTTGTCAGGATCATGTTCAACCAGTGTCTTAGAATACTCTTCAGAGGAAGTAGGTCTCATCTTTCTGTTGAGCTGCACAGGATGAGGGAGATGGCTTTTGTTTGCTTTTATTCTTAGTAGCGTATCCATAAACGCAAGCATTATCTACTTTGAAATAATGAATTCTGATGTAGCATTTGCTACATCGGGTTACAAGAGTTACAAAGGGAGAAGGGTCAAGTCAATCAAACTGAGGACCAACGGGCTGACCAACCTGAATGATGGCAAAAAGAGATGCTCTCCATAACGCATCTAGTGGTCTGTGAATCCTGGAGTGTTCCCACCCCTGCAGCCTCACTCCTTCAATGGTTAGGGAAGCCACCGTAGTCCAGCAGGCACTACAGCAGTTCCAGGTGGTGGAGAGGTTGACGAGCTTTCCCCATGCACTTAGACAAGGGCAGGGTGTCCCTCTGCTCGATGGAGCAGATGGCTTTGTACAAGCTCTTTAGGATGCTGGTGCCCTGGTTTCAGCTCAGATCATTGAACTGGAAACAAGCCTGCCCACAGAGACACCCCACCTTGGATGGCAGCGTCTGTTCTTTGCGCCTTTTACACCTCTCCCCTTTCCGATATTCTGCCCTTGAAACGAGGCTTCTGAGAGGCCTGGTGGTCGCAGCAGATGGATTGGTGGTTGCCTGGACTCTCCAAACAGTGGGCCTTCTGCTTTTACTTTTTTTTTTTCATCCAGTGTTAGCTGTGAAATGACTGTGTGCTTGCTCCCTCACTGTCCGAGTCACAATGTGAAAAGAAGATGGCATGGGCTGTGAGGACGTCTGCCTGGCAATTGTACTTGTGTGCCAGGCCAAGAAGTGCTAAAAGCTCTTGGAAGTTTTAGCATTTCAGGCTATGGGAATCAGTTTTTACAGGCCTCCGTTCACAACTCAGATTTGCCTTTGGAGGGAGGGGAGGTCAGTGCTGAAGCTATGCTCATTTTGAGCAAGAGGACGATGCTTCAGTGACAGTCAGTCAGCTAGGTTTCTGGCTTTGTCATCCCCCTCCTTACCTCCCTGCTACCTGTAAATCCCCACATAATTATCCCTGTCTCCAAAGCCTGGGCTGCTCACCTTCCACAACAGAGGATAACAGAAGGGCTAATGTCTCCCATTGCACAGGAAGAAATAGGCCTTTGTCTGAGGAGAAAGGTCTCCCATCTGAAGATTATGTCCTCTGTGCCTGTGCCACAATCGGAAGACAGCGAGACTCCTCCCATCCCTGTAGTTGACTGTTGTGGAAAACACTAATATCAGGATTTACATAGACAAGGTAGGAGATTCAGAAGACTGTGAGGTGGTCTCTGCTTTGTAAGTAATCTGAGCGATTTCCAGGATTAGAGAAGATGGGGAGGAAGACATATAAACCACAGGCTACTGTTGCCTTAGCGGTGGCACTCTAGTCCCCGAATCCCCTCCACTGGCTTAGCTGAGTGCTCTACAACAGGCAGAAGTGGCTCTGATCACCTGGCTTGTTCTGTGTTCAGGGTTCTCCTTGAACATTGTGCTGGTGGGCATGGATGTCTTTCAGGTCTGCCCATGAGAGTTGGGATAGAAGATACCTATTAAGCCTTCTTGTTTAGGTTTTTGTGCTTACAGAAGAAACTATTTTTATGTTAACGCTTTGGAACATATAAAAACGAGTAACAGTATATCCTGTTGCAACTTTAATATACTTTGCACACAAATAATTTAGTAATAAGTAAGGCTCTGTCAAATTACAAATGTGTGATCACTACAATAACTGATAAACTTACCAGGGTTTCAAGAATATGTCAGCCAAGGCTTTTTTTTTTTTAGAGCAAAATACAACTCAAAGACATTCCAGTTTATTCCTTGTTTCTGAGAGCCTCACAAGAACCATGGTCAGGTCCAAGGACACCCAGTACACACTCAGACAACACATAGATCTCAGTGACTTTGAATTCATTTCACCAAGCCTGGTCTCAGACTGGATCCACTTTTGTCCAAGATCCAGGTCTTACACCTGAGTCCATGAGGGTCTGATTCAGACTCAGGGATGGTACGTATATAACAAACATGTCCTCTCTTTGTACCCTAGTCATATTTGCTGGAACACTCAGTCTTGGACCCAGTTGTAACCTCACCACTATGAAGCAGCCGTAAGAGTCAACCTGAGAGATGCAGGCTAGTGATTATCCCAGCATGCGTTGCTTGATGTATGAATTGATGGCCTTGATTCAGGGTTCTTAGAACTAACCTTATTAGTGGCTTCAAGGTCAGCTTTTAATGCCGAGGCTCAGACTGAGTCACACAGGCTTGGCACATTTCTATTCCTCCTTAATTCTTTGCATCTCCATGGAACCTAAAACTGACGTCACATGGTGGAGAAGAGAATGTGATGTATGCTCTGAGTTCAGATCTCCTTTCTCTACTTGATGGGGGTGGAACCTTTGGTGGCTATCTTTTTTGAATATTGTACTTTTATGTGCACTTTTGAATATTGGACTTTCATGTGATTCAACTTGCAAAAATATTACAAGAGTAAGAAGTGATATACAGAAGCCGGCACTGGGCCTGGCTGGATGACTTAGTGTGTCAAGTACTTGTGTATAAGCTTGAGGCCTGGACTTTAGATCCTCAGCACCCATGTAAAAGCCAGTCAGGCATGGTGGCAGATTATAATCCCAGTGTTTAGGAGACAGAGATGTGGTTCCATGGACAAATTGACTAGCTCGACTACTCAAACTGGTGAGCTCTGGGATCCACAATAGACCCTGTCTCGGTAAACAAAGTGAAGAGACGTTAGGGAAGATGTCGTTTTTATCCTCAGCCATGACACAGGCAGGCGCACCACTACCACCTGTGGTCACCACTACCGTGTGTGCCCATGGACATGTGAACACATTGGAATTTAACCTTAGCCATGACACAGGCAGGCGCACCACTACCACCTGTGGTCACCACTACTGTGTGTGCCCATAAACATGTGAACACACACAGAACCTAGCATTTTTCTTGAGATGCTTTAAGCACTCATAACTGGTTGTCGTTATTGATAGTGACGCAGACAAAGGAGACTAACATGGTATCTGGCACAGGGGAGATGATTAATGCTTTCTCCTCCCTACCTAGGTCTCCATAGTCAGTCTCCACAGCTGGAAATGGATTTGTGTGTGTGTTCATTTCTCTAGTCAGCCTCACTAGATGGTACACACTCCAGGAGGGGCCTATGGCTTCTGCTCTGTCTCCTAAACATAGCTCAGTGCTTAACTCCTAGTCATGACTCAGTAGTTCTTGGCTGAGACAAGATGCTTTCTTCATTTTTCTTGAAAGCTATAATCTGTAAGGATCTGGGAGAAGCTCTCCTCCATACAATGGCCCCTTAGGCTTGCCTATAGGTTGGCTGAAATGCTTTAGGGAAGGAGATGTTCAAAGGCTTCTAGAGCCTTACAGTGGGGTATGGCAGTCTCTGTAGGGTTATAGGCTGTAAACAGGTCTCATGTTCCAGTAGGGCTGACGATGGGTCTTACTTTATAGTGGGCTTGACTACACAGGAGCTTCCTGATGCCCAGCTGGACTTGGCCTGGCTTCACTGGTGAAGGATCACATTGCCACCTTTGCCTCTGTACATTTGAAGTGGGGCTATTGCACAATATAGTGGGCTAAGGATGTGGAATGTGTATGAGATTTTGAAGATTATGGTAAAGTATTCCATGTACTAATTTAACCATTACCTATACACTGGTCAATGTCTTTGACACACCTGGTTAAGCACTAGCTATCATAAATAATTTCACATATTCTTGCTTCTTAAAATATGGCCACTAGAAAAAGTTAAAGCAACATCTACCAGTTGCTTCTGTGTTCACATTACACCAGTGTCAGAAGGGGAGTAGCCCAAGGGGGAGGCAGTGGGAGTAGCTATGCGTGGGAAGCAGGTCTTGGTCTTGCTTCTGCACTAACTCAATACAAGCTTGGGTGAGCCACGCACCCATTTGCCTTGATCCCTGAGAACATCATCTAGATGCTCTTCTGGCTTGGGGAAAAATAGCAAGGTCCTGTGTGTGTGTGTGTGTGTGTGTGTGTGTAGAACACACAAGGTAGGAAATGCTACTCTTTAGGAGCTAGCTGTAAAAGAACTGGGAATTTCTAATCAAACTGAGATGCCACGGAATTACAATTTTCATGAAATTGTATTTTTCCCTCAATCCCCTGCCCAGTGCTTATGTCCTCCTCATGAAGCCAGAGCTGTTTTCACTCTGGAATGTCAGGGTCAGTCTTTGGACATAGTGTGTACACAATAGACCTAAGAAATGACCTATTGACCTGGGAACTCCAGACCCTTTTGTGTATTGGGGCCTCTGGGCAACTTCTTCCTCAAGTCCCTGCTGGGAAGGAATCGGAGAAATCTGACGATCTTGTTCATCTAATCTAAATTGCGTCTATTTAATTTAGCATGTGTCTTTCTAATTTATATTATGAGCCCTTTCAACTGAAATTGAGTCTCCTTTAATGTTCTCTATGTGTCTAGTGTGTCTTCTATGCTCAGACGATATGAATAATAAGAATGTCTTTGACTCTTGATGTGCATTTTATTGTTAAAGTTAAAACTTGAACTTGTTCTTTGTTGGAAGAAAGCCTTCTTCACAAGTTTGGGGCTCATGCGTCCATGCGTCTCACAAACATTTGAGAAAAAAAAAAAAAGAAAAAGTGAAGGACTCCTATTTATAAAATGTTTTGATAATTGGTTGCATGCATTCATTTAAAATATCTAGATATTTGACTATATAGAGAGACATTGTCTCAGGCTGCTGTTGTTATTGTTTAAACCTTCCTATGTAAATGCCAGTTATGGCATAGTGCATATATGTAGTCTAGAGGGCACAACTCATCCTTACTGTATCATGCTTTTTCTTGCTGTGTGAGTATGTAGTTAACATCTCACACCTACTTTATAGATGTGGCAAACTGAGTCAGTCTATTATAGAGATCCTGCTTGCTCAGTTGAGGTTGTTCTATCCTTGTGTCTGAACAACTGAATAACAGAAATGATGGTATTTTTTGACAGTGAATACTTTGCCCAGAACTATAATGTCTCTCACCAGACCAGGAGACTTGGCACCCAGATCAGCTCTCCAACAACTGCTGGGCATATGTGCCAGGTAATGGGACAGTTTCAAAGGCTAAATAGGAGCTTTTGTTTCTGAAGAAATGGATATTTAAGGATGAGGCAGAACACACAAATACATAGAAGACAATAGCAAGGCTCAAACTACATGTCATCTTTGTTCACATGCCACTGTCTGAAGGGACATGTTAGTATCTGCTGAAGGCTATGGCCGTGAGGCTTACCTAACTTGGGAGCAAATGATTTTCTACGTGAGAACTAAAGGCTCTACACTTAGTAAGCCCAAGTGTTTCCTGGGTACCCTCCTGAGATCCATTGCTGTAGGTGTGGGAGGGCTGGGGCCCGGTCTGCCTTAGCAAGCTCTGTCTTGCTAAGAGCTAAAGCAGCTACTCTCTGAGCCATGTCTCACTATGGTGAGCTGAGATGTACCTGCCCTGGCCAGTGGGTTTTCTGTATTTCTGTTCCTCTTTTCTTCACCGGGATCACTCCGTCATTGCTGGTGGCCAGTGCCACACAGTTTAACCAAATGGGGGAAGTAGCATGCTGTGTCAGCTTTTCATGAAGGAAGAAAATGCCTCTCTGCTGTAATGGCTGGGTCCCTCTGCCTTCTAGAAACATTTGTATTTAAGCGTTATCTCTGCCTCTAGCCTCTTATCCCTTCTGTTTCTATCCATGCATACTCTCACTTTTATTTTCACAGCAAAGAAGTTGCTGGGCTCCCCATTTGAAATCACTTTAAAAAGGCTTGAAGAGAAATAATCCCACAAATTACAGTTTCTGGTACTTACCCAAGTAAGACCCAGTATCCTGTTGCTTTGTTGACATCAAGCCCTAGCCAACTGTTGGGGAGCAGGGGCCCATGGAGTTAAAAGGCGGGCCTGGTTGAGTTGCCTCTCCACGGGAGGAGAGAGGCATGCACAAGCAGATACTTAACACTCCTCAGCAATTAGGGAGTTTTTATTCTCTCCTTGGCAAGGAGCACAGCACTTTGCAGCAGTGTTTCAAGTTTGCCTCCAATACTATCTGCTAGAAGTGCTTTTATCCCCTGAAGATACAGCACAAAATACAAATCATCGTTGGTTTTTTATCTCAGCCAGGGCTGCTGCTTCTCCAAATACATTTACTCTGTGCGATTGCCCATCAGGCCGTTTTTTTATCCTCCATTCTCTGCTCTGTGATGGCCTGGTTAAGGCCTTTCTTCTGTTCTTTGTTCCTTTAGCTCAACGGAGTAAACAGCAGGATTGATCTTACACTGCATTTTGGTATTGTTCCAAGCGCTCATCAATAGCCGTGACTGGTGATGCACCGCCTGGAAAGGCAGGGCGGATGGAAATGCACTTCGTTCTTTGTGCCTTTTAGTGTGCAGTGGGATGGCTCTAATCTGAGAGCTGCTACACTGGCTGCCAATCCACATGCAAATACCTCATCAAATGACGACTTCCATGTTCTGTCTAAGGGAGGTCCTTAAAGGTGTGAGGGAGGAGAAGTCTGAGAGAAAGGCTAAGTGCTGAAAGGGGTTTTTTCCTGCCCTCCTACATCCAGGCCACCACAGGGTCTTGGGAGAGAGGAAGGGGTAAGGGGCTTTTCCTTGCTGCATTCTTTGCAGCTTCTTTCACAGGTTCACAAAGCAGTGGCGTGTTGCTTGGAGAGAGCTTTGTTTCAAAAACGTGATTTACAGTCACTAGTGGTGCCTACTGGTAAGAAAGGAATGTGGGCTTTTCAAGGCGATTGTGTTTTGTTTTGTTGTTTTATCAATTATGGGGGGAGTCTTTCCTAATTGAGCTATCACTTTATAATTTTTTTTTCAATGAGAGAAACCAACAATATTTGAGTTTGCCATCTTTTCTTTGATAGGTACTCTTTAAGGCTCACACCCTAGTTCACACCCTAGTCTCTTTTTTTGGAAGGTGAAAAGCTGGTTGATTAAATAGATTTTGGTTTGTTTGTTGATTGATTGATTGAGGCAGAGTGTCAACTATGTAACCTTGGTTGGAACTTACCGTATAGACGAGGCTGGCCTGGAACTTGCTATGTTGATCAGGCTAGCTATAAACTCAGAGGTCTACCTGTCTCTGCCTCCCAACTGCTGTGATTAAGGACACACACCACTACACCTAACCCTTTAGATTGGCTTTATAGTACATTTTGGTGTTTTTGAGAGATAACAGGCAAGAGGGGAGGGTATGGAAATGACTGTCTTGTGTCAAGTGTTTGGCAGCAGGCAACCCGGCTGGACCTGACTGCAGGGACAGCATCTCTGGTTGAAGGAGTTCCTTGAGTTTTATGGCAGCTCGGTAATCCTAGATCCTCCTGCCTCAGCTTTGAGAATTCAGAGTTTCTCTTCCATTTTCATGGAGAATCCTGTAATTAGAGTTACTTTTACTGTGAAGTTTTCCTTTATACCACAGTTTCTGAAGGTCAACAGGGTCAAGACTCCCTATGGCATCCTGTAACTGGACATGGGGAATCACAGAGAATCTGGTAACAATAGACATTTCTAAATGCTCAGTGATCACACACTAACTCAGAATCAAGTGTGCAATGGATCCAGAGTGTTTCTGGCAGTTCTCATCTATGTTGCAAAGCATGACTTCACTACAGTCTTGGTTCTGAACACACAACATGGTCCCTTTCGTTATGCATAGTGTCATGCCATACCAATACCAGTGAATGTTTCCTGAATGTTTCTCCTATGTGAGAGTATTGTCTATTACACTCCAGTGCTTCTATTGTCCATACAAAGTCTTATGCTCCTAGAGAAACATAGTGGTTTAATTATATAAAACAAAGCTTTCTGTATTTTCCTACTCAGCATGTAAGTGTCAAATTAGTATGTAGTTTGATTGCAGTTGGCTCAGAAATCTGATTTTTAAATATATTATTTGACTTGCTGACTCAAGTTTCATTAAAAAAAAAAAATCATTAAGTGACTTTTGGCTTGGGATCAGGACAGAATTCCCAGCAATTTCTGGAATGGCCCTAAACATACTTTTGCTATTTTGTGCTACCTATTTGAAAGGGCATACTCAGCATTGATAGTCATTACATCAAAATATTGACTGCCTCTGAAAAATGCTGAAGATATGTTTTACGTCCTGCAGTATCAAGTTATCTAGTTGAGGTTTTAATTCTTTATGTAAAAGCAAGTAATTTACCTCATTAGTATTTTAATTTTCTTTAACCTCTAGTAAATGATACGATGATATGTACACCAAACATTGTTCCATAGTAAATTACTTCATGACTTATCAATAAATGTTTGGCATATGCACCTAGGGTTGCATAAACATTCCTTGGGGAAAAAGAGGGCCACAGGGGTAAAGGTGAGAAGCCCTGCTCTATGCCTGTCCCCACCTATACCCCACACTGTCACACTCACCATGCTATTTCCTCCTTCTCCTCTGTCCTTGAAAAAGTATGTCCGCGTACGCATTGTTTCTTTTCTAGGGTGTAGGTTTGCCTCAATCAATTTGTAAGTTGTTTTTCAACCTGTGTTTCTCTAGCTTGAGGTTTAAACAGGTGCTAATTATCTCCTTCAGTGTGGAAATCCCACCCTGCTCCTCTATTGCAAGCAGAGTACATTCCAGGACACCCTTGCTCCAGGCACAATGCAGCCGTGTTGCAGAGCAGTTTTGTGTTTAGATATGGTGAGGTTACTCTAGAACTGAGGCGCTGGCCTGAAGAGTATGCTGGCTGAAAGGCAACATCTGGCCAGCTGTTGGTTGACCTCTTTAAGAGATTCCCATGTCTTTTGTGTAAACATGTTGACTTTTGTAAATGAATTTATGTTCGGTTTAAACAGAGGCTTGCATTAGCCTTGTTTGAAACCATTTTTTAGCTAGTTATTTTTAAATTCACCTTTCGAGGTCTATGTGACCTTCCTCCTCTGATTTTTTTTCAAATATTGAAGCTCTGGGAAATAACTGTTAATGTGTTTGCCTGATTCTGAAGGGAAAAAAAAAAGTCTTTTTTATTTACGTTTGTTTTCCTAGTCCAGAGCACAAAGTGCTCATAAATGTTTATTGAATGTTTGAATGAATAAATAAACAGATAAATTAAGATCTCTTTGCTTAGCTGACCTTGGCTAAAGGTGTTTATTACTGAAGTAGAAAAGTGCTCAGGATGCTGCTGTCTCTACCTGAAAACTTCTGGGCATTTGTGCTGAGTCTCAGCCTCTGGAGCCTCAGCCATCCAAAACAATTTCAAACTACTGTATGAGATCCTGGGTTTTATTGTGACATTTCCTGCATCTGCTCTTACACACTGTACTTTGCTAGTATCTACCACTTGGTTAACCTCTCTTCTTTCTCATCAGCTTCTACTCATTCCTGTCTCTTCTGAAATAGTCCCATTCTACTTCCATAGGGCGGACTGGCCATTTTGATCTCACATGCCAGAGAAAATGCGATATTTGCCTTTCAGAGCCCAGCTTAATTAGTCCACACAATGTTCTTTGGTTGCATCTGTTTTTCTTTTTTTCTGCAAGTGACATAATTTTTCTCCTTTTTGGCTGAATAATCCCCTGTTGTGTATGCATGGCATATTTTCTTCATTCATCTGTTGACTGGATCTAGGCTGATTCTGTATCTTGTCTGTTATGAAATAGTATTGGTGTAAACATGTGTGCGTGTGTGTGCAGGTGTCTCTGTGGTGTGACGACTTGATTGTATACCCAGGTATACCATCCATGTGCAGTTAGGATCATGTGTAGTAAGAGAGATGGGGAGGGAGTGGAGCAATGACAAAGAGCATGTGTGCCCATTATCCACTCTGGGATTGCTATGTTTGATACCTGCTTAGATACCCTCCATAGAATGCTTTAAGAATATCTAGGATGTAGAGAGTTCAGCTGGTGATCCATGGACCCAGCAAAAACTACAGAGCTTTATTTATTTCTTAAATAAAGTCAGGAAATAGATATCAGTGGTGCAGTAGCAGTGTCTGTCAACCCTCTCTCAAGGACTCCTCCATCATTGGCTTGCTTATCCCAGATCTATCCTGGGGAGACATAAGTATATGACTTTTCTTAACAGGGAATGGGGATGTGTGAAGATACGTATACTTAACAGAAATCTACAGATCTCAATAGGAGAATTTCTTCAATTATTACTGTGATCAATCTCTGAACCTTCTTGTATGTTATTTCACCAATCAGAAACCTGGGGCACTCAGGCTACCACTGTTGGGCCTGTAAGCATCTTCGGATGTCTCAGGGGTTCTCCCCTTCCCTCTGCCAACATCCCTAGTTACAGTTTTATCATGTGCTTCAAAGCACTATGACATCAGAATTTTGAAGACAAAGTAGGAAAATCACCCTTTTCCCCCTATTGTTTTTACTAAATTATTTGATATTTTCCCCACACTCCAGAAATGTGAGGAAAGATAACAATAAAATGCTAATGGTTTACTTCTTTACATAGAAGGTTTGGGCTGTAAAACATGGATGACTTAAACTTCTTGCACATAGAATATACCAGGTGGTAAAGAATCTAAAAATTTGAAAATTTGGAGGAGAAAAACATCTCATTTTAAAGTAAAATTACCTTCAATTCTTCAGGAAAAAAGGAGCTTGGGGTCTCTAATACCTCTAAATACCCGCTCCTGGATTTGATTTGAATTTCTCTCTTTGTTCTCTTCTCTATTACCAGTCTTTAGATTTAACTGACTACTCAGTTAAAACCTACTAAATAACCCAAAGTGGATGCTGTCAGAATGTCTACTTCTCTTCCTCACAAATAAAGATGGGAACAACAGACCAAAGACTTGGTTCCACAGCAGTCTAGCTTGCTCCTTACACATAGGTGGCTTATGAGCTGCTGCATCCCCAACTCCAACAGTTGGTAAGTATGTCTATCTCCTCAGGGAGAGGAGGACCTTGTAAACCCTCTCAGGAGAAATTTCCAGGAGAATGTGAAAGTCTGGTTTGGGTCATTATAGCCAATGGCTCTGACATACCCCAAGGAGAGAGTTGCACACATGCTTAAAATTGAATAAGGGCAATTCCATGGTCACCGAAATGGGGTCCCAAACACCGAAGAACCTTCTCAAGCACCTGCTTCTAAAGAGGGCAGATCTGTTTGCTGTTCTGGGTTCAATATTGGGCTAATAACAAAGGGAGTTAGAGTTAGGCAATGTGAGTGTAAGATAGGACAAGGCTGAGCTTTTCAGTGTGGTCCATGGGAAAGGAATTGAAGATCTTGAGACTAATCTAGAGGGAGGAGGAGGAGAGAGTAACTGGGAGTAGGTTGTTGGGTTAGAGGAATAGAAAGAAAAATCCGTTTTGGTACAGGTGAGGAGGACCATGGGGGAAAACAAGATGTCTAACATAGGGGTTAAAGGATGCTGTGCGCAACCCAGGATGTCTTCCTGGTTGTCACAGTCTACCGGTGTTTAGAATTAATATATCTTTCTTGGAAATTGGTAAGATACTGAGCACAGCCTCTGGATGTATGCAGAACTGAGGAGGTCAGGGTCTCAGGCTGAGGGGCTGGATGGGGGTTACATGGAACATATGCTAATGACATACATTTCTATCACATGGCGTCCTCCACTTTCTCTAAATAAGTAGTAAATGCTAACTTTGTATGTTACCTAATGCCGCATCGCAACTGTTGAATCACAGTGATCTTCATAGGCCACTTTTCTGCGCATGTCTAAGTTGTCTGGAGGCATTAACTGAGGTTAGGCTTAGAGGGATTTGCTTTTAGTTGTGGGTCCATCTGGGTGGTGAACTTCATACTAGGCTCTGGGTCTGCTCCAAATGGATACTTTTTTTTTTTTTTTTTTTTTTGGTCAGTCCAGCATTAACTTGAAGGAAGCTCATCTAGTCATGAGGACAGAAACTTGAGAGAACAGTAGAACATGGTATGCTTCTCTGGAACAAGCCTGGGAATGGACAAACTTCAGTCCACATTCTGCTGGCTAAGGTCTCAATGCCCAGCCCTAAAGTGGCCTTGTGCAGGGGAAACATCAAAGGTTGTGGATATGAAAGGGGGGAAACACTGGGGCCAATAATTGATTCTATTGCTTTAACTGACCTGCTGACCAACAACACGAGTTAGAGAGCAAGCCCGTCCCCAGCCACTGTGGGGTGGGTGGAATCTGAGGGTCTTTATTTTCCTCTTTGTGAAAGTGGCCATTAAAGTTAAAAACCTCATTTTTGTAATAGAATGCACACAACAGTACACATATTGACTTAAGTTTTTAGTCAATATCAAGATTTATTGTCCCCAGAGTTAAATAAATCGTGATATTGACCTCATCATAAGCCAATATCTGCCTAATGCATTTTTTAAAAAGTATTTTGTATTCATTTATATTAATAGGACAGAAGCCATCACTCACAGTATTACTTTGTTATCTCTTTCTTGTGCTTTCTTCTGACTCCTGGTAATTACCATAAACTTTAATGTCAGAGTAACTATACTTTGGGAGTCAGTGTGAGTCTCAGACAGAAGGAGAGAAGAGGGGGTGAAGAGATGATAGACTACTTTTCTAGTTCATGATGGTGGAAAGGCAAAGGACCCCACTTTTCTGGGCACCTTTCTGATGCCCCCACATACATTTGGCTGTGCCAGTGGGACCTGGAGGTGAGAGGCAAGGCTGTGGCTTCTCAGTTGTCCATCAGCTGTGTCTTCTGGGTTTCCATGCTTCTCTGTTCTTGATTTCTTTGTCCTTTTCTTTTCTCTCTTTCTTATCCTCTGCTTATTTTGTAGCCAGCATTTACATTTTCTGGAGGAGTGGAAAAAATATTTCTTTAATACTGAATTCCATTTATCTCCATAAATTGGTTAGGGTATATGATCTAAAGGACTCAGCTGTTTTTAAAATAGGTTTATTTCTTCCCTTGAAGATTATTTCCACACAGTGTGGATGAGTTAGAAGGAGCCTCATTTTGTAGATCTCTGCCTGAGCCTTACATTTGCCGGGGATCATTTCAAATGTGGGATTTTTTTTTGAACAAAGAAATTAAATTTATATGTATCACCTAAATTATTTCGAATTCATGGTTCAGCAGAGGGTGCAGATGCTGATGAGATATCCAGCTTGCTTGGGCCTGCCCTAGCCTCACCCTAACACACTTGTTCTCTTCACAGTGTTGACTAGCAGGGGTGGAGGTGGGGTGGCTTGGGGGGGGGTCAGTTTTGTGGGGAACTTGCCCCTGTTTGCAGGGCAGTGCTTAGTGTGGATTTATCACATCCCCTGCCCTCTCCCCCCCCCCCCCCCGGAAAAGTAGTTGACAGAGGAGCTTTTCAGTCTTCTCTCCCTGCAAATAACAGGAGGACCAAAACTGTTTAAAAGGAGATAATTCCTTGGTCTCCCTACAGTCTCTTTTTGTTAAACGGCACCACTGTTCCAGGCTCAGGCCGCCATCTCACCTCCACCCTGCAGGCATATGTAGTCCACCCTTCCTTTAGGTTAGTGTCGGCATGTTCTTGTTGTTTTGATATCAATCTTCACAGCAGACTGTGAACTACAGGAGACAAAAGTAGAATTCCCCACCCTTTAGAAAGGGAGCAGCAAAATGAGAAACTATGACTGTCATCATCAATGATGGCTGTCCTTAACGACTCTGACTGTCACTACCATTTGTTTTGGACAGACAATTCGTTTAATTTCTCCAATATCCTTTGCATCTGGATTCTCTTTCTTACATGGAGAAGTCAAGCAACTCGTCTAATCTCAAGACTGACTAGGGCTAGAAACCAGATATCTGACCCTTTAAGTCTATACATTTACCTCAGGGCAGGCCAGTTTCACCCATTGGATTAGGCTTTGGTTTTCTTGTCTTAAATTGAAGGAGAATAAAACCAAGCCTGCATCCCTTATCTGTTTGTGGGCTGGGTTAGGCTGGGAGAAGGAAACAAGGTGAGAGGGCTTTTTCTAACATTGTCTGTAGCGCTTTCCTTCCAGACTTAGGTGGAATGCTTAGATACTACTGCTCCTGACTTTTGGGGAGCAATAAAGGGACAGATGTGAAAAGCATCCCTTTAGAGAGCTGCTGTAGTATACAGGAATGTTCCATGCCCTGGTCATACCCTTTCTCAGCCGGGGCCTGCTCCATGGCATCAGGGTTGAGCAAGGTGTGGGGGTGTCTGTACTCTGACCTGCACTGTTCCAACCTTGTTTGGGCTGGCAGTGTGGAGCCTCCCTACAGTCAGAGCATGGAGGCAGCTTTCAGCCCACGCTGTGCTTTTGCAGGGTTTGATGGGTGACTGTTGTACAGTACTTCACAAAAGCAAGCTAATACCATCTAGTCGTGCTGCACAGGGCCAAACATTACATCTTCCTATTAGTTCTTCCATAGTTGAGAGGTGTCAATTTTATTGGTTAACTCATGAGAGTGATAGGTCTGATGGGAAAAGAGGAAGATCTATGGGCCCCAGTGAGCTCTTCTGAAAGTCCTCCCCTCCCTCCCTTTTCTCCCTCCCTTTCTCCCTCCCCCTTTCCCCGCCCACACCCATATCCCTCTTTTTCCCTTCCATCCCTGTCCCATTCCCCCTTCTCTCCTTCACTCATGCCCCTCCTTCCCCCTTCCCTCCCCCTCTCTCTCCTCCTCTTCCCCTCCTGTCCCCTCCCCTCCTGTCCCCTCCCCTCCTTTTCCTGTTCAGCTCTCTTGGCCTTCTGTGTCTCAACATCCCCTTTCTTTTCCTTTACCCCTCCCCTCCCCTCCCCTCCCCTCCCCTCCCCTCCCCTCCCCTCCCCTCCCCTCCCCTCCCCTCCCCTCCCTCCCTCCCTCCCTCCCTCTCTCTCTCTCTCTCTCTCTCTCTCTCTCTCTCTCTCTGGCTTTCTGCCTCCAGAAGTTGGGGACAATTGGGCATCTAATGTCTGTAGAGAAGCCAGACTCACATTCACAGCTGGCAAGCAGATGCTTCCCTGTCTATTAATTCCAAAAGCACAGACTAGAAAGATTGGCTCAGGGACACTCTCAAAAGGGCAAATGATTCCTTCCCCAGATCTAGGCTGTCACCATTAGCACTTTTGACTTTGAGCCATAATGACTGAAGTCCATGGTAGGAGGTGTGCACCATGCCCTAGAGCAGCCAGGAGCCTGCAGTTTATTCAGCCAGTGTGCTTCTGGGTAAAGGAGACTCGCTTGATTCTGGCACGTGTGGTTCTCTTTAGTTTTGTTTCTCGGTTAGGAGGGTGATGGTGGGGACACTTTGGTGTGAGGGAGCTGACTGAAGTGATTTCTCTTCGTTGGGCAATATTTTAAAATGTCCCGAGTCCTGCTGGCTGGCTGACTTACCTTTTTGGTTCATATTTAGCCTAAATTTCCTTGGTTCCAGGCTTTTATATCTTTCTCTCCATTTATTTCTACAAGTGTAATTTCTTTCTTTCTTTTTCTCTTTTTGTCTTTTTTCCTTTCCCTTTTTTAGGCAGGGCCTTATTCTGTATTATAGCCTAGGCTAACTTCCAACTCTGGACCCTCCATCCTAAGATAAAGAATGCCCACCTCGGGATTGCAAGCTTGTACAACCACTCTGGAAATCAGTCTGGAGATTCCTCAGAAAATTGGACATAGTACTACCGGAAGATCCAGCAATACCTCTCCTGGGCATATATCCAGAAGATGTTCCAACTGGTAAAAAGGACACATGCTCCACTATGTTCATAGCAGCCTTATTTATAATAGCCAGAAGCTGGAAAGAACCCAGATGTCCCTCAACAGAGGAATGGATACAGAAAATGTAGTACATTTACACAATGGAGTACTACTCAGCTATTAAAAAGAATGAATTTATGAAATTCTTGGGCAAATGGATGGACCTGAAGGATATCATCCTTAGTGAGGTAACCCAATCACAAAAGAAGTCACTTGATATGCACTCACTGATAAGTGGATATTAGCCCAGAAACATAGAACACCCAAGATACAATTTGCAAAACAGAAGAAAATTAAGAAGAACGAAGACCAAAGTGTGGATACTTCATTCCTCCTTAGAACAGGGAACAAAACACCCATGGAAGGAGTTACAGAGACAAAGTTTGGAGCTAAGATGAAAGGATGGACCATCCAGAGACTACCCCACCCGGGGATCCATCCCTTAATCAGCCAACAAACCCAGACACTATTGCAAGCAAGGATGGACCATCCAGAGACTACCCCACCCGGGGATCCATCCCTTAATCAGCCAACAAACCCAGACACTATTGCCAGCAAGATTTTGCTGAAAGGACCCTGATATAGCTGTCTCTTGTGAGGCTGTGCCAGTGCCTGGCAAATACAGAAGTGGATGCTCACAGTCATCTATTGGATGGAACACAGGGTCCCCAATGGAGGACCTAGAGAAAGTACCCAAAGAGCTGAAGGGATCTGCAACCCTATAGGTGGAGCAACAATATGAACTAACCAGTACCCCCAGAGCTCGTGTCTCTAGCTGCATATGTATCAGAAGATGGCCTAGTCGGTCATCATTGGGAAGAGAGGTCCTTTGGTCTTGCAAACTCTATATGCCCCAGTATAGGGGAATGCCAGGGCCAAGAAGTGGGAGTGGGTGGGTAGGGGAGCAGGGCGGGGGGAGTGTATAGGGAACTTTCAGGATAGCATTTGAAATGTAAATAGAGAAATTATCTAAAAAAAAAAAAAAGAATGCCCACCTCTCTGACAAACATATGATAAAGAATGCAAATTGTCCTGCATATTGAATGTTGCATAATAATCATCCAATAAGTGGCAGTTCTTTGATCAATATGTACCTGCCAAGGGTTGTGACTGTAGTTTAGTATTTAAGCATCGATTAATAATTAAAGGCCTAAATGTGAGTCTTCTATTTGGATACTTAGTCAAGCGACGTAACAACCTGCCTTTAATCTGCTCATTTAGCTCACAATATGGTTGTCTCACGGAGAGGATCAGCCCTCAGGCCAGCAGAGGTGATGGGGCAGCCTCTGTATTCCTAGTCTATTACATTTCAGTAGGACAGTCAACCCATTCTCAACAGAGATAAATCTAGCATTTTCTCAGGTTTGCTTGTAGTCTACCCTTTGGAGAAATACCGATGTTGTGTCTAACCTGTTACTGTCATCCACTCTGAGTTTTAAGTCATGAACGCTGTATTAGTCAGGGTTCTCTAGAACCACAGAATTTATGGATAGTCTCTATATAGTAAAGGACTTTATTGCTGACTTACAGTCTGCAGTCCAATTCCCAACAATGGTTCAGTCGCAGCTGTGAATGGAAGTCCAAGGATCTAGCAGTTACTCAGTCTCACATAGCAAGCAGGCAAAAGAGCAAGAGCAAGACTCCCTTCTTCCAATGTCCTTATATGGTCTCCAGCAGAAGGTGTAGCCCAGATTAAAGGTGTGTTCCACCACACCTTTAATCCTGGATGACTTTGAACTCGGAGATTTAATCTTCTGGAATCCATAGCCACTATGGCTCAAGATCTCCATACCAAGATCCAGATCAGAAACTTCTATCTCCCAGCCTCCAGATTAGGGTCACTGGTGAGCCTTCCAATTCTGGATTGCAGTTCATTCCAAATATAGTCAAGTTGACAACCAGGAATAGCCACTACAAATGCTTTCATGTCAAGTTTAATACGGAGAACTATAAAGCAGCTTTGGTTGAGATGATAAATCACAGCCGTGGATGGTTAAGACTGATATCGCAGCTGGAGAAAGCAAGCTAGAAGCACCAGCGAGGCCAATAAAAAGCTTTCTTTGGCATGAGCTTGCATATTATCAGTATGTTCCCTCTGAATGGAATCACCCAAATAAAGAATGATTGGAATATTTGGAGAAATACATATATACTTTTAAAAGTTAATATGAGCCCGTTCGTGAGATAATGTTTACACTGCCATTAATTTTCAGCCTGCAGAGGTGGTCAGAAGGCAGCTTACTCACCCAGGGGTGAGAGTACTTGCAAGCTTCTGAGAAGCAATTTCCACAAGCATTCTGTAGCCTTCCCACTCTTCTTCCGGGCATTTCTTCTTCTTCTTCTTCTTCTTCTTCTTCTTCTTCTTCTTCTTCTTCTTCTTCTTCTTCTTCTTCTTCTTCTTCTTCTTCTTCTTCTTCTTCTTCTTCTTCTTTTTGTTAGAAGCAAACTGAGAAACAAGGGCATTTATGAACTATCTGATATAAATAATACATCATAGCACGTTGAGCTAAAAAAATATTTCATTTATGTGTGTATTTGTGTGAGTATATGTTGTGTGGGTGCCCTGGGAAGACAGAAGAGGGCATTGGATTCCTGAATCTGGAGGTGGATGTGAGCTGCCTGGCGAGGGTGCTGTGAACCAAACGTGGGTCCTCTGGATGAACACCGGGCACTCTTAACCACCGAGATTCCTCCAGAGGCCCCTCCCTCTGTTTCTCATCCCAAAGGATCTTCAAAGGGTGACAAGTCCTGAGGTGACAAGATGGCCACGTGGCGCGAACTTCTGTCTCACGTTCACTATGGTCAAGATGATGACCGCTGAAAAACACCGAACAAAATTCATGTTCAAGAAAGAAGTGGCCAGGAAAGCTCATGGCTAGACCTAGGGAACAGCAGGAGGAGAGCATCCTGAAGTCACATGGGAGAATTAAGAGGTGGAGCAGGGTCTGGAGAGCTAAGGGGAGGAAAGTTTGTACATATCGTGCAGCCTAGCTACTACTGGGTCACAGTGACCTCGATATGGGAGAACATAAAAATGGCTGTTCTAGATTAAGTTATTTAATCTATACAGATTGCCAAGACCTGTGACTTATATACAGTTAGCAGTCAGTTAACTTTTATTAGTTACTGATAGTTGTAGTATTCGGAGGTGCATACGGTGTGAATAGCAGGGCAATGGGCTCTGCTTTGCACTTCAGAAGATATCCCTCAGGTTGTTGCATGGGTCTATGGAAGATTAAAAAGATGCTGACATGGCAGCATAGGAAGAAGAAGGAAGATGTGGTCAGACAAGAGGTGTCTATTGGCTTAAATGCATAGTTCTCCCAGACAGATGGGATGTGGGATGGGAGGGGAAATAAGACTTAAAATATGGCTGTGTCTGAGTCTGAACAGATAGGTACTTTTTGGTGCAACACACTCAGCTAGAGAATGCGCTGGGTGAGAAGTGGCAGTGTGGTCTAACTGGGCACAGGAAAAACTAGATTGGCTAAGGGCAGTGGGTGCAAGGGAAACGTCGGGTCTGGAGCGTTAGATGCCATGCTTGATAGTCTGGGATGAGCTCCACACTGCCACTTCACTGTGCATAATACAGAACCCTTCTGTGTTCATGGGAGGAAAGGGAGTCTACATAAAAAGAGCTAACTGGCAAATAGTTGGCCAAACCACGAAAAGACTCCAATGTCCAGCTAGCGTGATCCAAGAGGAAGTGTGTGCCATGGAAATTCCTGCAGCAGTAAGTAAGAAAGTAAGTAAGTAAATAAATAAATATATAACCATTGGCTGAGTTTCTCACTTCTCAACTGGTTATATCTATGGCTAGAATAGGGCATCATATCGAATGATGTTGGCTGGTTTCTGACTTGCCCGCAAGGCTTTCTGTTCAATATTTCATAAGATCGCATCAATATCTTTGAGCACTTAAAAATGATATAAAACCATCTGAACACTCAAATGCTTTCAGGAGGTCAGGCCGTTTCCTTTGTGAAGAAAGTGCAGCTGTGTTTGGGGGTTATTTAAGGGAAGAGCTACATGAAGACAGAAGGATATCTGTGATGACCTCTCCAGAGAACCTCCCCTCAGTCCTGCTGTGTATGGCAGAAGCAGTTTGAAAGGAAAAGGTGAATTAGTGTATTGTGATTTGGGGCTCATTCATAATGAATCCAAAGCATGGAGCCCTGATTGAAACAGTTTGAGTTGCAGTTCTTTGGGATTGAGTTGCAGGCCTGTACTGGTCACCTGTATGTCTGCTGTCTGGTTCTCTGTAGGGTAGCTGTTTTCTCCCCCCCCCCAAACACTTTAGCTCATTATTTGTAGTAGTGTGTACCTGTAATCCCAGCACCTGGGGGGTAGAGGCAAGCAGCACAGCAAGTTAGGCTCTGGCTGGGGTTCTATAGTGAGACTCTGTCAAAAACAAACAAACAAACAAACAAACAAACAAACACAAAACAAAAAACCAGGAGTGGAAACAAAGGCAAAACTTTCCCAGAATGTGTTTTCAATGTAAGATCTTAGCACTTAGTGATGGGTGGAAATGTACTGCTGAAGGAATAACTAACTCTCCATAAGGTAACACAAAATAGCCCAGGTGAGTTAATCAGGCTCTCCGTGGTACTGAGGTTATAACCCTGTTTACGACTGGGCAAGCTAAATTCTTAGTTCTTCTTGCTTTTTCATTTTGAGATAGGATGTCATTAACCACCCACCCTGAGCTTCCTCTGTGGCTCAGTTCAGCCTCGGACTTTTGATTCTCCTGCCTCAGCTCCATTGAACCCCAGGGGATGCAGAAGGAGTACATGCCTGTATCACCTGACTAGCTTTTCTTGACAATTCTAAGCACAGTTTATCCATTTTGCTGTTGGTGATGAACCAGGCAAAGAAGTCACTTCTAATTTGACAGCTTGACAGCCAGAATTTTGACAGGTGAGAGGAATGACAGGTGAGGTGCTGTTTTGGGTGGGTGGGTCACAGCAGACTACCGTCCCTTCTGGAAACGCAGGCATTGATCGAAGTTCTCTTCTTCCTAACAAGGCTTCATGGAGGATGTTTAGAGTTTCAGCAATCAGATGCGTGGTTCTGTCCCTTATCCCTTGCTGCCCTTCAAATGTTGTTTGTCTTTGTTTCTTTGGAAACCCGAGACCTTTCTGAGCTGTTGTAGATTCAATGCCCAGATGTTCAGATGAGAGCTTTCCCAGCCAGACTGGAAGAGGCCTCATCATATTTGAGCTCCGCTCTTTTCCACTAAAGCCCACCTCAGTAGAGGCAGTGGGTGGTCCTTATAGTCCTTCCATTGTTTAGGAACTGCTTGCCTAGGCACATGGAACCAGAGTCATTGCTAAACTCTGCTTTTGAGGGTCTCTGTCAAACCGTTGCCGAGATCTTAATGTTGTTTTAACACAATTTTTTGTGAATGTGAGTATTCCGTTTTTCAAGTTTGCTGATGAGGGTATGTGTCCCTGCTTTTATGATGGGAAGCCAGCCAAAAAATTCATGTAAGGTCACTTCTGGAACACAAAACAGTGAACTCTTCCCTCCAGTCCTTCTCCAATTGAACACCAGCTTAATGTTTGGCTTGAGGTGGGGGCAGGGAGGGAGAATCTAATATACTATAAGTAGGATGCTTTTCAAAGCTAGAAACCCTTCAGAACAGGTTTAAATATAAATGAAATTGGTTTCCGAATGTCTTGTTAAAAAATGCAGATGTTTTATATTTATTATATCATTTTTGTTTTATCACCTTGCAAAATTTTACAGCATGGAATTTTATTTAATGCGGTGGCATTTTGAGCAGCAATATTAGACAGATGTATTTGCTTCATATTTGGGGAACTTTTTTTTCTTTTTGGCAGGATATTAAAACTGAAACTAATGTAACCTGGTGTTTTGGGAAATGTGGAGGAGGCATTTTGCTTATTGGTAATTGAAAACAACAACCATCTTCCCTCCAAACGCACCCCTCAGAAAATAAGCTTTATTGCTTAGATAAGTGATTAAATGCTTTCAGGATGCCAGAAGTTCAAATGCAGCCACTTAAAGGCAGACTTGGCTCCTCAAGTGCAGGAACCCTGTCTTCTGACTCTTGCTATCTGGTGCCAGGCAGAGCCTAATAAATCGTACTGTTGATCCTGATGTTTTTGCTGGCTTAGGATTTTCTAAGGACTTATGGCATAGATACAAAACTCGGGCAGCTGAGAGATGGCATTATTTTGAAGCATGGCATAAGGAAGCCAAATTCTGTTGCCTCTCCTTGGCCATTGTGCATCTTATCCCCTCCTCCACCATCTTTTAATTTGCTTTTAAGGATGCACCACTGGTGCCCTTAATGGGGGGTCACCTGAATGTTCATAACTGAAAAATGCCATCTTACTTTTTCCTTTTTTGGTACAAGTTGTTTTTTGTTTGTTTGTTTCTTTTTCGACAGACTCGGGCAGACTTGCAGCCTGCTCCTAACCAAACCACAGACGGTTGGTTCTCACACCCTGCGGGTCACATTGAAATCCCCTATTAATTAAACAGAAATTGTATCTGAAATAAATCACTCAGTGAAAGAAACCCACTGTGGCATTCTTTCTAAAGATGTTTGCAGTAATTAATGAAACATTTGGTGACTGGTGACATTTTTTTTTTTTTGATAACTCTTACGGTGCCAGAAAATGCAAATATGGAAATAATCTCTGGATAGTAGAACAAGCTGTCCAATGGTTGAGAAAAGAATGACTAATAATTTTTTATTAGGGTTCTTTTTTAAAAAATCTATATTTTAAGGGCTGTTGAAAGGGTAGTTGGTAGAAATTCAGAGGTTGGCAAAGCACAGCCTACCTAATCTAGCCTGCGGCCTATTTTGCAAATAGAATCTTATTGGACTATAACCACACCTATTAGCCATTGATTTACACTCCATGACTGCTTTTCCCTTTAGTAGACAAATGGAGCACTTGCCACAGATGTGTCATAGCAGGATCCATGAAGCCTAAAATATTTATTATCTGACTCTATGTAGAATTCCCGAGCTGTGGGGTAGGTAAGGAAGTTTTCAAACCCGTGCTTAAATTCACTCTACATACATCAGAAAATCAGATGTCACAATGGATGAGGAATAGTATGTATATTTGAATATATGCAACAATGTATAATATATAATCTATAATATAGATATCATTAGCCATACATGTGCATGGCTTAAGTATCATGGCTCCTCATTAAACGTTAAAAATTAAGCATAGAGCACTTTTTCCTACTGAAATCAGATTTTGTCTCAGAACCTTATTCAACATTTTCTAGACAGTCATTGCCCAGGGTGCACAGATGTCATGAAAGATAAAGCCACGTCTCCATCTTTATGACCTAGTCCTCCTATCCAAACTGTTTTAAACCCACCAACATTAAAACTTTATCCACTCATAGGCTAAGTCTGATGTGTGAAGCAGAATTAGTGTGAGGGTTTGTGAATCTACAAGAGCACTGAGCATTCTACAGACATCCTCCTCCTCCTCCACTGAACAACAAAAAGATTCCTATGTATGTCTTTGTTCAATAAATGTCTCCTGTGAACCAGCTCCTTAAGTCCTGTCCTAGGCATTGGGAATTCAGTGAGAGAAATAAGACATAGCAAGACCTTGTCCTTCCTGGAGGGGAAAAAGCTGGTGTAAGGGAACACATGACCAAGTCAAAAATACGAGATGTGCGAGATAGTGTTCAACATCATTGGAAGGTGATGTATGAAGTCCGTGCAAGGATGTAGGAGGACCAAGAAAGACCAATCCATGGACATGATCTGGATTGGAGTTAATGAGCAAAATGAGGTAGAAAGTTTTGTATAGAAGAAAATGACATTTGCAAGTGCTGGCTGCACTGTGGGACATCCGGGCTGCATGCCTGGCTGCCTATGGGGATGGGCAAGGAGGACCCAGGCAGTCAGCTTCTGACACCATTGTGTAGAGCCTGGTGATTGAAAGTCCTTTCCACGAACTTTTCTTTCCTTGTCTGGCTGATCCTAGTTTCCCTGTGGAGAGAGGAAGGAGATTCTAAGCAACCTCCAGAGGGAAGGTAGCAGCAAGCACTCTCTACTGCATTCTAGACTGAAAGACAGCCAGAACCGGACAGCTGCGACTAGTCCTGAACCCCCACTTCCTTTGTTTCCTCAATACGGATATGCATCTCTTACTGAGGAGTCAGTTCTGAGTTATCACGTGATAAAATTCCAACACCCACCCCTGCCCTCAATGGGGGCTGGACTTGGTGATCTACCTCATAAAAACAGAAGGGAACACTGTAAGTTGATAGTGGCGTAGTCTGTCAAGTCTGGCCAAGGTGTCTGCCTGACGTTATGCAGACCAGTATCATCTATGTCCTCTGATGGGCTGTAAGCATTCATCTATGTCATAGCCACCCATCAGACCTGTAACTCAGGGTTACCCATCACCCAGGAGGCTGAAACAGGAGTTCAAGTCCAGCCTGTTCTACATAGTAACCTCCATGTAGGTAGGTAGGTACTCATCTGGAGAACAACAGAAAAACCTAAATTGAGTGCCATCCTGTCAAATTCTGAACCAGCACACAGAAGCATGTCAAATTCTTCAAAAGCTAAAGATGACCAAGGAATAAGGAAATGATTAAATGTGACCTGTTCTCCCATATTGGATCTTGGAATGGAAAAATGACTCTAAATGGGAAACTGGTAATAGCCAAGCTAAGTTGTTCCTTCTACTAAATTGTGGAGTGTCTTGGGAGTAACCCTAGACCCACACAGTAGCTTGACACATTGGCTCTGACTACTTCAATTTCTGTAGGCTGACCCCAGGACTGGGCCTACCCTTGCAGATGGGGCTCAGTACCTTTCGTGTGGCATGCTATAGGACTTCTCTTAGGCAGCCATTTCCTGGTTCATGAACAATCTTGGAATAGGTAGAGAGCAGTAATTACTGCCTAGGGCTTGAGGGAATTCAACATCTTTTAGACTTTTCAGTAGAAATGGTTGCTAGACATAGACTTAATTAGCCCATTCAGTTGCCTAGTCTCTATCCACTGTGGACCCTTATTTCTGAGGGGGGCTAGTGGAGATGTGTGCAAGGGCAGAGTCATATCGAGAGAGGTGCCTGCTGCTTGGAAACTCAGGAATAGGGGTTAGAAACAGACTTCCTAATCTACCTCAGTGTAAAGGCTAGTGCTTATTAGAGATCTCTTGAAGCTTGAGTGGGATGAAGCAGGGGTTTTTTTCTTTCCCAGCTTTTGAAAGGGGAAATTGTTTTTTGAGACAGGGTTTCTCTGTGTAGCCCTGGCTGTCCTGGAACTCACTCTGTAGACCAGGCTGGCCTCAAACTCAGAAATCCACCTGCCTCTGCCTCCCGAGTGCTGGGATTAAAGGCGTGCGCCACCATGCCCGGCTGTGGCATTCTCTTGAGTGAAAATTCTCCATCTGTCACTTCTGTTCCCTATAAGATAGGACCTAGAGGATTTACCCTGCAGCTGGTAGAGGCTCCTTACCTGGGAAGTTAGCCTTGGCCTATGTTTTCACTTGTGCTGCTTTGCAGCTCCAAATACCAGCCCTGCAGTGAGCCACTCTGAGAACTGGTAGCTTTGCCCTCCCTGGAAGACCCCTGAGTTTGTATAGTGTCATAGATGAGCAGGTCCCCACCACCAACCATACAATCTCCCTCCATTGTGTGTGAAGCTGTTCCCAAGAGTGTGGGTGGTAGGTCTGTGAACACGGAATACCTAGCATGCTACTCAGCATTAGTCTCAGACCGGGTTCTTGAGTTTCTCTTTTTAATGGCTTTCCATGCTTCTATTTACTGTGCTCATTCACTCATTCATTCACTCACTCACCCACATCCATTCATCCATCCACTCATCCATCCATTCATCCATCCATCCATCCGTCCATCTGTCCATTCATCCATTCATCCATTCACCCATCCATCCATCCATCCATCCATCCATCCATCCATCCATCCATCCATCCATCCATCCAAGGTGAGGCACTGGGGCTTTGGACCCAAAGATCTAAGATCTATTGCTGGTTTTTCTAACTGGATACTTTGGAGAAATTACACAACCTCCAAATTAAAAAAAAAAAAAAGGTTGAGAAACCTGCTTTTTAATTTCTGTGGAATTTGTGGGATGTGGTGGACTCAGGACAATCTTGGGTGTTGGTCCTCAATTTCCACATCATTTGAGACAGGGTCTCTCTTGTTTACTGCTGCAAATACTGGGTGGCTGGCCTGAGTTCCCAGGCATTTGCCTACTTCTGCCTCCAATCCCTGGTGGAGACAGGGTTACAAACTCATGCTGCTCCATCTGGCTTTTTACATTTGTGTTAGGGATCTGACTTCAACTCCCTAGTCTTGTGAGGCAAGCATCTTACTCACTGAGCCTCCTCTATGGTCCTGTGGGATTTCTAATGGTATAAAACAGGTCTCTTCTTAACATCACTGACATTTTGGGAGAGCCACTTGTCATGGGAGAGTCCTGTGTAGCAACATTGTGACCTCTTCCATCAATGCTTGTAGCACCCCCTATCCTTCAGGGTGACAACTACATAGTATATCCAGACAGTGACCAATGGGGAGGAAGGAGGACCTTAGAAATGGACTGTAGTTGGCACACTAGTTGTCAGAGGTTCCACAAAAAGATAAAAAGCAATGTTCATGCTTTGAGAGGCATGGTGGCTGGTCAGAGGTCAGCCAAGCCAGTCTGGTCACAAAGGAGCCTTTAGCCCTGGGCTCCTAAGCCCATATTCTTGAGCCCTGGGCTCCTAAGTCTGTGTTTTGGGGCTCCCTTTTAAAATTGCTTCCAATATTTTAAGGAAGTGTTTTCAACTGTAGAATTTTGGATTTTTTAATGCTTCCTTTAAAAAGAAAACACTGAAGTAAAACATTATTAAATATTAAACAATTTCCTTTTAGCCTCAAGATAAGTGTTCTTTTATGGCTGATTTTTTTATTATGGTAAAATCTACACAACATAACATTTGCCATTGTAACCAATTTTTTTCCCTTCACTGGCATTTGTATTGCAAAACCATTAACACTGCCTATCTCCAGAACTTTTCACGGGCTCCAGTGAGAACCCTCAGCAATAACGAAATCCCCATTCCTCTGTCATAGTCCCCAATGACACAACTGCACTTTGTCTGCATGCAAGTGGCTGTTCTCAGAATCTCAGGCCAATGGGCTCTGACTGTATTTGTCTTTCTGGGTTTGATTTCAAGTCCCTTGCTGTGTTGGTTCTTATTTTTAAGATCTTCGTCTGAAGCTGAGGGTGTTATTCCTCACTCACTGCTGACAGTTGTTTTCTTCTTTGCTTCCTTTCCCCCATGATCTCTTTGTGGGGTGGGGTGTATGGTAAAAGTCAGAAAGTATGGGGGCTTGATGTCTCAGACTGGCAGAGGGAAAGTCCCTCCTCTGCTTTCTGTGTCCCCTCTAGGGCAGATGGAGGCTGTGTTCACCTAAGCTCTGAGTCAAACTGTCCCCCCTTATGGTTCTCTCAACCACCGCAGCCTCAAGCAAATCCCTTCCCGCCAGAAGAAGAATAGATGGTGGAATGATTGATGGGCTTAGATATTCCTTGGGGCTCTTAATTTCTTTCTTCTTCTTTTTTTTTAATTGTGGTTTTCTATCATCTCATGCATGGTCTCCAAGGTCTTTTGTGGCGGAAGTCTCTTAAATATTTAAAGCAAATAAATAAATGGAGGATTGTCGTTGGAACACCTGGCAGATTTATTTAGGTTTGAAGGATCTAAGTAGTTGAGATTTTTAGTGTCCCAAGAACCTGCAAATGCAGGTATGAAACATCTGTCAAAGTCATCAGAATATCTGAGGACTTAGTTTCTAGTCTGTGTATCCCAGCAAGCTGGTCCTCACCCTTAGAACTGGGTGGCAGGCCTTCCTCCCTCTGTGGCCCTTACTGCTGATGGCACGTTATATGCTGGCTGCTCTCATTAAGCCACAGGGAGGCAGTCTTAGCCCTGCTACTCATGGGTGAAATGTACATATCCTGGCCCCAGGCAGAAGTGTTTGCAAGTCACAGGTGCCAGTAGTACAGGAACATTTGGTGCATGTAGTCTGCTCTGTGTGGTGGAGATGGGGCACATTGCCAGTTGGAAGAGCCAACAGACACCTTCCATCAGCCAAGGCTGTGGCTTTCATTCAGGGGTCATAAATGCTCCCAACCCTCAAGTCTTGAAAAAGAAACTACAAGATTCCTGTGGCTCTCTCAGAAATCTAGATAAGGACTTCACACTTGCTAACATGCATACCTTTCCACGGGTATATCCATATTGTAAAATCACACATAGAAATCAAGACTCAGCATCAGTGAGACTCAGCCCTAGTAGCCTACAACATCTAGCACAGAGCTTTGACAATACTACCCATAGATCCTGATCTACTTGGTTCAGAATGGGAGAACTTGGGCTAGATGGTTTTAATGGGCCATGACAGATGAGTTAATTTTTCTATTGCTGTGATAAGACACCATGATCAAGCCCAAAGAATGGAAGAAGTTTATTTGGACTCATGATCACAGAGGGATAACAGTCTATCATGGAAGGGAGGTGTATTAGTTAGGGTTTTACTGCTGTGAACAGACACCATGACCAAGGCAAGTCTTAATAAAACAACATTTAATTGGGGCTGGCTTACAGATTCAGAGGTTCAGTCCATTATCATCAAGGTGGGTGCATAGCAGCATCCAGGAAGGCATGGTGCAGGTAGACCGGACAGTTCTACGTCTTCATCCAAAGGCTGCTAGTGGAAGACTGACTTCCAGGCAAATAGGGTGAGGATCTTATGCCCACACCCACAGTGACACACCCATTCCAACCAGGTCACATCTATTCCAACAAGGCCACACCTCCAGATGGTGCCACTTCCTGGTCCAAGGATCTACAAACCATCACAGGAGGCATGGCAGCAGGCAGACATGGCGGCAGGAAGCTGAGACCTCACATGGTAACAAACACATCACCAACTAGGAACTACGTGTTCAAATACCTGAGCTTATGGGTAGGTGGGTGGATGTTCTTATTTAAACCATCTTACCTGGGCTTTGGAACCTCCTGTCTGAGGTTCTTGTTATACACTTTTATCTCATCCCAGAACCCCTTTGCCACAGACTTCTAAATCTGACATTACTGTCCTTACTTCAGGCAAGCTGGGGCCTGAGGCACAGAGGCACAGAGGAAGTTAAATCATCCTCCTGAGGTCACCAGCTGGTAAGTGGTAGGCCCACGATGATCTCATGCTGCAGCTGCTGGACCAGGGAAGGATGATGAGGTCGTTAGCTAGGTGACCCTCAGGTGAAGAAGCTCTGTTCTCTGATGTGGCTGCCAGGATCTCCTCTTATTCCCACCTAGAAACTGGGTGTTGAAGACGCTGAGACAGGATAGCAGAATGTTGGCTGTAGCCTCAAAGGTCCAGTGCTCTACAGGGGCTGTACCTGTAAGCAGCCATAGCCGAATGAAAAATACCCATAGTCACTTCTGTGTCTATGCAGAATGACGTCAAAAGGAAGATTTAAGGAATGATGGAAGGCTTCAGATGAAGCCAACATGGAGTGACTAGGAGGCTGTGGAACGCAGCCATTTTCTGCCAGCTCTTCCTTAGCTCACCAGTGGTTGCTTCTGAGGGCATCAGGCTGGGCCATGGGATCCACTTGTCTTTGGGGATCAGTGTACATCCCCAGTTGTTTTGCAAGCCATCGGGCTTAGCAGAATGCCAAGCATTTTTCCTATGGAAATCTTCTGTGTGGTTCTGATTACTGCTCTCTTCTCTGCTGTCTTCCCAGGCTGCTTTTCATTTCCTGCTGTTGGCCTGCCTCTTTCTTCCTTGGCCCAGGTCAGTCTCCTTTTGTTCACTTAAGACTCTTTTCCAGGTGGCCCCAATTCTCCTGCTCTGCCCCATCTCTTCTTAGGGCTCTCTTCTCCAAGAACCCTGCTCAGTACTCCCATTGCCTGTGGAGTCTGTGTGAATTGTCACGCCAAATGCTACTTTGTTTGCACCCTTAGCCATGACAGGAGGGCCAAGGGTCCTGAATAATACAGTCAGCTTCTACCTTTAAGGGGTTCACTACCTGGAGCTTTTGGTGGCAGTCATTCGTTTTGTTACTTTATTCTGCTGTTGATATGATTTGGGCTTGGATTTGGGTGGAGAGGACAGTTTCTTCCTTATGGGTGGCTTCTGAACTCTGTCATTGCTTGCTTAATAAGACTCAGCGTGAAGCCAAGGAACTTTTAATAGAGGGTCTTTACACTGGTGGTGTGGAAACGGGATGCTAAGGTTCTATAAAAGCAGCATTCGCCTAGATCCTAGCCAGCCCCTCTACTTGTGGGCTGTGGGTTTTTCCAAGTCATTCTCTTTTCTCAGTTTCATTTGTCAAAGCTGTTGGTGCTCAGAAGGCAGACGCTGGGGGAAAGTGTAGCCTGGATGAATCGAATCAGCTGTTTTGGCAACAATTCCCGTGAAAAGGCTGTGTCAGACAGGAAGTTCAGCGCTAGGCATCCTTGGGTTGGAGGTCAAGTAGCGATCTCATTTATCTCTGCCAAGTCCGTTGCCCTCTGCCCTTTCTGGTGCGCTTTGCCTGCACCCATAGAACCTAATTTGTGTTTGAAAACCAGGAGCAGAGTCGCCATGGCCCCATGTTTCCGGCTTAAGCCTGTCTGTAGAGAACATGAGAATTTAGATGGGCATCTTCTGGGATCCAGAGATGGGTGAGCCATGTGCTGATCCAGTGGGCAGCCCGGAGGCATGGTCTCCTTCTCCCGGCATTTCACCGGAGGCCAGAAGCAAGGGGTTTGGTGAGAGAGGGGCAAGGGAAGTGTGAAATGAAACTGCAGAAGAAAGCGGGCTTTCACAAAGGGAAGTCACTGATTCTGTCTGTGATCAATCATGCTTAACAAAGAGGCCAGTGACACAGCCTTGCCCACCCCTGCATCGCCACCCCACAATCCCAAGCCTATCAGAAGACACCGAGGCCATTTTGGCGAAGCCAGCTTTTCCCAACGCAGATGAAACGGATGAGCTGATGACAGCACTTTTTTTTTTTTTTTTTTTTTTTTTTTTTAAATTGTGAATGCAGTCCTGGGCAGCAGGAGCCACCTTCATGAGAGGCCACCCATTTCCCTAGATGCGTCCCCCCAAAATGTCAACCTATACTATAAAGCCGAAAAAGACATTTCACATACATAAAATATGTAATTAAAATGATGAATTATTGTAAGATAGAATATTAGCCTCGTGACATTTTAATCTGAACGCAAGAGAGAGGGAGAGAGAGAGTACAATCTGAAGCGCTCAATTAAATTTAGAATTTCCCCCCTCCATTGTTATGAATAAATAGGAGAGATTCTGTAGCAGTCAGTGGAATTATTAATTGCAACTAGTGTAGAAGGTGCATGCACCATATCATGAGATGGAATATCATTGTTAGTGACTATATTTCTTGGTAATTAAGGCCCAGACTAATGATGCAAGTTCTCTCCAGCATGATTTTCATCTGATTATGAGGCTGCTTCATTAAGAGCACTCAGCTTAACGAGCTGTAGCTGTAATAAAGTAATTTTCTGTCTTGTGCTCTGATTGATAAAGAGTTTCTATAGCTAAAAGGAATTGAAAATATAATTATAATTAGAAATGGTTGAATAAAGTTATTACAGGATTGCTGAAGGGTACTGCAATTGACACCATAATGTTTTTTTGGAAGTGAGCATTTTAAAATTAGACTTTATAAAGCAACAAAACTCCTTTGCTAATAACTGGGCCGAATGTTGCTGCTTCCATAAAATGAACATTTAGATTCAAGGAGAACGAGACTTTCCCACATTGTTCTCTACAAGAAAAACATATGCAAGAAGAATGTCGCCGCCCCTCTCCTCAGCATTCTTCCCCCGTGAAGTAAAGCTTATGAACATACTTTTTACCCCATTTATAATAATTTCCCTTCTGCCATATGTTGGGAAAAGATCTTTTTGATTAAGCTGATGTCTTCTTAAGCGTACAGTATAAATTCGGAGGTTCTTCTTGCCAGTGTGCAGAGAGTTATGCTGTCTGTTTACATATTTATATTTATGAAGCTGAAGGTTTCAGATAATTTTTCGAATTGCATAGAGGTATTCTTTTCTGTCTTTGCCATGCATTGGTTGATATGGAAATATAACTGGGGAGTATACAAGACTCCAGCCCCCTCCCCGGGGGAATGCTAATCAACTTTTTAGCCCAGAAACCTTATTTCTTGTTATGATGTTCACATTTATAAACCATGAAAACCCTGTTAGTGCAGCCCTGGTGTGTCTGTCATTGGATATGTCTGCAATATTGACATATAAATCCATGGCAGTGGTTTTATTTAGAATTAGCTGATATACTTTGTGCTCCAAATTAGTTTCACATCTTTAATTTAGTCTCTTTTGTCTCATTTGAGCTCCCTGCCTGCATGAGAGACATACATAGGCTTTAAAGCTATATGGTTATGTAAATCTGTTTTATGCAAACTTGCCCAGATATTATAAGCTCTGGGCTGCACTGAGGAGCGCCTGGCTCTTTCTAGGTCCACACTTTTGATGGATTATTTCAAAACAGTTTCTTCCCTGTTTCTGATGATCAGAAAGACTTAGAGTTTTTTGAGACCCATTTTAAGCATACTATAGAGTAATAAAGATATGTTATTGGGATACCATTAGTGAGATTAGAAAGAAAAAAACGGGCAGAATTTTATTGGCTGTTCATTGAAAATGTTAGCTGTGATTAGTTACATAATCCTACATTAACCTGTAAATTAAAATTCCTTGGTGCAATTTGATGGCTGATTTAATTTTGTCTTTCTTTGTTTGCCGCAGGCTAATTCCATTATGAATTCTTTATACAGCCTTTTCCCTCAATGATTAGCAGCTTCTACTCAAGTTCTGATTACTATTGTACACTTAGCACTACATAAAGCCGGGGATTAATATTCCCCTGAAGAATTGTTGCTATGGATCTGCTCTGTTCCGTCTAAGAGATGTTTCTGCAGCTTCAATTGTCCATAAATTATGATCTCTGGTGAGTTATCAGTGGGAGTGAGCCGAGCTTAACAAGCTGAAGACTGCATTCTCGTTCAGAGAGAAAAAAGTCAAGGGAAAAAGAGAAAGATTCTCAATTATTAATTGTGAGGTTGAGTCACTCAGAAGTGGTATTTTTCCCCAGCTCTGCCCTCATAGACATTTACAACTCAGCGTGAGCATGTACGTTAAAGCAGAAGCTTTTAAAATCTTTCAATATTTACTGATCAGAACATATGAGTGGGTTCTGGTCAGCCGTAAAGCAGGAGAGAAGATGTACTTCTGCCTCCCAGGAACAGCAGACGTCACATCTGTTCTGGGTAGAGGAGTGGCATTTTCTTATTTGATATAGTATGATTTCTATACTTCTTGGTATAGGAATACACCAATAGTTTTCCCTATTCAAATACCCACTCCCCAAATCCCAGATGCCTCAGGAGAACATGAGAAAACTTCTGGTTTCCTAGACTTTCCCAGCCATACACAATGCTCTTCAAAAACAAGGTTTTCTTTCTTTCTTAGCTGCTTGTTGTTGTTGTTGTTGTTGTTGTTGTTGTTGTTCTTCTTCTTCTTCTTCTTCTTTTTCTTCTTCTTCTTCTTTTCTTCTTCTTCTTCTTCTTCTTCTTCTTCTTCTTCTTCTTCTTCTTCTTCTTCTTCTTCTTCTTCTTCTTCTTCTTCTTCTTCTTCTTTTCTCCTTCTTCTCCTTCTCCCCCTCCCCCCTCCCCCTCTCTCTCCCTCTCCTCCCCCTCCCCCTTTCCCTTCCCCCCTCCCCCTCCCTCTCCTCCTCCTCCTCTTTCTTCTTCCTGCTTCTTCTATACTTCTATACTCCTGGGTACTATTGTCTTATTTTTAGTCATTTTTAAAAAAAGATGGAATTATCTTTATTTTATGTGTATGAGTGTTTTGGTGAATGTATACATGGCCACTGCATGTGGTTTTGGTGTTTGTGGATTCCAGAAGAGGGTGTTAGTCCCTTGGAGCTGGAGTCTTAGACTCCACATGGTTGTCATGTTAGTGTTGGGAGTTGAACCCAGGTCCTCTGCAAGAGCAGCAAGTGCTCTTAACCACTGGACAATCTGTCTAGCTCTGGTGCCATTGTTTTAAAAACCTCAGTTGGGCACTAGCAAAAGACAGAGGTGGGCTCGTGGGATTATTGACTTAAACAACATTTTAGAGTGAGAAGTTTTTTCCCTCTAGAAGTTGGTATCTCCAGGCAGAGTAGGTCTGTGGCTGTTGAAGGGTCTCAGTGTTGCTTCTGTTGGTCTGAAAGTAGGGTGGTGCTCACAGTCACAGAAGGGCATGCTTCTCCAGAGGAATCTAGTACAGGGATCACCTGCAGAGTAGCCTAGATAAAGCCACCGTACAGCGCCCCCTATTGCACAGGTTCTTGCTCCATGGGAGGACTCTGTGGTCCTGTGACATGTAGAAGCTCTTTGGGCTCACATACTTGGAGAGGGTTTAGTCAAAGAAACCTGTCAGAAGTTGGCTGAGGTCATCAAGCTGGGTCAACCATTCCATTTTCCAATCTAAGAGATAAGCACTCTATTGGAAAACATGGCTCTCTTATGTTCTTTTAAATTCTTGCTCTTTCTTTCATTTAATTCCTTTCTTCTCCTTTCCTCTCTTACCTTCTTAGTTTTATTCTTTTCTTGGTTGGTTCCCCATCCTTCCTTAACTTTATTTGATCTCTCTCTCTCTCTTTCTCTCTCTCTCCCTCTCCTTCCCCCCTCTCCCCCTCTCTCTCTTTCTCTGAGATTTTTCTTTTTCTTTTTATACTTAGCCCCCTGCAGTTACTCACCCCTCCTCCAAAGTCCTGGCAATATTCTGGCATTTTAAAATTGAAACAAAAGGTGAATTATCTTGCTACTTGGAGTCAGAGTCAGAATCCTGAGTGGAGTGAGATAAAATAACAGAGCTGAGAAATGCACTTAACCGAGCAGACAGGGCAAAGGATCTTTCCCAGGAACAATTGCTTCCTGGCTTTCCAACTGCCAAAGTAGCTAATCATTTACAAAGTGAAGAGGATTCTGTTGTTGGGGAAATGGTTCCTTTGAGTCATTCTTGAGTAGAATTCTTGAATTGTGCTGAATGACTCCTTGAATGCAAAGTGATGCCCATTTTTTTTTCAGGAACCTAGTTATGGCAGTTTGGATACACTTGATGCCACACGCACATTATTCACACACCCGGCGCACAAGGCATGCACACACTTGAATCCATGTGGTCTGATGACGCTGAGAAGAAAGAAAGCTCTCATGGAGAAAGTGCCTATAGTTTTCAAGCTCAGCAGAGATGGCAGTTGCATTGGTTATGTCTCTTGTCCTTATGACCACATAACTGATAAAGGAAGAATTTGTTCTGGTTCATAACTTAAGGGATACAGCCCATCATGGTGGGAAGGCAGGGAGGCCGATGGGCTGTGAGAACTTGTACTTTGGCTTCCTAACGTGGCTCTGACTCAAGAGGCAAAGAATATGATCAGCTGGAAGTGATGCTGGGCTAACCTAAAAGACTATTACTTCCTAGTGACCCATAGCCCTCAGCTAGGCTCTGCTTCCTAAAAACTCCACAGCCCCCTAAAACAGTGTTATCAGGAGGGAGCCAACTAGTCAAACACAAGAATTTGTGGGACATTTTACACGCAGATCACTAAAGTGATCTGTGATACAAAACCCAGGACACATGAGAGAATGTGTCCGAGCGCCTGTGTGTGTGTGTGTGTGTGTGTGTGTGTGTGTGTAGGTGCTAGAACTGCAATGAGACCCTAGTTACAGTTTCTTACCACCTGTTCTCACTATGCTGTAGAATGGCTATCTTATCAAGGATTGTTTTGGGAATGAAATGCCACACCATTTGGGAGGAAGTTACTGCACTCTGATCAAATCCCACTGTCTCATCCCACCTTTAATACTGAGGTTTTTTTTAGTCTATGAGTCCAGGAAGCAAGTCATGAGGGATTGGAGCTTGGTGGAAGCTTGCTTGTGATAGCCTCAATCCTGTCATCTGAACCATCATCTCAGGACCCGGGTCGTTGGGCATGTTAGTTTATACTCAGCACTAGGGACAGCATTAGGGGACCAGGACTAGCTTCCTGAAAGATGTCAGCTCTCTCATGTACTTAGTGCTGAGTTCCTTAGCATGTGAGATGGCATGGAAGCAGAGGCCACAGGATGTTGAATGCTCTCTGAATAGTTTTCCCTATTCAAATCCCTCCCCCAATTCCCAGATACCTCAGGAGAACTTGAGAAAACCTCTGGTTTCCTAGACTTTCCCAGCCATACACAATGCTCTTCAAAAACAAGGCTTTCTTTCTTTTTTAGCTGCTTCTTCTTCTCCTCCTCCTCCTCCTCGTTGTCCTCCTCCTCCTCTTCCTCCTCCCCTCCTCCCCCTCCTCCTCCTCCCCCCCTCCCCCTCCTCCTCCCCCTCCTCTCCTCCCCCTCCTCCTCCCCTCTCCTCCTCCTCTTCCTTCTCCCCCTCCTTCTCTCCCCCTCCTCCCCCCTCCTCCTCCTCCTCCTCCTTCTTCTTCTTCTTCTTCCTCCCCCTCCCCCTCCTCCCTCCTCCTCTTCCTCCTCCTCCTCCCCCTCCCCCTCCTGTTCCTGTTCCTCCTCCTCTCCTTCTTCCTCTATTATTCTGGAGAACATTGTAAGCAACTATTCTACCAATGAGCTACACTGCCAGTCATGGGAGTTTTGATAAGCCCCAAGGCAGGACCTGATATGATACAGATATAGAGCCCAGGCCATGTTTGCTGTGTTTGTAGTAACAGTTGTTGAAGAGAGTTGGTGTTGCCTCTGCTGCATCAGGCAACTGGAAGAGCTCCCAAGGCTGCCCCCACCCTTTGTGGAGGCAGCTGTCCTTTTCAGGTTGTAAGGCAAAAAGGAAAATTACTCATTTTGGATGGAGGTAATAGAAAAGCTAGTGTGGCTGCTCCTGTTTTTCTAAAGAAGACAAGGAAGTCAGGAGTCTTAAAGTGACTTAAAATTTTTTTTTTTTAAATATGTGCCTGTGCACCACATGCATGCCTGTTTCTTATGGAGGCCAGAATTTAATTCAGTATTGGATCTCTTTACATTGGAGTTACAGATGGTTGTCAACCACCATGTGAGTACTGAAAATTGAACCTGGGTCCTCTGTAAGAGTGGCTAGTACTCTTAACCATTGATCCATCTATCTTTCCAGCCCTTTGGAAGTGCCTCATAGGAGACCATCATCGGACTATAGCAGCTTTTGTACTCAGCATGCCAGACACTGTCCTCTCTCTCTCTGCATCCTAAACATCAGCTCCTTTGATCCTCACCATGGCTCTATGAATGTTGATTATCCTCACTACTTTATTGCACCATGGCTCTATTAATGTTGATCATCCTCACTATTTTATGGATGAGGAAAACAAGGCACAGTTTGAATAAGAACTGAATCTGTATAAATACTAAATGGCATGGGGCAGAGTCAGAACTTGAGCTGTGGACATTCAATTCTGCAATCTCTGTGGACGTTAGTCTGTAAGCTAGGTGAAAGCATTTGAACTGGAGTATTTATTTATTTATTTATTTATTTATTTATTTATTTATTTATTTATTATAGGTGTAATGCATGCGTCCCCTTTGTTTTTTTCTTGATATCAATGACTCGTCCCTGTCATTGAGACTCCCCTCTCTTGATTCACTGCGTGGTGCTTCCTGTCCTGGCTTTATTCACAGCCTCACCCTGACATTTACATACCCACCCCCTCCTAGCTCTCACTGCTGCCTCCCTTGCCAAGTACAAATAATGACTGTTCTTTTGCTGGTCCTTGTTTCTGGTGCAGTGGGACAAAGAGGGGAGCAGAGAGAAATGTTTCTCAGAGCCAGGAGGTGGCCAGCATTGAAAAGAGGGAGCCCTGGTAACAGGCGCAGGGCGGAGACAATGTCCTTGCTCTATTGATGTCTATTGATGTCTCAGGGAAGAGGTTCTCAGTAGAAGAGCCAGCTCTGGTTTAAATAGTGTGTATGTGTGTGTGTGTGTGTGTGTGTGTGTGTGTGTGTGTGTGTATACATGCGTAGTTTCCATGTGGTAGGGATACAGAGCCTCAAGCTAAGTGGCTTTGTGAACAGTGGGCACAGGCATGTCTCTTTACAGCACAAGTTAAACACTTTCCTGCCTTCTTACTGGTCAGTGAGATAGTGAATGAAGGCCCAGGAAGCAGGTCACATAGGTTGTAGGGATGAGTGTCTCTCTGTGGGAGTCCATTCTGTAGGTGTACAGTGTAGGCTTCTCTGCTTTGCACTTCTCCTTTCCAGCTCCAGTTTAAGTTTGCTTTGATGCCCAAGAAGCGGAATATTTTTCCTTTGCTGTTGCAGAAAGACTTTCATCAAATTCCACGCTGGTTGGCTCTGCTGATTTGCATGTGAGGAAATACAGTCTGGATGAGGATGCAAATGTTTGCCCTTGTTTCCTACTTATGAGCTCTCTGCTTCTTATTTGGGGAAAGTCTACTTGAAATAGTAGCTTAGAGAGATTTGGGCAATTGATTTAATTTTTAGAGACTTCTTGTTGGTCAGTCAGTTCAGGTCTCTTTTTATATTAACTCATTCATTCATGCTCATGATAAGAACTTTTGAGCATTGTCATTAAAAATACAATACAAAGACGAGTCAGTAAGGGGCCTAGCCTTCTAGGAAATCACAGGGAAACACATTTTAAAATGTAATCTGGAGCTATTTCGGATCTGAATGAATTCTTTGTATAAACAAGTTTTCAACACATTTCAATTACATACCATATTGTGGATTTGTCATTTACTGAATTGCATTGCAATCCCAGGCAGGACAACAGAAGTCTCTTCTGCTCCTTATGGAGTCATAGCAATATGACTGGGAGGCATTTTAAGGGCTATTTCTCAGTTTTGTGCAAACCCAGAACTGCCACACGCAGGACTCTGAGCTTTGTCTTTGCCCACTCAGCGTCAGGAAGGATTATCAAGGTATCAGAATGAGACCCTGAATGTTGGGCCAGTGCACCTGCGAGTCCCAACACTGTGCACACCTTGATTTGTCATACTGCAGTTGGTATGCCTAAGCTATCCTTTGTGGACCAAATGTAGAGTGTCTTACAACAGCAAATAGAATAATTCCAATTTTTGATATTATCTACAAGCCTCTAACAGCTTCTGCATGGCTGTAGGTTTTGGAATTCCAAGCTAACCTGTGATTTAGATTGAGGTTGTTAGCCATTCAATTTGTCAGTGGGGAACTTGGGACCTATAAAGACCAGAGAGCAGTTAGGAGGCTGTTAAATTTTGTGTGAGGGTAGTGTGGGTGCAGATGAGGGAGGGACAAACAAGAAAAAAAAAGGTGGTGAGGGACTCAAGAATTGCTATTCTTGTGATTTGGCATGACTGGGTTGTTGAGCATGAGAGCAGGGGATCGGGATCTAACTGTGAAGAGGGAAGAGTGAGGAGAAGGAGAGAGATAACATTTAAAGGTCTTGAGTTGAGGTGTCCACAGAATACTCTAATAGAATCCACTAGAATCTCTGTGGAACTGGAGGCATAAGATTTAGAAGAACTTTTCTGGAGAAAAAGAAGGGAAGCAGATGGCATTAATGAGAGGACACAGGAAAAGGAATCAAAGGTTGTGCTTCAGAATTCAGATGATTCAACTTTTAGGGCTTGGGAGAAGAAGATGCAGCTAAAAGAGAGACCAGAAAATTAAGTATTGTGTAACTATGATAGGGACAGAGCTGGTTTCATGAAGGAAGTGGCGAACAATCAGATCAAGTACTGGGAAGCTGTTGAGAATGTGGCTATTAGAAGTGACCAGGGACTCTTAAATGAGAAGATCCACTTAGATGCTGTGATGCCACTGTCATATTAACTCTGGTGTCTGCAATAGGGAAGGCAATTCCACCTCTGGGAATTAGTAGATAGGGTGGAAATGCAAGCTCAGAAGGGCCAATGGTACCAGCCAAGAAGAGACAGTGCAGAGGGAGCCAATTCAATCAATGTGGTCTTCTATGACTTTGTAATGCAATGTAAGCAATGCAAGACACTGCTAGTTTAATGTAGATGGTGTTTCTGGAGCCTGAAGAACAACAAGGCATGCCAGTAGATTAGGAGCTGGAGATCTTGGGGATGCTCTTAAGGGAGGAGGCTGCAGTGCCCAGCCTGAGATTTGCCTGTGTAGGGGAATGAATGGAGCTGGCAAGGTTACTCAGGAGAAATCAACCCAAGCATGAGGGCAGATGGTTGACTGTCACAGTGAGAACACAGACTCTGCTTCGCAGGGGGAAGCCCATAGGGAAACTGGGATTTCAGAGAAGGGATGGTTGAACTTTTACATTTTGTATGGGATAGTTTCCAGTATTTCAACAGCAGATGGGTGGGAGATGGCTGAGGAGATACTAGAGTAGAATGGGAATGGGGTCTTTCGTTTCTGTAGATGTGGAGGGCTTAGGGCAACACTAAGTTGATGCTCAACTCACCAGAGTGAAAGGCACAGCAGAGAAAAGAAGAAGGATTTTTCATTTTGGAAGGCTTGTGCCAGGTAGCTCTTTCTGGGGAGATAAGAGCAATCAATCACCCCAGGTGCACTGATGATAAACCAAAGGAATGACTGAACCTAAGTCTAGCTTAGTTCAGGAGCGTGGACTCCCCATTCAGCTGCATCAGGGAAATTCCCCATAGCAGCATGGATGGCAACTCATGGCAAGAAATGCCGCATCCTTAGAACTCTCTGCTCAAGCTCCATCTATTTCCACCAAAAAGCCTGGGCTTCCCTGGCTTACCATGTATGTACCTTTGGGGAGGGGCTTGTAAGCTTTGCCACTTTAGTGAGCTGCTTATACCTTGCTAGTTTCCTTAGCTTACCTATTTTAAGCCCCACCCCCATCTAGGAGGGGATGTTTCAATTCAGAAGAATGCATAAAGAACCTCTTACTATGTGCTACGTAGTATGCCAGACATTTTTCTCTTATTTCATATAACATTCAGGCCTCAAAAGCACTCTATGCTGAGAGCGAATAGTGCATATTCTTTATATATGAAGAAACTGAACACATGTGTGTTTGCCTAGTCTCCTGGATTGAACTGTTGAAGGTGGGATATAAATGAGAACCCACCCTGATCCTATGCTTGTCAAAGGCCAAAAGCAGATATCATCAAAGAAGGACCACCATGGGTTCAGTAGACGGTGGTGTTAATAAATTTGTATAATTGTTAATTACAGAGAGTAAAGGGGAAAATGTATTGCCAAGTGTGACACTGGGAAAGAGGTGTGAGTTCAGAAAAATAGCATAGGCAACATAGGCAGTTCTGTGCTTGTTCCAAAGAGAGTACCTGACCTCCCTGCCCCTGATAGATCAGAAGCACCGATGTGTGGGGCATGTGAGGACAGTGGACCATGAGAGGAAGCTTGGTCCTCAGTTGAGCTAAAGGCTTGAAGCCTGAAGGGAAGGTAGGAGCTTCATCTGCTCCTGGCTCCAAGAATCAGGCCCCTGTCACATAGTCGCAGCCCCTGTCCCCCTAGATTTGTGGCCATCAGTCACATAAGGGCAATGCCCCAAGCCCTTCCACATATAGATGAGGCATCCCTAACATCTCAGACCAAGACAATAGGAAAAGAGACATGATCTGTGTTCATGTAGGCTCAAGACAGAAATCTCCATGCTAATGAGGTACCTAGTGGCCTGGAGGGTGTTGCCAATATGCTTCCCTCCCCAGACATTCCTCCCTACAGAAGGCATTTATTCTCAGGCCCACCCTGAGAAGTGGGGTATGGTTTTATGCATCCACTTTCCACCGTGACAATAAACTGGATAGAACCATGTACTGCTTCTTTCCATTGAGATCTGCTGTAGGGAGCATGAAGAAGGCCTTCACCTGCAGAGACACAGCCTAGTCTCCCATAGAAGGACTTTCTGAGCTCCCAGCCACAACCACCACCAAGCCTGACACAGTCAAGCCAAGGACAATCACTGTGGTATTAACCAGAACTCCCTACCCGCAACCTCCACCTCAGGCCCAGAGCTAGATGCAGCCTAAGGGTCCCCAACTCTGTTCTCAGCTCTTCCTCGAGTCTCGGAGGTGCCTGGATGTCCAAGAGCCTGAGAAGCCCATGGCTTTGGCCTCATCACAGACCTTGGGACCCCCAAGCAAGCTTTGGATTTCCCATGCCTCAGGCTGTGCTTTTCCACCCCTGGAGCCATGCCTCAGGCTTCCCTACAGCCCAACACCTGCCCCGATGGTGGCATGGGATAAGCGCAGTCAAACTCCCTGACTTCTGCCTCTCCAAGTGGCTGTTCCCTGTGGCAAGCAGATGGGAGACCCACAACCCTACACTGATGCACCCAGGAGATATGCTAGATGGTGTAGATGCACACAGTCCTCAGAGGTGTCCACCTCAGGGCATGGGAGTACAGTGGGCATTCACTGTTCCTTCTGATCTAGTTAACTCAGAGATGGAGGAAACCTCTGAGAGCCCATGTCCACCACTGACCTTGAGGAGTTCCAGACAACCTGCATGTGAAAAAAACAAACCTGAAGCCTGCTCTCATTTATGCTTTTGACCCACCACTTGCCAAGCAAGTCATGCCTCAGGTGTGTAAGAAATGCTTTGAAGTAACTGACAGCAAGCAAATGGACCATGTGCCTTTTGGGTCTTTCTTTTCCTCTTCTGTCAGGGGGATGCAGGCTTTCTATAGTTTCCTCTGGTAACAAAACATCTGAACACATTCAAAACCGAGTGGTTATTGTTCACTTTCCCCTTGAGCAATGCAGAGGAAGCACTCTGAGCTGGCAGGCATGATTTTACTAACACTCTCTCCAACATCTTAGCTAGGCTCCTCTTCGAAAACCCTCCTTTTTGCCTCTGGGGGGATACGGGCTGTGTTGCATTTGGAGGTCTGTTTCTAGGAAGCGTGTGGTTCAATATACCCTTTTAATTTCATTCCAGCTCTACCATTGCAGCTCTACAGATGCACTCTTCAGGAGCTATAAAGCCAGAACCTGATTCTGGCTTTGTGGACATGATTTAAATCGCTATACAAAGAGGCCAGAGACCTGAGCTTTGCAGGAAGGAGACCTTGGATGCTGAGGCAGAGGCTATGTGGCATGCATAACATCATGAGACACTCCCTCACTTGTGCTAGACCCCAATAGTCAATCCTGGCATGCTCTCTTAATACATTTGAACATAGAATTGATAATATTCCTATGTTCATGGCAGCCATCACTGACTTATACATCTGACTCGTGGCTACAAGTGCTACTACTACCTCTAACTTATAACTGACTCATAGATATTACCTCTAATTTATTTTTTTATTTTAATTAGGTATTTTCTTCATTTACATTTCCAATGCTACCCCCAAAGTCCTCCAACCCCCCCCCACTCCCCTACCCCCTACTCCCACTTATTGGCCCTGGCATTCCCCTGTACTGGGGCATATAAAGTTTGCAAGATCAATGGGCCTCTCTTTCCACTGATGGCCGACTAGGCCATTTTCTGATACACATGCAGCTAGAGACACGAGCTCCGGGGGTTACTGGTTAGTTCATATTGTTCCACCTATAGGGTTGCAGACCCCTTTAGCTCCTTGGGTACTTTCTCTAGCTCCTCCATTGGGGGCCCTGTGATCCATCCAATAGCTCACTGTGAGCATCCACTTCTGTGTCTGCTAGGCCCCAGCATAGCCTCACAAGAGACAGCTCTTTCTAGGTCCTTTCAGCAAAATCTTGCTAGTGTGTGCAATGGTGTCAGCATTTGGAGGCTGATTATGGGATGGATCCCCAGGTATGGCAGTCTCTAGATGGTCCATCCTTTCGTCTCAGCTCCAATCTATGTTTCTGTAACTCCTTCCATGGGTGTTTTGTTCCCAATTCTAAGAAGGGGCAAAGTGTCCACACTTTCGTTGTCGTTCTTCTCGAGTTTCATGTGTTTTGCAAATTGTATCTTGTATTTGGGGTTTTCTAAGTTTTTGGGCTAATATCCACTCATCAGTGAGTACATATCATGTGAGTTCTTTTGTGATTGGGTTATCTCACTCAGGATGATGTCCTCTAGGTCAATCCATTTGCCTAGGAATTTCATAAATTCATTGCTTTTAATAGCTGAGTAGTACTCCATTGTGTAAATGTACAACAGTTTCTGTATCCATTCATCTGTTGAGGGTCATCTGGGTTCTTTCCAGCTTCTAGCTATTATAAATATGGCTGCTATGAACATAGTTGAGCATATGTCCTTCTTACCGGTTGGAACATCTTATGGATATATGCCTAGGAGAGGTATTTCGGGATCCTCCAGTAGTACTATGTCCAATTATCTGAGGAACAGCCAGACTGATTTCCAGAGTGGTTGTACAAGCTTGCAATCCAACCAACAATGGAGGAGTGTTCCTCTTTCTCCACATCCTCGACAGCATCTGCTGTCACCTGAATTTTTGATCTTAGCCCTTCTGGCTGGTGTGAGGTAGAATCTCAGGGTTGTTTTGATTTGCATTTCCCTGATGATTAAAGTTGCTGAACATTTTTTCAGGTGCTTCTCTGCCATTCGGTATTCCTCAGGTGAGAATTCTTTGTTTAGCTCTGAGCCCCATTTTTTTAATGGGGTTATTTGAATTTCTGGACTCCACCTTCTTGAGTTCTTTATATATATTGGATATTACTCCCCTATCAGATTTAGAATAGGTAAAGATCCTTTCCCAATCTGTTGGTGGCCTTTTCATTTTATTGACAGTGTCTTTTGCCTTACAGAAGTTTTGCAATTTTATGAGGTCCCATTTGTCGATTCTCGACCTTACAGCACAAGCTATCGCTGTTCTAGTCAGTAATTTTCCCCTTGTGCCCATATCTTTGAGGCTTTTCCCCACTTTCTCCTCTATAAGTTTCACTGTCTCTGGTTTTATGTGAAGTTCCTTGATCCACTTAGATTTGGCCTTAGTACAAGAAGATAGGAATGGATCAATTCCCATTCTTCTACATGATAACCGCCAGTTGTGCCAGCACCATTTGTCGAAAATGCTGTCTCTTTTCCACTGGATGGTTTTAGCTCCCTTGTCAAAGATCAAGTGACCATAGGTGTGTGGGTTCATCTCTGGGTCTTCAATTCTATTCCATTGGTCTACTTGTCTGTCACTATACCAGTACCATGCAGTTTTTATCACAATTGCTCTGTAGTACAGCTTTAGGTCAGGCATGGTGATTCCACCAGAGGTTCTTTTATCCTTGAGAAGAGTTTTTGCTATCCTAGGTTTTTTGTTATTCCAGATGAATCTGCGGATTGCCCTTTCTTTGAAGAATTGAGTTGGAATTTTCATGGGGATTGCATTGAATCTGTAGATTGCTTTTGGCAAGATAGCCATTTTTCCTATATTGATCCTTCCCATCCATGAGCTTGGGAGATCTTTCCATCTTCTGAGATTTTCTTCAATTTCTTTCTTCAGAGACTTGAAGTTCTTATCATACAGATCTTTCACTTCCTTATGTAGAGTCACACCAAGGTTATTTTATATTATTTGTGACTATTGTGAAGTGTGTTGTTTCCCTAATTTCTTTCTCAGCCTGTTTATCCTTTGTGTAGAGAAAGGCCATTGACTTGTTTCAGTTAATTTTATATCCAGCTACTCCACTGAAGCTGTTTATCAGGCTTAGGAGTTCTCTGGTGGAATTTTTAGGGTCACTTACATATACTATCATATCATCTGCAAAAAGTGATATTTAGACTTCTTCCTTTCCAATTTGTATCCCCTTGATGTCCTTTTGTTGTCAAATTGCTCTGGCTAGGACTTCAAGTACAATGTTGAATAGGTAGGGAGAAAGTGGACAACCTTGTCTAGTCCCTGATTTTAGAGGGATTGCTTCCAGCTTCTCACCATTTACTTTGATGTTGGCTACTGGTTTGCTGTAGATTGCTTTTATCATGTTTAGGTATGGGCCTTGAATTCCTGATCTTTCCAAGACTTTTATCATGAATGGGTGTTGGATTTTGTCAAATGCTTTCTCTGCATCTAATGAGATGATCATGTGGTTTTTGTTACCTCTAATTTATAAGAACAGTTTCATGATCACAGTTGCCATTTTTGTGCCTAATGTCAACTTTAATATATTTTAAGATGTTCTTGTTTGACTCAATAATATAACAGAACAAATATATCAGAATGGCCATTTGTTTCATGGTAAGGAGAGGGTATATTGGGGGGGGTCAAAAAGATCATTGGAGTTTGCTGACAGCTCTATTTCTGGAATTGGAAGGAATATGATACATTTTTTGGTTTTTCCTTGAGGCCTTTTCTTGCCTACAAGGACCCATGGGGCAAGCCTGGGGATGTGGGCTGAAAAGAACCGTCAGTTGGCAAAAGGTAGCTGGCCTTGGATCCTCAGCTTATGGGAACAGAAAAAATGGCGGCTTTCCTTTCCTAATGACAGAGAGGCAAGCTTGGCACTCTGAGATGAGGCGATTCCTGCTGACCCTATCCTTCAAGGTGATATCCTTCAGGCTTGGAAGGAAGATGGCTTCCAACGGCAGGAAAGCAGTTAACTTGTCTCTAGCTCTCTTTTCCTGTCACCACAGAGCTGGGCTGGCTATCTGTGCGGAACAGGAGGCAACTTTTTCCACAAAGACTCTGTTTGTAAATTTCAAGAAAGAATTTAACAGAATGTTAAAAAGTAAGTTGTAAAAATTTTATTTTGGAGATAACCTCATTAGTTTTAACAATGTACATTCACTGACAGAACAGTTCTGGTGGCTGCTGTGTACTTAGGAATATTAATAAGCGACTCTGTCTAAATGTAACAAGGAAACATGCCGGGATTGATTGTTGATGTCTAGCACAGGTGAGGGAGCTGCCATTGATGCTGACTTCAAGTACAGCAGGAGCCCATTTTCAGAGCAACAAGTAGGGAGATCCTCCAGGAGCCAAGCCGTGGAATGTTTTTAAACTCTGGTCGAGAAGAGGAGAGGGATGTAGGAGGAAGCACCCTGAGAAGTTGACAGCCTGTATTTTAATAGCAAACTACTAGTTTGGGACTCCCTTCTCTACCTATCTGCCTTTTGCCAAGGTGGACCCTGATGTATTCCCACTGAGACAAAGAAGACTCTGGCTATAAAGCACAAGTCAGAGCCATGGTGAACTTGGGCATAAGGATGCACAAGGAAGGTACTGGGGCATAGCCAGATGAAGAGTCAGTGATCCACAGACAAACTGGAATATGGCCTGCTCTTTTCCTATTTCTTTTTCCTTTCCCCAGTGACAGCATCTTGTCTAAAAGCTGTGCTTCAACCTGGTCTCCCACTCTCTGAGCATCACTGTCTCACTTTTTACTTGTCTCTCCAAGCGTACTTCATCTTACACCTTTCCAATTTCTCCCATGCTCTTGTCCTAACTACTTTCTTTTCCAACATGGACTCTGATTCAATGTTAAAAACCACATCTCCTGTAAAGATCTTGATACTTTGGCCTATTAATTCTATCATGCAGCGTTGGCAAGCCTCTGCCCATAGTTATCACTATTTATCTACTCTACGCCTGCACTCCACAAATAAGCAGATGTGCCTCAGACTTCAAGGCCACATCCCAAATAGGGGACCAACACTTAATAGCAATCTGTTCTAACCCCATGGGTGTCATTTGTGATCACCTTCTCCCACCATGTCTTTCACTAATTCAACTAAAGTACAGTTGATAACTTTGATTTATGTCTAGCACAGTGATGGGCTCTAGGGACCTAACTACAGGCAGAAGTTATATAAGTAATTATCAGTCAATACAAAAAGCAAAATAAGGTATTTGGGATAAATTGTCAAAAGGTCTGTCTGATTGTTCTGTGTGGGGTGCTTTGGGGAAAGCTTGATGAAGAGACTTTAAGGAAATCTCTGAATACCAAGAGAGATGCAACCGTGTGAAGATCAGAGCAACAGAGGAACCAGCAGAGGGAAGAACTTGAGAAGCCTCAGAGATGAGATTTGGATCATCTTGTCTGTGGATGTGACTAAGGCTGGTAAAGAAGAGAATCCCATAGAATCGGAGACATTGGGGTTAGAGATTCTGGAAGCTGTTTTTGATGGTATACCCATCTCTAGTGAAACTCAAGGTATGCACGGGAGGTGCTACAAAAGTGGCAGAGCATTGTAGGAAACTTTTGATATGGTTGTTGAATTAGTGGAGAAGGAGCTGACCAAGGATTGCAGTAGGCACCCGAAGTTGCCTTTTAGTCCTTTTGTGATGGGGACCAGAGTCTCTAGCTGGGCTGTGATGGTCACAGAGGGGGTTGCTTTTTGCATTAATCTTGGGATGCTGCTTTTCAGATTGGATTTGGAAAAAAGGATGAGGCAAAGAAATGAGCCTGCCAATGAGTAAGAAATTTGAAGGTCAAGCATAGAGCCCGAGCTGTGAGAGGAACAAAGTTAAGCATATGAGAGCCTGAGACAAGACAGAATCCTCCACGAGACTGAAAAGCAGCTATAGCGTAATGTTCAATAGAAATTTCATTTATTTTTTTTTAACTCAATAACAGAACCTGAGTTTGAGCCCAGAGCCTGCTTCTGCTCTCAAATGGAGATGTCAGCTTGATACATGGCAGGCTGGGTGATATTAAGGAGTTCTGGTAAGGGCTCCATGTTTAAGTAGAAGCATTTTCTAGCAAGTCCAAAAGCAATGATCCTGCAGAGAAAAGAGAAGCAAGAAAAAGTGAAGAGAGATGGTGGAAGAGAGCAAGCTGCTGCAGTGAAAGTCACTGATTGTGTCTGTGATCCTTCATCCTAAGTGGCTAGGGCCACAGTCTCGTCTTCCCACGACACTATCATTCTATCAGACAAGGCCAGGAGGAGTCTGTATAAACTGGAGTCTCTGGTTTATGGGAAGCTCTGTTCATGATAGCTGCTTATTCTAGGAGTGTGGACCACTCTGCCTTTCGCATTCCCTTTGTATGTATAAGCAATGGTCACTTTACAGTACACAGCATCCTTTGGAGGATAAGCTTCTTATCAGCTTTCACTACAAAACAAAACAAGTTTCCCAATTTCAGCCTTGCCTAGGGCTTGATAGGTGTGAAAACATGCAATAACCAGCCTCACGCAACTAAATCAAAGTGCTGAAGATCATGTGTTTCATAGCAATCTTCTCTAGACTCTTTTGGAACAGCTCAAAGTTTCCATTGTTTTTTTATATTTGCCTTTATTGGACCAAAATGCTATCAGTACAGCATATATGCAATTTTTTTTTTTTTTAGCTAATTAGGTACTGACAAGTAACGGTTGCTTGGTCATTTAATATTGTGTGCAGGGAAAGCTGAGGCATTGGTCGTTAAGGCTAGTCCATAGGGTATTAATTAGTAAAAAGAATATGAACATTAAATAAAAATTAGTGACTGAAAAGTTGGAGACTGAATAAACAGGGGTTTCTTAATGCTGAATTTCTGAAAGGTTTGGCTATGCTAAGAGCATTTAGGGATGAAGTAAGTCTTTATCCTTTAAGATTCAAGGTCCCTTATGTTAGAGACTCTTGGGAGATGGATATTACACAGAAGACACTTTAGAACAATTTACAAAAGAGGATTCTATATGCATAAAGACATTCCACCTCAATATACAGTGACAGACCTCACATGCTGAAAGACAAGGTTCTCCTCTGGTTCTATGTTCCCAATTATCTTATGCATCTTGAGCTCCATCTATATAACTAACCTGTGATAATTAAGCTATAGCTTCTCATATATTTATTCTACTTGAGTGACTTCGAGTTATCCAAAATACGGTTGACAGCATCTGCTAGGTTTGGATCCAGCTATTTATCCATCTGTTTTCTTCCAGTACAACCAATACTGTATCAGCTAAGAAGTGAAGTTTTTCGAAGCTCAGGAGGCCTCATCTCTGTACAAAGAACTGTGGGTAACTATGAAACACTGAGAGCAGGAGAAACAGTCTTTCCAGGGAAGAGCAAACCAATTGGTTATCCAGTATCTAACAGTCAGCCCTGAAAACATACATACAAGTTATATACAGGCTGAGGAGACACTTATGTATTTAAGAATATGCAATACATACATCCATACATCCATACATCCATATTGTTATACATGTGTAATAACAATTAACTAAAAAGGAGGCCATTTGAAAAGGAGGGGTATCTGGGAGGGTTGGAAGGAAGAAAAGGGAAGGGGAAAATGATGTAATTATATTACACTCTCAAAAAAAAATTAAGAAAATCAATAGGGTAAATTGAGTGATGTAACAACAAAAAAGTATAACAGAAGCAGTGCAGGTGACTTCAGTGTTAGATCATTAAAGGGAGATATCCTGTGTCCCTCTATCTCTCTGTTTCTGCCTGTCTCTATTTTCTCTTCTTCCTCATTCTTTTTTACCTTCTCATTCACTTTTTTTTTTTTTTTTTGAAATGTAGGAACTCTGTTAAGGGAACCAAACTTGCCCCTTTGAAGAATCCACCAGCTGATAGGATCATTGGCCTCTAAAATGTGAATAAATGAGACTTCATATCATTGAATGAGCTTCCAGATCTTCCAAGAGTGCCCCATACACTGCACAGCAGACACAAATTGTCTTTGCTGGGGTCTGTCTGAAATCTTGCCCACAGAATCCATGGACATAATCAGTGATTGTTTTATGGTAGCACATTATGAGATAATTTATAATATGGTCACAGTAATTTAAACAGAAGGGTAAACTCTGGGCCATTAATCTAACGTTAAAGAGCTTTGTCTTAGTTTCTTTCCTGTTGCTGTGAGAAAATATCCTAACCAAAAAAACTTAAGGGAGTAAGGGTTTAATTGGCTCACAGTTTCAGTTTACAGCCCAGCATTGTGGGAAAGTCGAGGCAGCTGGAACTTGAAGGTCACATTGCACTCACAGTTGGGCTGAAAGCAACTAGTGAATGAGTGCTTGTGAGCCATGCTTAGCATTCGCTTTCCATTTTATACCCTTCATCTCACTTAGTGTAGTTAAGGCTATTTCTCACAGGCATTTTTAGAAGTTAACTTTAACCCCCTAGACAACCCCTCACAAGTGTGTCTCAAGGCTTGCCAGTTGACAACACTAAACATCATAGGCCCTCTCCACTGTGACAACAGAATTCCTTTCTATTCTCTAACTATTCCCTGAGGACTCATTGTTGAATCTCTAGCTATCCTCATTTTTTGTGCCCTAAGAAAACCTATGCTCTTATGCCTATACATTTTCTATTTACCTCATATTAAGTGATTCTCTCCTACTTTGAATCCAAATGAACTATATCTTTATATAATTCACCTGACTAGTCCTGAGAGTTGTTTTTAGATAACAGCATATGCCATTTTCTTTGCTCCTTCCTTATTCTTGAACCACCTTTAGGATGCGTGGGACCCCTGAGAGCCCATGGCATCATCTGGAACACACTGTGAGCATCATGAACTAGAACTAGGATGCAGCTGAGAAGAGTCATATTAAATCCAAAGGAAGTCTCTCTCGGCTTCTGTGGGACAGGAGAGGTGAGATGGAGAGGGGAGGCTAAAATGTAGAATTCCACTCCAGTTCTTCAGGACCAGGTCTTCATGGCACAGGATAACTGTATGATTTCATTTGGGTAACACAAAATGAGTAGTCATGTAGCCAAAGAAATAAGAAATTTCAGAAATCATAGGGAACTTAAAAAGTTTCTGGGGTGTATTGAGGGATATCTGAGAAAGCAAGGAACTCATGTTCATTTGTATATATAAATATGTATATATGATATATGCATATAAATAATATATTATATACATATGTATTAGGTACTTGAAGGAGTTATGCTAAATAGCACCTAGTGACCTGAAGTGAACAGATGAGCAAATCTAAATGGAGTAACCACCTGTCCAGGCTCCTGTGCATCACGATCATCCTGGCCTCATAGCCATGGGAGCAGCCACCATCAGCTGATTGTAATCTCTAGGTCATAGTAGGACTGTTCTCTCTTTCTTAGTCCTTACTCTCCTGTCAGTGCCTCCTATTGGCAAAAATCATACAAGAGACAAGTGGGAAATAGAACCTGGAAAGGGAGTTTAGACTTCCTGCCCAGCACAAACACACTCAGACTCTCAGACAGACAGACATGTGTACACACACACACACACCAACAAACCCTCATGTATTCTTTCTCTTTATCTCTGGACTTTAAATTTCATGAATTCAAGAATTATTATTATTTTTTTGTGGAACCATGCTCACAGTATGTAAAAGATTCTTAATAAATGAATAAATGTGAGAACATATATGATTAGTTAATTCTCTCTGAGTGCAGTTTCAAACATCCTGTCAATTGTCTGCTTTTTATTATGCTCTTGAAATGCTGAATTCACTTCTGGGCTATCACAGACACCATTTAATTATTAGAAAAATGATAATCACTTTCTCTAACTGTTCTGTTTGAGAGGTATGTCTATTTGCATACAATTGTAACATGTCTCTAAAGCTGGTTTGCCTTTTGTTGGCAACCCTGAAGCCCAAGACTCTCCCTGAAGGCACAGAAACTCTCCCGTGTGAGATGCTTCCTGAGAATGCTACCAGTCATTTGCTGAGTGATTTCGAAGACTCCTGTAGTCAGGGAATAAAAGCCCAAGCTGAAAGAGTTTGAGTTTGCCAGTGGGAATTTAAACCACTTGACTCTAAGACAATGGTGACAGAAACATAGAGAAAAATAGATGAGGGCTGGAGCTGTGAGAATCCCCAGGTCTCTCTGGAAAATTATCAGAGGAAGAAACAAACTATTCAGTCTTCAAAGGTCCATGCTGGGGTTAGGCACTATTCACTTGTTCATTTCTTTGGCTAGATATTTTTCAAATCTTTACTTTTAGAAGATGCCTTGAACCAGTGGCCGAGAGTCAGTTGGTTTGTATGGTGGCCATGTTTGCTAGAGAGGTGGCATCTGTATTTTCAGTTTGCTATGAATACACCTCTTAGACCTTGTTTTTATAGAGGAGGGTGAAGTGGGCAATAAAAGCGAAAAGGCCACTGGTCATGAGTGATTGTTGTTCTTTAGTCCTTATTCCTAAGCATCAGTTAGATGTCCTACTCAAGGACTTCAGCTGACTAGAGACTCCCAGTCTCCGCCAGATGGAGGAAATAGGAACCTGAAGGGATATATTTTTGTAGTGTTTACAGTGCATGAAAGTTTCCTTAAATATATAATCAGAGGTAATTAGTCTAGTGGTGTAGGAAGGGATATAAACACTATTGACATGCTAGTCTCGGAATAGGCACCATCTGAGTTGATTTGCCTTTGACAGTTCCTGATTTTCAATATTTTTGATATTTTGGGAAGCAGATGTGATAAGGGTAAAGAAGTTTCAGCTCGAGAATAACATCCCTTGGTTCCAAAATAATATAGCCTGTTTGCACCCTCTTGCCTTCTTAGCTTGCAGAGATGTATCAGCCTGGGGAGGGTATTGTCAAGGGATCAGTAAGGCAGGTGATTCAAGATGGCAGACACTTCTAACTACCATACTAATGAGCTTGAAGTAACAACACTGAAACCTGCCACAGTGATTGATGTTTTTCACTCTGGTTTAGATTTCTTATACTTACATCTCTGGTCTTGAGGCAGAACCAATGTCAGGGTGTTTTGTTTCACAGTTGTCTAAAATCCATTAGCTGTCATTGTTTTGGAATTGTGTAAAAATACAGAACACAAGGACAATTTCGTTATTTATACTTCCAAGTAGTAACAAATGTCATTTCTCTATATAAGACACACTGGATAGCTCCAAGTGCCTTCCCATCCCATTTATGTGCAATAGATGTGCCTTGGGCTGTGCCTGCCTAGAGTGAGACTCTGGGTACCATAAGCTGATAGGTCAGAGCCTAAGGCTTGGCACCTCTCTTTAGAAGAGTCCCAGGGAGATGCTGCTAGATTTCACTCCTTGTGCTGCTACATAACTAACCACCTAAGTGCTTAATGTCTAACTACAATATCATTACTTTGGAAAATAGTGTTTATGTGACTTAGGGATTTGGATGTGGGGTGGTCAACTGAGTCTGACTCATGGGATTATAATATTGGCCTGTAGCACAGTCATATGAGAACTTGGTGTGGAGGGTGTAGTGATACTTTTGATGTCTTTTAAAAACATATTACATAAATAAAAGACATATAAAAATGTAATATTATAAGAATATGTTTTTGTTTTAATTGCAGGTATGGGAGATGGTGCTGCTTCAGACTGTCCACAGCAGCTGACTATGATTTGCCTCATGCTCTAGCAGGGGCATAATTTTACCAGCTGCAATTAGTTTCTGCAATTGTTCAACATTTGGAATTCTGGGGACTTTCAGAGGGCCCTGAGAGTTGTGTTGTTGGTGGTTGTTGGTCACAGTTTGTGAAGTAGTCATGCACAAAGAAGAAAAAAAAACAATATGTTGAAATTAGATATCCTGATAGTGACCCCAAGGAACTCAGAACCCCCAATCATCAGGAAGTAGTCTAACGATAATGTTGCCCCCTTTTTGACCCTTGACTTTATTCAGAGATCTCTTTCCTTTCCCCTCTATCCTTTTTTTCTCTGCTATCTAGTGTTAGAGGGTTAAAAGGGTGAAAGAAAAGTGGTGGAGAAGGGTGGAAGAAAAAAGAACTCACAAAGTAGCAAAAGACTGGAGGTCAGCTTCAAAAATGGCTCTCTCACATGGCGGTTCACTTGTCACATGTGTCTGTCAATGCGATTATTTGAGTGTCTTCATGACATGGTAGCTGGGACCCCAGAGTGAGTGAGCTGAAGAGAGTACAAAGGGACACCTTTATATTCTCTTCCCAAGAGCCCTGTACCTTCTACCACGTTCTGTTTCTCCACATTTACACCCAGAGAGGGACAGGGATTAGACTCTACTCATCAGAGCTGTAGCTGTCAAAGGATTTGTGGCCATACTTATAAATCTTCTATCAGTGCTGTGGCCAGTCCTACTTTAAATCAGCTCTTGTTTTCACTGTGACGTCTTGTTTATCACTGCTGGACACGAGGACTGCAGCCAAGAGCTGTGGCTGGTTTTCTGTACTTTCAGCCTCATGCTCAAAAGCACCTCGCTTAATTTGTGGGGACTCCACTTTGGCTAGAGTTTTGTTTGTTTGGTTGATTTGGGGGGTTCCTTGAGGGAGGTTGTAATGGAGAGTGTCAACTAATTGTATAATTGCTTCTTATGTTTTGTAAAGAAAAAAGAAAGACATCAAAATAATTTCCTCTAAAGTGAACTTCCCCATCTTTGTTATAGTTCTGTACGACAGTGGGATAGTTCCCTTTTCAGGATTCTAGTGTTTTCCTACCAAATGGACGTTGTCAGATACATGATTCAATTAAAATTTGTTATAATGGGAAGTGGTCATAGACTGTGGTCACTAACTTTTATGGGTGAGAGTTGAAAACTCTGGACTCTACAAGTTCTGAGGAAGAACAGGGTGTAGTCTGTAGCTGATGTCAAACCTCTTCTGACCCTGACACACTGAGGTCAGCCAAGTCTGTTCCTTCTCAGGGACTTTGTACTTATTTCTCTAGGAAAGAGCTTTAAACATCCACAGTCCCCTCATTGTTGTTTGGTTGATTCTTTTTTATCATCTAAGAGCTCAGCCCACATAGCACTTGCTCAGACAGGCTCTCTCAAACCCTCTACTCTCCTCTCTTGACCACTGTTATGCTTTCAGACTCCATCCTACTGCTTTCTTCCAAGTGTTGCTCTTCTCAGAGCTTTGCATGTTTATTTTGTTTCTGTATCTACCATACCTCTAGAACACAAAGACCAAGAAAGCACAGATGTTGCCTTCTATTTTTTTTTTGTTTTGTTTTGTTTTGTTTTTTTTTTTTTTTGGTTTTTTTGAGACAGGGTTTCTCTGTATAGCCCTGGCTGTCCTGGAACTCACTTTGTAGACCAGGCTGGCCTTGAACTCAGAAATCCGCCTGCCTCTGCCTCCCAAGTGCTGGGATTAAAGGCGTGCGCCACCACCTCCCAGCTACCCTCTAGTTCTTTATAACATCCATAATATTTCAGCAAGATATGATACATAGCAAGTGCTCAGTAAATCTTCATTGCCTGATTGGTTCAAAGAAGAATGACTGATTGTGGTGGTTTCAATATGCTTGGTCCAGGGAGTGGCACTATTTGGAGGTATGGCCTTGTTAAAGTAGGTATGGCCTTGTTGGAGGAAGTGAGTCCATGGGCATGGGCTTTAAGACCAGTCCTAGCTGCCTGGAAGCCAGTCTTTTCCTAGCAGCCTTCAGATTAAGATGTAGAACTCTCAGCTCCTCCTGTGACATGCCTGCCTGGATGTTGCAATGTTCCCACCTTGATGATAATGGACTGAATCTCTGAACCTGTAAGTCAGTCCCAATTAAATGTTGTCCTTAGAAGAGTAGCCTTTGTCATGGTGTCTGTTCACAGCAGTAAAACCCTAACCAAGACACTGATGAATATAGTTTCTGTTGTGAAGTGAAGTGAAAAGAAGTACATACACACACACACACACACACACACACACACATTATAACACTAGCATTAGAGACTGAGCCGTCTGTGTTTGGGGTACTAGGAGAGGAGAGCTTGTGAGGAGAAGACGCACAGCCAGTCTGCAGCAACCAAACCTCATAGTCACTCAAACTTGACACCAAGGAAATATGACTTCCTTGTATCTAAGCTACTGACAAGGGGCGTATTTACTGCATGGGCCTTCTGCATGTATGCTTGGGACCCCAGTGCTGCTTCATGAACAACATCAGAACCCTCTTCCCATGCCTCACTTTCCCCAGAGGTGAGACCTTGTGTGACCTCTGTGACTTGTGGCTATGCCTCCCCTTCTGGCTTCTCTTCTTTACTTGCCAAGTCTTTTCTTCTGTGGCCATTTTGCGTTTAGCTCTAAATGACAAATTCAGTTCAAGGAAATCACTCCTGTCTCTCCTAAATATTTCTAAAAATCTGAGGGGTTTTGTAGTGTTTAGTTTTTAAAAACAAACCATGCTAATGCTGGCTATGCACCGACATCAGTGGTCTCTGTCTGTTTCGAGCCTGGTGCATAGTCAACGCCTCTCCCACAAATGTCAGCTCTGCCTCTCCAGAGCTCTGAGCTCACTATCTTGCCAGCCCAAAACCCCATGCCCAGTTATGGGCGCGCTCTTGTGCTCCGTGCTCCGCTGTGGTTACCTCTCCCCTGGTTCTCGGTCTTTTGCCCAATCTTCCCGTTCCAAAGCCTCACTGAATTCTGCCCCAGCCTCCAGCCCACTTGAGTCTTGGTGAAGGGAAAACACACAATCTTAGTTTAAAATCAACAGATGACACAACCGCTGGGCACGGAATTTATCATCCTGGACTCATCAACTATTCTATGTTGGAAATCTTCCGATGGTGGTGACTGGTCCAACAGTTCCCGGTCTACATCTTGCCTTTTCTCATTCCCACCTCACCGGAAAAAGGGCCATTTCCTCCTCCACTCTTTTTCTCTCAGACCCGGAAGGTCAGCCTCCTCCTTTTCGCTCAGCGATTGATTTCTTGTCATCTTTATTAGCCAACCAATTAATTAGGGGAATATTCTCCTACAGGTTTTGCCACATATATCTGAAGACCCAAAGGTGATGAAGAAAAGACAATTTAAATCCAGGTGAATCTCTAAGTGATGCGCAGTTGCAGTTATTTGCAACCGTGAGTCTTGTGCTTGGATAACACTTTCATTGTTTTCTGCCTCCTTCCTCCTCTTTTCTCTCTACTGAGAGGTCTTTGCTGATATGGTGTGCGTGCATGGGTGTGCATGTATGCTTAATGGTTTTATAGATGAAAGGAATGTAAAGGACAGTCTTCAAGAAGAAAGTTACTATTTGAACCGGGTGAAGCCACTTCTGGATACAGTCCCTTCTAAGTGTACCCTGTTGCTGAAAGCATACAGCAGCCTCTGCCTTGTTGGTAGTCTGCAGCGCTAGGCAGAAAATGTTCATGTTGCAGAGTGTAACTTGATCCCTATTGGAGAGCATAAATAATACAAAATTACCCGAGAATGTGGATTCCTAAAACTATATGCTATTTAAGCAGCAGTGACATAAGCTTTATTTATTTATCTATTTATTTATTTATTTGGATTTTGGTTTTTCGAGACAGGGTTTCTCGGTGTAGCCCTGGCTGTCCTGGAATTCACTTTGTAGACCAGGCTGGCCTCGAACTCAGAAATCTGCCTGTCTCTGCCTCCCAAGTGTTGGGATTAAAGGCGTGTGCCACCACCGCCCATCATAAGCTTTATTCTTACACAGGTGCATAGCAATGGGCTTTTGAGATGAGGCAGACAGTGGCATGAGTAGGTGGCCTGCCATCCATTGTCCTATAAACCCCAGTCTCCATCTCTTTCTCTGCCTTGATCAGACCTGTCAGAAGGCTGCCTGTGTGGGTGCAGCAGTGAATGCCTGGGGTGTTTCTAGTTGTTTCTAGACTTGGAGTATATCAGATACCTTTCTTGCTCTTGTGACAAAGTATCAAAAGCAACTCAAGGGAGAAGGTGTGTGTACTGGCTGGTTTTGGGTGTCAACTTGACACAGCTGGAATTATGACAGAGAAAGGAGCTTCAGTTGGGGAAGTGCCTCCATGAGATTCAGCTGTAAGGCATTTTCTCAATTAGTGATCAAGGGGGGAAGGGCCCCTTGTGGGTGGTACCATCTCTGGGCTGGTAGTCTTGGGTTCTATAAGAAAGCAAGATGAGCAAGCCAGGGGAAGCAAGCCCGTAAGTAACATCCCTCCATAGCCTCTGCATTAGCTCCTGCTTCCTGACCTGCTTGAGTTCCAGTCCTGACTTCCTTCAGTGACCAACAGCAATGTGGAAATGTAAGCTGAATAAACCCTTTCCTCCCCAACTTGCTTCTTGGTCATGATGTTTTGTCCAGGAATAGAAACCCTGACTAAGACAGTGTCCTTTTGGCTTACAGTCACGGTGGTGGAGGTGATGGTAGGAGAAGCTTGAAATGAGGGGCACATTGCATCAGCAGTCAGAGAGCAGAGAGAGGTGAATGTTTGTGCTCAGCTTGCTTCCTCTCTGTATACAGTCCAGGGGCTTGCCCCGTGGCATGGTGCTGCCCACATTTAGAATGGTGCTGTGGCTTTTGAAACTTGGATTGTGGAACCCTGACTACAGGCAAGGGAATCAAGAAAGGACCAACATACAGACACATGTACAGTAAATCTGGGACCAGATGGGAATTTACTAACCTTTTGTAACCTGAAACTCAAGCTGGGAACTTCAGCATGCTTATTAGGTACAGCATAGGGGGAGTCATAGTCTCCATGGTCCATCTCTGTAGGTCAGCAGTCTCAGGCTGCACACACTGGGAGAGGAAGCTCAAGTTGCTAGTCTTAAATGAAATGATTAACCCTCCATAAACACCCAGACTCTTCAGGAAAGCTTTACCAGTTCCCCATAGGGCCAAGGTCTTGGGTCCTCAAGGAGGCTGTGTCAACAGTATACACTGAGAACTTCGCTTGTTTAGTAATTTCTCTGCTTCCTTCAGAATGGATCTTTCTACCTCAATCAACCTACCTACAAAAACCTTTACAAAGACACCCTGAAGTATATTTTTTTAGGTGATTCTAAATCCAGTCAAGTGGATGGTAAAGATTAATCACCTCAGGAGTCCCCACCAGAGAGACAAAGTGAGGGAGCAAAGCGAGCTCAGGACATTGACTCTGCTGGCCGTTTTGGTGGATGCTCTACATGTGGTCCTTAAGTACAGGTAACTGTTTCATTTCTAGTAACATCTTGCCATTGTCTCTTAGGTGTAGGGGTAGGAACAGCTCTTTGTCACTGCTGAGCCTAGTGTATGGCACTATTTCTTTCTGGTGTCTTTGGATCTCAGTCACACTTTGGGAAGAAGTTTCTTTATTGCATCCTTCTCAAATAGGTGATACCTCTGTCTTGCTAGAAACAGAAACCCCCGTGAATAAATGTTGGTCTTTCTCTCCAAATACAAAAGCACAATGCCTGCTTCTGTATTATGCATTCTGTGTTCTGTATTCTGAATTCTGTATTCTGCATTCTGTATTCTGCATTTTGCAGCCTGCATTCTGCATTCTGTGTTCTGTATTCTGCATTCTGTATTCTGTGTTCTATATTCTGTATTCTGCAATCTGCATTCTGTGTTCTGCATTCTGTATTCTTTATTCTGCATTCTGTATTTTGCATTCTGTAATTTTTATTCTGCATTCTGTATTCTGCATTCTGTACATACTAGGGCTATGCAATTTACTCCCTGCAAATCCAGAAAAGAAAGGTAAACACAAGCTTATAGTATAAGTTATGTAAATTGAAAAAAAATGAATATGCCCAGGGATAAACAAGTTAAGGAATTTTTGGTCTCATTTTGGGATGAAGTTCTGATGACTGTTATTTGCATTGATTGGCAAATAAGTTCAGATCTGCAGGCCTGTCTAATTCCTTGGAGCCAGTTGAAGCCATGATTCAAGAGTAAATAGTGTAAGATGGTCCTAGAATTTTATATTTGTGTGTGTGTGTGTATGTTCATGTGTGAGCACGTGCTCAGGTTGAAGGTTGATGTCTGGAATCATCTTGGTTGTTCTTCCCTGACTCACTGAGGCAGACCTTCTCAATAAATCGCAGAGCTCCTGATCTGTATAGTCTTGCTAGACAGATTGCTCTAGGACTCTGCTTCCACCTTCCAGGGCTATTCTTACAGTTGGGCTGCCATACTCAACATTTATGTGCGTTTCTAGGTCTGAACTCTGGTCTTCACAAGCATGTTATGCACAAGCATCTCCGCCATTTAGCCATTTCCCAACCCTCAGATTCTCCTTCTGACCTGAAAAACATTTTGTATATAAATGTTTATTTTGCTCATTCTACGGTCTATGCTGCATGATGGGTTACACCATCCTCTTTGGAAAGTTGGAAACTAAAAAGTGTTGATTTTCATTGTCTAAGATGCTCTTTGTTTATTCTCTCTTAAATTAACTTTGTGTATTTATAGCAAAGCTAGAGAGTGAGAAGGTCACTGCATATCCTTTACCTAGCTTCTTCTAGCACTAGTGTCTTATAGCAAAGTTTCAAAACTAAGAAATTAATAGTGATCTATTACAATTAACTCTAGGCTCCTTGATTTACTTTTTCTGGTTAATATCCAGTGTTGTCATGCAGGATCAAGTCAAAGTCAATGCATGGCCTTCATCCTTATCCTAGTACATTTGATTTGCTGTAACTAAATACCTTAGACAACTAAATAACAGAAATTTCTTGCTCACCACTCTGGAGGCTTAGGAATTCCAAGGTACAGATTCAGTGTCTGATGAGGGTTTTCTCTCATCGTCAGAGCTGGTGGCTTCTCGCTGTGCCCTCTTATGAAAGAAAGGGCTTTCGAACTCTCTGAAGCATCTTTTATCAGGACATTGGTCCCACTGGTGAGTGATAGACCCCCTCATGATATCACCACTTCCCAGTGTCCTACTTCCTATTGCTATTCCATAGGACATTTAGTTTTTTTTTTTTGTAAAATATAGGTATACTTTATTATAAATCTATGAATATAGTACTTACATTTTTAAACTTATGATATATTTTGCCCCCAATACATTTGATAATTGGATTTGGAAGAGATACAGGGATAGGAATTTCCCATCAAGTAGCATATTAAATGCTGAACTGTATTTCATTGGTACCAATACAGATACATACAGGAGAGTGTGAAGACAGTGTTCATCATGTCATGTTGTACAGCCTCACCTCTTCATCTTCTCACAGACATAGTGTTTTCCTTCAGACTCTTCCTTTAGGGTGGCGAGAATAGGACATTTAGTTTTAACATGAATTGTGTAAACTTCAGACAGAGCAGTTACGTGATCACTTTGGCTTTCTCTAATCTGTTACTCTTCCTGATTTTTTTATTTTTTCATCACCATGCCATATACCCAGTACTTTTAAAAGTAGCCGAAGATGTATTAACACCAAGTTTAACCTTATGTCCCTCCATGAAAGGTAAGAAATATTTTTCAAGTAGCTGCTGGCATCTTAGGAGTCCCAACCCTGAGATAACAAGTCAGGGCCTCTCATCTCCTCACGGCTTGATGCTGAGCTGTACCGAGTCAGTTAATGCTGAGTGCGTTGCAGTTTATGGTGGAAATGGAACGTTGCCGGAGATTTTGTGATAAGCTCCACATCAGGCTGATCAGAGACAGCCACTGGCACCCTGTAGAGATGAATGAAAAGGTATCTTTTAAGAAGCTATACTCATGTGCTTCCCAATGGTATTTCTTTGAAGACAACCTATAACTTTCCCTTAGATGGCAGTCACTTATATGAGTTTTGAATAGCGTTCCTAAACCTTGGCTTCCATTGGCGCTCAGCCCACTGGCTGGACTTTCTGGTGATGTGCATTACTGCTTGAAAGTTAAAAACTCTTTCTTGTAATGGCTTTAAGCATTGCTTTGTGAAAGGTGTTGGAGGAGTGAAATGATAATTTAATCTTACTGCCAGTGAAATTTTTATGATGGCATGGTCCCATTCCCTAGAACTATGCTTTTGAAATTGCCGTGGCCTGTGGATGCATCTTGTGTACCAATACAGAATGTGCTAAAACCAGGCTCTGTTGTCCAATTATTTTTATAACAGTGCCTGAATGGATTCTCAGTCTAGGTGACTGATAACGTGTGCTCAGCTTTCTCACCCATATAACAAGAAGTGGAAAGGAAAGATTTCAGCCACTGTGCACTTGGGTGATTATAACCCCAGGACACCAAAGCTAAGGTGCTAGAACGCCTTCCTCCCAAGGACTTTAACCCATGAACCGGTTCAGCTTGTAGTCTTCGGGGACTTAACAATTAACGAACATTTAATTCTGAATGTTCTGGCTACTTGGCAGCAATGTTTTGCCATTCTGCATTTTTCCCTTTCGAGAGCTTATGGAGCACCGTCTGTCTGTTTGTCAGCCACTGGGCTTGTTTCTTAGCTTATAGAGAGGTGGGACATGTGGCCCTCACATATATGAGAGGGAAGCTACCCATGAGCAAGAGCTGCTCCAGGATGCTGGTGCTGGGAGGGTCTTGGGAATGCTGAGGTGTACAAGTGCAATAAGATATTCCAGCTGTTTGAGTAAGGGATCCTGAGGACAGCCCTGTTCAGAACTTAGAGCTTGAAGATTAAATGCTTCTCCCAAAGTTACTTCCAAAGTTACTGCTTCCAAAGTAAATAATACTTACATATTTGTAAGCAATTTGGCTTTATGTAGAGAGGAGAGTAGGGGATGGTGCGGAGAGGAAAGATTAGTTAGGGAGGCACATGTACTCTTGTTTTCCTGTGTTCTCTCTCACTTTCTTATAGGGGGAAATCACAATCTATAGAAAAAATACATGGAACTGGTTTGTTAAAAGGCCTCTGGGCATGAGGGGTGAAATGGTGGTGGTCTCTGAGTGTCTGTCTTTTGTGCAGAATGCTGTCAAACATGGAGCGTAGCTCTTGGCTGCTCTCAGACCCATTCCCTGCCTTCCCTGCCTGTGTTCCACAGTGCAGAAATGATCTTTCTCAGACTTCCCTGTTCTGTGGCTCCTACATCAACCTGACCATTGAGTGACAGCTTCCAATTATAGACTGACTATGGAGTGAATCCAAGGCCCTTTCCCTCTGGCTTCTGTGGGGTGGGAGGGTTTCACTGTTGCTCAGATTTCTTGCTGTGGCCCCACCCTTTGCAGATCTGGGCTGACAGTGGCTTCCTGCTGTTGTCAGTGCCAGGCTTTGTCAGTGGCACTGATTGTGTGCCTCACACAGGGAATCGACCTGCTGTATTAACTTTCCCCAGTGTGTTGGTGAGCTAATGGTGATAATAGGATCTATTTTGCTGGCTAGATTCTGCCTGGCTTGTCATGGAAGTTTTGCATTTATTATTTCATGATACTGGAGATCAAACCTAGAACCTTACACATGCTAGGCAAGTTGTACCCCTAAGAGACATCTTCATTTTGTTGTGTTTATAATGCTAGTATATAAATTTATTGTGTATATTTGAGGCTTACAACATAGTTATAATACCCATATATAGAGAGTAAAATACTTAGTATAATGAAGTAGGTTGATAAGGATATCAACCTACTTATGTATGTGTGTGTGTGTGTGTGTGCGTGCATGTGTGTGGGCACGTAGCAAAAATAACTAACATCTGGGTATTTAATCGAATCCCCCAATACAGTTTTATTGACTTGGGCCTTGAGGTTGTGCTGCAGCTCCCTAAACTTGGTCGACCCTCACACCTGCTATTTTGCTTCCTTTGACATCATCTTCCCATTTATTCCACATCAACCCCCAGCACTAACCTTGTCTTGTGAGACGTGTGTCTGATGTGTGCTTGACCTCTTTTTTCTTTATTGTTGAGATAGGGTCTCACTTTGTAAACCTGGTAGGTCTGATCTCCCTAGGAAGAGCAGGCTGGCTGAACTTGTGGTAATTGTCCTGCCTCTGCCTCCCAATGTTAGGTTTATATGTGTGTATCACCATGGTTAACGTCTCTTTCTAAAACGACAACTACAACAACAACAACAACAACAACAAGACAAAACATAGGGCCTGGGGAAATGCAATGGAGTCATGAGTTCAATCCCAAGTCTCATGCAAAAGACCCAGGAGCAGCAGTATATACACATATCCCCAAAGCCAGGGAGTAAAGACAGAAGCATCCCTAGGGCTTGCTGGCCTGGCCAACCTAGCTGAATCTGTGAGCTCCAGGTTCAGTGAGAGACCCTTTCTCTCTCTAAGTGTTAGAGGAAGACACTGACCTGCACACAGATACTTGCACACAGATGAGGGAACACACACACACACACACACACACACACCATAAACAGAAATGGATAACATGCAAAGACTAACTCTTTATACAAACACTCCCCAATGATGACATAACAATGATTCCTAAAGACTTGAGAAGAAAGTCACCAGGGACACATAGACTCACGGTGAGGCACCAGTACAGGTCCACAAGAATAACTAAATATTGCCCAACAGTGTGACACTGTTAAGGTCTGGTGAGTTTACAAAGCAAGGGATGTGTTTTCTTTTAAAAGGCAGTTCATATTCTTATGCTATGATCCCAAATTCTACTTATAAATACTTGCCAAAGAAAAAAAAATAAAAATGTTCACATAGATGACAAATCTTCAGAGCATTTAAAAATTATTTTATTTTATGTGTATGGGTGTTTGCTTGCATGTTTGTATGCGACCACATATTTAGAGTCTTTGGAGGCTAAAAGAAGGTTTGAGATCTTCTGAAACTGGAGCTATTGGCGGTGAGTCACCATATGGGTGCTGAAACTCAGTCCTCTGCAAGAGCAACAAGAGCTTTAAACTACTGAGCCATCTCTCCACCCCTAACAAATCTTCATAATGTTTTAATTCACACCAAGCTCAAACTAATAACCAACTGAATGGTCACTAAGGCATGCATAAACAAATCCTGATGTAGCCATGCCATAGGAAACTACCCAACAACAGAGTGGAAGGAACCATCGGTGCACACCTTGGCATAGATGAATCTCACAGCTAACCATTGAGGACAAGTCACACCATTTAAAAACTGTCCGAAGAGGTAACTCTGCTTTCTAGGGAGGAGTTGTCAGTGGTTGTCTGAGGTCATGGGCTTCCGGCTGGGGAGGCTGGGAGATGCCTGGAATGTGGAGCTCAAGGATGCTCTCGGTGGTAGGTGAACATGCAACGCACGTAGCTTGGTTTTGATTGTATTTCTTTGGTAACATGTCAAAACTCATTGTCCTGCATAATTGAAATGAGTGGTTTTGTTGTACTTTGTCTAAGGTGAGACTCATTAAAAGCACGGGATGACAATATGTACTTCAAATCTCCTCTGTGGTTTTGACGAGAAGACTAGCTAAACTAGTATGGCTCATGAGAAAAAAAGTATTGGGACCATACATGGTCATTAAGAACCTGATATTTGAGGCTTAAGGGAAACTAGAGGCAGAAAGGAAGGTGGTGTAGTTGGGATTATGAACTTTGAAACAAAAAAACGTTTGTAAATAAGTTACTTTTTGAAATTGACAATGTCCATGAAACTGATCACACAGCGAGGGGGACGGGGGCCTCCATGATGCTGGATTCTCTGGTCCACGCTTAGTTGCTCTGTGGTATCCAGTGACAAAGTATGGAAGATAGAAGACTTGTGACACTGTAGCATTACAATATTATAACATCAAAAACATTTTATGGCCTTTCTTGATGTCATCTAGAGGACTGTATTGTGTCTCCACAGTGAGGCTAGCGCTTTCCAGGCATGAGTTCTAAATGGGTTTGTACTTGTAGAACTCTCTGCTGAGCACTAATTCTCACCTGCACTCTAGAGCTAGAGAAACACCCTTCAGCCACTCATGGAGACACAATGGAATGGTTCCCTAACACTGCTGTGAAAAGCAAAGTATTTAAAATAATTTTTTAAATTGGATATTTTATGTATTTACATTTCAAATGTTATTCCCTTTCCTGGTTTCTCCTCTGCAAACACCCTACCCCACCCCCTTACCCTGCTTCTATGAGGGTGCTCCCCCACCAACCTATCCACTTTTGCCTCACTACCCTAGCATTCCTCTACACCAGGGCATCAAGCCTTCACAGGACCAAGAGCTTCCCATCCCATTGATGCCAGATAAGGCCCCTTCAGCTCCTTCAGTCCTTCCCCTAATTCCTCCATTGGGGTCCCTGTGCTCAGTCTGACCAATGCTTGGTTGGCTTTGAGCATCCTCATCTGTATTGGTCAGGCTCTGGCAGATCCTCTCAGGAGATAGCTATGTCAGGCTTCTGTCACCAAGCACGTCTTGGCATTTGCAATAATGTCTGGGTTTGGTGTTTGCATGTGGGATGGATCCCCAGGTGGGGCAGTTTCTGGATGGCCTTTCCTTCAGTCTCTGCTCTACACTTTGTCCCTGTATTTCCTTTAGACAGGAGCAATTCTGGGTTAAAATTTTGGAGATGGGTGATCCCATCCTTCAATGGGGGTGAGGGAGTCATGCCTAACCTCTGGATATGGTTTCAATCCAGAGCTCTCAGGTTCTCTCTCCCCCTTAAGGGGTATTTCAGCTAATGTCATCCCTGTGGGGTCCTGGGAGGGTCTTGCTTTCCTGGCATCTGGGACTTTCTGGTTCCCAGTTCCCCATCTCCCATTGCTACACACCTCTGTTCAATTTCCTGATGCTCTGTACATCTTGTCCATCTCCTCCCATACTTAATTCTGCCCCTCTTTTCCCCCTCCCCATCTTTTCTTCCTCCAAAGTCTCTTTGACCCTCTACTTCCCTTGATTATTTTGTTCCCCCTTTAAGTAGAACTGAAGCATCCACACTTTGGTCTTCCTTCCACTTGAGTTTCATGTGGTCTGTGAGTTGTATCTTGGGTAATCTGTGCTTTTTGCCTAATATCTACTTATCAGTGAGTACATACCATGTGTGTTCTTTTGTGACTGGGTTACCTCACTCAGGATGATATTTTCTAGATCCATCCATTTGCCTGGGAATTTCATGAAGTCATTGTTTTTAATAGCTGAGTAGTACTCCATTGTGTAAATGTACCACATTTTCTGTATCCATTCCTCTGTTGAGGGACATCTGGTTTTTTTTTTTCCAGCTTCTGGCTATTATAAATAAGGCTGCTATGAACATAGTGGAGTATATTTCCTTATTACAAGTTGGAACCTCTTTGGGCTATATGCCCAGGAGAGGTACTGCTAGGTCCTCAATAATGGAGAGATGCTGGCTACTGGTTTGCTGTTTATTGCTTTTACAATGTTTAGGTATGGGCCTTGAATTCTTGATCTTTCCAAGGTTTTTAATGTGAAGGGATGTTGAATTTTGTCAAATGCTTTTTTAGCATCTAATGAAATGATCATGTGTTTTTTTTTTCTTTGAGTTTGTTTATGTAGTGGGTTACTTTTATAGATTTCCATATATTGAACCATCCCTGCATCTCTGGGAATGAAGCCTACTTGATTGTAGTGAATTATTGTTTTTAAGTATTCTTGGATTCAGTTTGTGAGAATTTTTTGAGTATTTTTACATCGATTTCATAAGAGAAATTGGTCTGAACTTCTCTTTCTTTGTTGGGTCTTTGTGAGGTTTTGGTATAAGCATACCTGTAGAGTTCCTTTTGTTTCTATTTTATGGAATAGTTTGAAGTGTATTGGTATTAGGTCTTCTTTGAAGGTCTGATAGAATTTAGATTCACTAAACCCATCTGTCCTGGTTTTTTTTTTTTTTTTTTTTTTTTTTTTTTTTTTTTTTTTTTTGGTTGGGAGACTTTTAATGACTGCTTCTATTTCCTTAGGTGTTATGGGACTGTTTAGATGTTTCATCTGATCCTGATTTAACTTTGGTATTTGGTATCTGTCTAGAAAATTGTCCATTTCATCCACATTTTCCAGTTTTGTTGAGTATAAGCTTTTGTAGTAGAATCTGATGATTTTTTAATTTCCTCTGTTTCTGTTGTTATATCTCCCTTTTCATTTCTGATTTTGTTAATTTGGATACTGTCTCTGTGCCCTCTGGTTAGTCTGGCTAAGGGTTTATCTATCTTGTTGATTTTTTTCAAAGAACCAGCTCCTGGTTTTGTAGATTCTCTGTATAGTTCTTTTTGTTTCTACTTGGTTGAATTCAGCCCTGAGTTTGAGTATTTCCTGCCATCTACTCCTCTTGGTTGTATTTGCTTCTTGTTGTTTTAGAGCTTTCAGGTGTGCTGTTAAGCTGCTAGTGTATGCTCTTTCCAGTTTCTTTTGGGAGGCACTCAGAGCTATGAGTTTTCCTCTTAACACTGCTTTCATTGTGTTCCATAAGTTTGGTTATGTTGTGTTTTCATTTTCATTACATTCTAAAGTCTTTAACTTCTTTCTTTCTTTCTTTCTTTCTTTCTTTCTTTCTTTCTTTCTTTCTTTCTTTCTTCCTTCCTTCCTTCCTTCCTTCCTTCCTTCCTTCCTTCCTTTCTTTCTTTCTTTCTTTCTTTCTTTCTTTCTTTCTTTCTTTCTTTCTTGATGAAGTTATCATAGAGTAGAGCATTGTTCATTACATTCTAAAGTCTTTAATTTCTTTTTTTCTTTCTTTCTTTCTTTCTTTCTTTCTTTCTTTCTTTCTTTCTTTCTTCCTTCCTTCCTTCCTTCCTTTCTTTTTTCTTTTTTTTAATTTTTAATATTTTTATTACATATTTTCCTCAATTACATTTCCAATGCTATCCCAAAAGTCCCCCATAGCGCCCCCCACTTCCCTACCCACCCATTCCCATTCTTTTGGCCCTGGCATTCCCCTATATTGGGGCATATAAAGTTTGCAAGTCCAATGGGCCTCCATGGCCGACTAGGCCATCTTTCGATACATATGCAGCTAGAGACAAGAGCTCCGGGGTTCTGGTTAGTACATCATGTTGTTCCAACAATAGGGTTGCAGATCCCTTTAGCTCCTTGGGTACTTTCTCTAGCTTCTCCATTGGGAGCCCTGTGATACATCCAATAGCTGACTGTGAACATCCACTCCTGTGTTTGCTAGGCCCCGGCATCGTCTCACAAGAGACAGCTATATTTGGGTCCTTTCAGCAAAATCTTGCTAGTGTATGCAATGGTGTCAGCGTTTAGAAGCTGATTATGGGATGGATTCCTGGATACGGCAGTCTTTAAATGGTCCATCCTTTCATCACAGCTACGAACTTTGTCTCTGTAACTCCTTCCCTGGGTGTTTTGTTCCCAATTCTAAGAAGGGGCACAGTGTCCACACTTTGGTCTTCATTCTTCTTGAGTTTCATGCGTTTATCAAATTGTATCTCATATCTTGGATATCCTAAGTTTTGGGCTAATATCCACTTATCAGTGAATACATATTGTGTGAGTTCTTTTGTGATTGTGTTACTTCCCTCAAGATGATGCCCTCCAGATCCATCCATTTGGCTAGGAATTTCATAAATTCATTCTTTTTAATAGCTGAGTAGTACTCCATTGTGTAAATGTACCATAATTTCTGTATCCATTCCTCTGTTGAGGGACATCTGGGTTCTTTCCAGCTTCTGGCTATTATAAATAGGGCTGCTATGAACATAGTGGAGCATGTGTCCTTTTTACCGGTTGGGACATCTTCTGGATATATGCCCAGGAGAGGTATTGCTGGATCCTCCGGTAGTACTATGTCCAATTTTCTGAGGAACCGCCAAACTGATTTCCAGAGTGGTTGTACAAGCTTGCAATCCCACCAACAATGGAGGAGTGTTCCTCTTTCTCCACATCCTCGCCAGCATCTGCTGTCACCTGAATTTTTGATCTTAGCCATTCTGACTGGTGTGAGGTGGAATCTCAGGGTTGTTTTGATTTGCATTTCCCTGATGATTAAGGATGTTGAACATTTTTTCAGGTGCTTCTCTGCCATTCGGTATTCCTCAGGTGAGAATTCTTTGTTCAGTTCTGAGCCCCATTTTTTAATGGGGTTATTTGACTTTCTGGAGTCCACCTTCTTGAGTTCTTTATATATATTGGATATTAGTTCCTTATCTGATTTAGGATAGGTGAAGATCCTTTCCCAATCTGTTGGTGGTTTTTTTGTCTTATTGATGGTGTCTTTAGCCTTGCAGAAGCTTTGCAGTTTCATGAGGTCCCACTTGTCAATTCTCGATCTTACAGCACAAGCCATTACTGTTCTATTCAGGAGTATTTCCCCTGTGCCCATATCTTCAAGGCTTTTCCCCACTTTCTCCTCTATAAGTTTCAGTGTCTCTGGTTTTATGTGAAGTTCCTTGATCCACTTAGACTTGACCTTAGTACAAGGAGATAGGAATGGATCGATTCGCATTCTTCTACATGTTAACAACCAGTTGTGCCAGCACCATTTGTTGAAAATGCTGTCTTTCTTCCACTGGATGTTTTTAGCTCCCTTGTCGAAGATCAAGTGACCGTAGGTGTGTGGGTTCATTTCTGGGTCTTCAATTCTATTCCATTGGTCTATTTGTCTGTCACTATACCAGTACCATGCAGTTTTTATCACAATTGCTCTGTAGTAAAGCTTTAGGTCCGGTATGGTGATTCCACCAGAGGTTCTTTTATCCTTGAGAAGAGTTTTTGCTATCCTAGGTTTTTTGTTATTCCAGATGAATTTGCAGATTGCACTTTCTAATTCGTTGAAGAATTGAGTTGGAATTTTGATGGGGATTGCATTGAATCTGTAGATTGCTTTTGGCAAGATAGCCATTTTTACAATGTTGATCCTGCCAATCCATGAGCATGGGAGATCTTTCCATCTTCTGAGATCTTCTATAATTTCTTTCTTCAGAGACTTGAAGTTTTTATTATACAGATCTTTCACTTCCTTAGTTAGAGTCACGCCAAGATATTTTATATTATTTGTGACTATTGAGAAGGGTGTTGTTTCCCTAATTTCTTTCTCAGCCTGTTTATTCTTTGTGTAGAGAAAAGCCATTGATTTGTTTGAGTTAATTTTATATCCAGCTACTTCACCGAAGCTGTTTATCAGGCTTAGGAGTTCTCTGGTGGAATTTTTAGGGTCACTTATATATACTATCATATCATCTGCAAAAAGTGATATTTTGACTTCATCTTTTCCAATTTGTATCCCTTTGATCTCCTTTTGTTGTCGAATTGCTCTGGCTAGGGCTTCAAGTACAATGTTGAATAGGTATGGAGAAAGTGGACAGCCTTGTCTAGTCCCTGATTTTAGAGGGATTGCTTCAAGCTTCTCACCATTTACTTTGATGTTGGCTACTGGTTTGCTGTAGATTGCTTTTATCATGTTTAGGTATGGGCCTTGAATTCCTGATCTTTCCAAGACTTTTATCATGAATGGGTGTTGGATCTTGTCAAATGCTTTTTCCGCATCTAACGAGATGACCATGTGGTTTTTGTCTTTGAGTTTGTTTATATACTGGATTACGTTGATGGATTTCCTTATATTGAACCATCCCTGCATCCCTGGGATGAAACCTACTTGGTCAGGATGGATGATTGTTTTGATGTGTTCTTGGATTCGGTTAGCAAGAACTTTATTGAGGATTTTTGCATCAATATTCATAAGGGATATTGGTCTGAAGTTTTCTATCTTTGTTGGGTCTTTTTGTGGTTTAGGTATCAGAGTAATTGTGGCTTCATAGAATGAGTTGGGTAGAGTACCTTCTGTTTCTATTTTGTGGAATAGTTTGTGAAGAACTGGGATTAGATCTTCTTTGAAGGTCTGATAGAACTCTGTACTAAACCCATCTGGTCCTGGGCTTTTTTTAGTTGGGAGACTATTAATGATTGCTTCTATTTCTTTGGGGGATATAGGGCTGTTTAGATCATTAACCTGATCGTGATTCAACTTTGGTACCTGGTATCTGTCTAGGAATTTCTCCATTTCATCCACGTTCTCCAGGTTTGTTGAGTATAGCCTTTGGTAGAAGGATCTGATGGTGGTTTGGATGTCTTCAGGATCTGTTGTTATGTCTCCTTTTTCATTTCTGATTTTGTTAATTAGGATGCTTTCCCTGTGCCCTCTAGTGAGTCTGGCTAAGGGTTTATCTATCTTGTTGATTTTCTCAAAGAACCAGCTCCTTGATTGGTTGTTTCTTTGAATAGTTCTTGTTTCCACTTGGTTGATTTCGCCCCTGAGTTTGATTATTTCCTGCCATCTACTCCTCTTGGGTGAATTTGCTTCCTTTTGTTCTAGTGCTTTTAGGTGTGTTGTCAAGCTGCTAATGTGTGCTCTCTCTAGTTTCCTTTTGGAGGCACTCAGAGCTATGAGTTTTCCTCTTAGAAATGCTTTCATTGCGTCCCATAAGTTTGGGTATGTTGTGGCTTCATTTTCATTGAACTCTAAAAAGTCCTTAATTTCTTTCTTTATTCCTTCCTTGACCAAGGTATCATTGAGAAGAGTGTTGTTCAGTTTCCACGTGAAGGTTGGCTTTCTATTATTTATTTTGTTATTGAAGATCAGCCTTAGTCCATGGTGATCTGATAGGATGCATGGGACAATTTCAATCTTTTTGTATCTGTTGAGGCCTGTTTTGTGACCAATTATGTGGTCAATTTTGGAGAAAGTACCATGAGGTGCTGAGAAGAAGGTATATCCTTTTGTTTTAGGATAGAATGTTCTGTAGATATCTGCCAGATCCATTTGATTCATAACTTCTGTTAGTTTCACTGTGTCCCTGTTTAGTTTCTGTTTCCACGATCTGTCCATTGGTGAAAGTGGTGTGTTGAAGTCTCCCACTATTATTGTATGAGGTGCAATGTGTGCTTTGAGATTTACTAAAGTTTCTTTAATGAATGTGGCTGCCTTTGTATTTGGAGCATAGATATTCAGGATTGATAGTTCCTCTTGGAGGATTTTACCTTTGATGAGTGTGAAGTGTCCCTCCCTGTCTTTTTTAATGACTTTGGGTTGGAAGTCAATCTTATCAGATATTAGAATGGCTACTCCAGCTTGTTTCTTCATACCATTTGCTTGGAAAATTGATTTCCAGCCTTTCATTCTGAGGTAGTGTCTATCTTTTTCTCTGAGATGAGTTTCCTGTAAGCAGCAAAATGTTGGGTCTTGTTTGTGTAGCCAGTTTGTTAGTCTATGTCTTTTTATCGGGGAGTTGAGTCCATTGATATTAAGAGATATTAAGGAAAAGTAATTGTTGTTTCCTGTTATTTTTGTTGTTAAAGTTGGCATTCTGTTCTTGTGGCTGTCTTCTTTTAGGTTTGTTGAGGGATTACCTTCTTGTAGTTTCTAGGGCGTGGTTCCTGTCCTTGTATTGTTTTTTTTTCTGTTATTATCCTTTGAAGGGCTGGATTCGTGGAGAGATAATGTGTGAATTTGGTTTTGTCGTGGAATACTTTGGTTTCTCCATCTATTTTAATTGAGAGTTTGGCTGGGTATAGTAGCCTGGGCTGGAATTTGTGTTCTTTTAGTGTCTGTATAACATCTGTCCAGGATCTTCTGGCTTTCATAGTCTCTGGTGAAAAATCTGGTGTAATTCTGATAGGCTTGCCTTATATGTTACTTGGCCTTTTTCTCTTACTGCTTTTAGTATTCTATCTTTATTTAGAGCATTTGTTGTTCTGATTATTATGTGTCGGGAGGTATTTCTTTTCTGGTCCAGTCTATTTGGAGTTCTGTAGGCTTCTTGTATGTTCATGGACACCTCTTTCTTTAGATTTGGGAAGTTTTCTTCTATAATTTTGTTGAAGATGTTTGCTGGTCCTTTGAGTTGAAAATCTTCATTCTCATCCACTCCTATTATCCGTAGGTTTGGTCTTCTCATTGTGTCCTGTATTTCTTGGATGTTTTGAGTTAGGATCTTTTTGCATTTTACATTTTCCTTGATTGTTGTGCCGATGTTCTCTATGGAATCTTCTGCACCTGAGATTCTCTCTTCCATCTCTTGTATTCTGTTGCTGATGCTGGTATCTATGGTTCCAGATTTCTTTCCTAGGGTTTCTATCTCCAGTGTTGCCTCATTTTGGTTTTTCTTTATTGTGTCTACTTCCCTTTTTAGGTCTAGTATGGTTTTGTTCATTTCCCTCATCTGTTTGGATGTGTTTTCCTGTTTTTCATTAAGGACTTCTACCTGTTTGATTAGGTTATCCTGTTTTTCTTTAAGGATTTGTAACTCTTTAGCAGTGTTCTCCTGCAATTCTTTAAGGGATTTTTGTGCTTCCTCTTTAATGTCTTCTACCTGTTTAGCAGTGTTCTCCTGTATTTCTTTAAGTGTGTTATTAAAGTCCTTCTTGAAGTCCTCTACCATCATCAGGAGATATGCTTTTAGATCCGTGTCTAGCTTTTCCGGTGTGTTGGGGTGCCCTGGACTGGGCGAAGTGGGAGTGCTGGGTTCTGATGATGGTGAGTGGTCTTGGTTTCTGTTAGTAAGATTATTACGTTTACCTTTCGCCATCTGGTAATCTCTGGGGTTAGTTGTTGTCGTTGTCACTGTTTAAAGATTGGAGCAGAAGCTATGTTTCACTCACCAGCAGTATCAAAATCCTGTGGCAGGGGTTGTGGGTAGCTGGCGGGTGTCACCCGACCCTGCGCTCTAGCTACCCTGGTGCTTTTCTGACCGGAAGAGGCTTGTGGCCCTAAGTAGGCCGGATTTCTGCCTCCCCAACCAGAGCAGTCTCAGGTCCCGCGTGCTTGGACTGGAGCAGAAGCTGTGTTCCACTCACCAGCAGTATCAAAATCCTGTGGCAGGGGTCATGGGTAGCTGGAGGGTGTCAGCCGACCCTGCGCTCTAGCTACACCGGTGCTGTTCCGCCCGGATGAGGCCTGTGGCCCTACTCAGGCCGGTTTCTGCTTCCCTAACTAATGCAGTCTCAGGTCCCGTGCGAAATTGGATTGGAGCAGAAGCTGTGTTCCACTCACCAGAAGTCTTAAGATCCTGTGGCGGGTGTTGTGGGTAGCTGGCCTCTTTCTTTCTTTCTTTCTTTCTTTCTTTCTTTCTTTCTTTCTTTCTTTCTTTCTTTCTTTCTTTCTTTCTTTCTTTCTTTTTTTCTTGATGAAGTTATCATAGAGTAGAGCATTGTTCATTACATTCTAAAGTCTTTAATTTCTTTCTTTCTTTCTTTTCTTTCTCTCTTTCTCTCTTTCTTTCTTTCTTTCTTTCTTTCTTTCTTTCTTTCTTTCTTTCTTTCTTTCTTTCTTTCTTTCTTGATGAAGTTATCATAGAGTAGAGCATTGTTCAGCTTCAATATGCATGTAGGCTTTCTGTTGTTTTTGTTGTTATTGAAGACCAGCCTTATTCTGTGGTGATCTGATAGGATGTATGGGATTATTTCAATCTTCTTGTATGCGCTTAGGCCTGTTTTGTGACTGATTATATTGTCAATTTTGGAGAAGGTACCATGAGTTGCTAGGAAGAAGGTATATTCTTTTGTTTTAGGTTGAAATGTCCTATAGATATATGTTAACCCATTTGGTACATAACTTCTGTTAGTTTCACTCTGTCTCTGTTTAGTTTCTGTTTCCATGATCTGTTTATTGATAAGAGTGGAGTGTTGAAGTCTCCCACTATTATTGTGTGAGGTACAATGTGTGTGTTGAGCTTTAGTAAAGTTTCTTTTATGAATGCAGGTTCCCTTATATTTGAAGCATAGATGGTCAGAATTGAGAGTTCATCTTGGTAGATTTTTTCTTTGATGTGTATGAAGTGTCCTTCATTATCTTTTTTGATAACTTTTGGTTGAAAGTCAATTTTATTCGATATTAGAATGGTTACTACAGCTTGTTTCTTGGGAACATTTGCTTGGATTATTGTTTTCAAGCCTTATGCTCTGAGGTAGTGTTTGTCTTTGTCATTGAGATGCGTTTCCTGTATGCAGAAAAATGCTGGGTCCTATTTACAAATACAATCTGTTACTCTACATCTTTTTATTGGGGAAATTCAGTCCATTGATGTTGAGATATTAAGGAATAGTTATTGTCCCTTCCTGTTATTTTTGTTGTTAGAGGTGGAATTATGTTTGTGTGTGTATCTTCTTTTGGGTTTATTGAAAGAAGATTACTTTTTTGCTTTATATTGGGTGTAGTTTTCCTCCTTGTGTTTGATTTTTCCATCTATTATCCTTTGTAGGCCTGGATTTGTGGAAAGATATTGTGTAAATTTGGTCTTGTTACAAAATATCTTAGTTTCTCTATCTATGGTAATTGAGAGTTTTGCTGAGTAGAGTAACCTGGGCTGGCATTTGTGTTCTCTTAGGGTCTGTATGACATCTGCCCAGGATCTTCTAGCTTTCATAGTCTCTCTTGACAAGTCTGGTATAAATCTGATAGGTCTGCCTTTATACGTTATTTGACCTTTTTCCCTTACTGCATTTAAAATTCTTTCTTTGTTTAGTGCATTTGGTGTTTTGATTATTATGTGACAGGAGGAATTTTTTTTCTGGTCCAGTCTATTTATAGTTCTGTAGGCTTCTTGTATGTTCATGAGTATCTCTTTCTTTAGGTTAGGGAAGTTTTCTTCTATAATTTTGTTGAAGATATTTGCTGGATCTTTAAGTTAGGAATCTTCACTCTCTTCTACACTAATCTTCTGTACCTGAGATTCTCTCTTCTTTCTCCTGCATTCTGATGGTAATACTTGCATCTCTGACTCCTGATTCCTTTCTTAGGTTTTCATCTCCAGGGTTGTCTCCCTTTGTGATTTCCTCATTGTTTCTATTTCCATTTTTAGATCCTGGATGGTTTTGTTCAATTCCTTCACCTGTTTGTTTGTGTTTTCCTGTAACTCTTTAAGGGATTTTTGTGTTTCCTTTTTAAGGGCATCTACTTGTCCCGTATTTCTTTAAGGGAGTTATTTATGTCCTTCTCAAAGTCCTCTATCATCATCATGAGATGTGATTTTAAACCAGAGTCTTGGTTTTCTGGTGTATTGGGGTATCCAGGGCTTGCTGGGGTGGGAGAATTGGATTCTGACATTGCCAAGTAGCCTTGGTTTCTGTTGCTTATGTTCTTGCCCTTGCTTCTCACTATCCGGTAATCTCTGGTGTTAGCTTGTCTTGCTATCTCTGACTGTGACTTGTCCCTCCTATATGCCTGTGTGTCAGCACTTTGTGGAGACCCACTCTCTAGGTGGAATTTGGGTATGGAAAGCTATGGCACAGGGTCAGCTCCAGGGCATAGACAGAAGTCAGAAGGATCCTGTCCCTGGCCATTCCTTCGTTCCTGAGTACTGATGGCTCTGGGCAGAAGTGGTGGTCTCACCTGTGCTGTCAGGTGTGTCAGCACTCTTGGGAGACCAGCTCTCTCCCAGTGGGACCTGGGTATGGACAGAAGAAGAATGGTAATTCATCCTTCTTCCTTCTGAAAGTGATGTCCAGAGGCCACACAGACCACCATTGTTCATCTTGCAAGGGGAAAGGTTTCTTTTCAGGAGCATGCTTAGTTGTAAAGGAGGTCGGGGAGATCAGTGCTTACACAAGAGAAGGTGTATTCAGTTTTGCTAAGGGTCTCTTACTGATAGGTAATAGGGAATCCTAGGAGACATGTGGTCAGGCTTCTAGGAGGCTGAAGTGACATGAGATCACGAGAGAGACCTTTGTAGGTCCTAACAGAAGAAATGTTTGAGGACAACAGGGTCTTTGGGTTTGGTTTAAACATGGTGGTATCACATAGGAGATTGCCTTAGTTAACCATTCCTGACCACACAGATAATGTGAGGATGCTGAGAAAGGGGCAAGAGGTGACCCAGAGGGGTAACACTCAGACATGGGGGTAGATGAGGGTGCAGCAGAGGCAGCAGTTTCCTGGGAAAAGTCAGCATGTTTAGTTCAGGCAGGTGAAAGAGAGAGTTAAACTGACCCAAGCAGGAAGATGGCTTGGGAGAAGAGTCGATTCTTGACAAAAGTAACAAATACAGTTTGCTGGTTACTCCCACCATAATGCAGCCGTGAACAGAGAGATAACTTGGGGCTTGACCCATCTTTGAGTCCCTGGTCCCATTCTCAATTTCTTCCAAGGTAAGCATACTTTTAACCACTGTGGGAGAATGAAAACCAGGGAATTTTGATGTGTGAGACAGAATGAGTGTCAAAAAGCACAGCCATCACTGACTGCACATTAGTTTTATTGCTGTTTCTTTATCATGTTTAGAAAATACTAAGAGTGGGTAAGCCTACCAAATACTGACAGAAAGTGAACATTGTCTATGCCAATATCCAGTTTTTACCCATACTCCAAAACTGGAATTGATGACAACCAACATATTCCCCTGAAAGATTTAATTCTTTATTTTATCTTCTCTCTCCCTCCATCCCTTCCTTCCTTTCTTCCCCTCTCCCTTTTCCCACCCTCCATTCCCCTCCTTTCTTCCTTTCCTCTCTCCTTTTCCTCCTCTCGCTCCCTCCCTTCCTTGCTCTCTCTCCCTCCTTTCTGCCTTAGAAACTTACATGGATTTAACTTTGAAGTCAATTAAAACAAATTTTACACCAAATCATGTTTTCCACAATATCCAGGTGGTATTCACTAAAGTCAATTACTGTTTTGTAAAACTCATGAATACTTCTAAATTCTTTGGCTTTTAAATGCTGAAAAATCAGACAGCTTTTTTTTTTTCAGAATAACTGGGTGGTTTTAAATACTATATAAATAGTTGGCTGATGGAGAAATACGGAGTGGTGTACCTGAACAATGAGTGGTCAGCCTACACACATTTGTGTTGTCTATCTCTGAGGTGATGTGTGTGTGTGAGGCTTGAAGACTGGAAACCCAGTTTTGGAAAGCATTGCATCTGAGACCTGGGTGATTCTGTGTATTTGTTACAGGAAGGGAATAAATGAAAAAAAATATTGCTGTCTCTCTGCTACTCAGGAATTGTTACAACATTCCCATCTTCATAGAGGCATGGCACTTAAGCATCTTTTGACATCTGTGCCTGGTTTCTAGAGAATCCATTGAAAGTATAACCAAACAAGTCCTGCCACACTGGAGAGGGGGCATCTCTCTCTGCTATGAATGCTTCCCTTTGTGGGGGAAGATACTCTTTTTCTTTTGCACATTTTATTCAACGTTTCTTTGAATAGCAGGTAGAGATGATTCTTAAAGAACTTTGTTGGCCAGTTGATCCTATTTGAGTCGAGAGATTGATTTTCTTTTTTGTATGAAAATCCTTTATACGAAGATTGCACCTTCAACTAGGAGCCAGTGGTTCTTCTGATGTTAGAAAGAAGCTCTGTACAATGCAAGCGACGATGAAAAGCCTGCTGCACAAAAGCACACTGTCTTTCTAAATTCAGTGGCTGTTTCTTGCTTAATTTCTTTTTCCTTTTCAAAATAGTCATAGGTATCAGACAACATTTTGGACTAATGGCCTGGAAAAATTCATTATGAAATCATTTTGAATTACTCAGGAAACATACAGAGCCTACAACTATTGCCTTCTGCCTCCCCACCCCCATTCCTTACAGTTTTTGTCCACTGTGGACATTTCTCAGGTTTGGAGTATTAATGGAAAGGGGTTGAACCTACTTCCCCTCACCACAGTGAGGAGCTGAGCAATTGATTTTGGACTGGTTGTTTTCTCATCTCCAAGGAAAGGAAAAGCATTAATAATTGGTCAGATTCTCTCTAAGAGTAGTAGTTTGGCTGGAAGGATATCTGAAGTGGTAGTTTAAAGAATTTTAATAGTGGCATGGGTGCACTAAAGTACCATGGCAGAAATGCAGCCTGCTGCTCAACTCAATTCTGAAGAGAATGCAGTTTCTGGCTCTCATTCTATAGTAGGAGACGGCAGCAGCATAACATCCCACAGGCGGTACACATGTCAAAGGAGTGGAGTCATCTTTAGCTTAAAGGTAGTTTGAAACAAGGGGGGGGGGGCATGAGCACATAGTGACAGGAACGAAGCCCTGGAAACAAACCCCTGATCTGTGTGGAAACTGGTCATTCAGGCTTTGTAGGCTGGAATGCTTTATTAAGTATGGTTGGGAGAGGTTTTTGAATGAGAAGGAACTAGCTATTTCTGAATATTTCATTTCTGACAATGAACTGTGTTTGTCAAGTGCTAACAGAGAGAAGCCCAGCTAATCTGTCAGTTATGTACAGATGTGGACAGTTTTCATTACTAGCTATTCCCAATGGTGGTTTGTATTGGACAGAACAAGAGTTTGTACACAGGACTGGCATTTTGTGGAGGTTGATAAAGCATTTTTCACAGAGAACCTACTTGTGTAGGGTCTAAGACCAGTTCTTAGATACATCGGAAACACTCATGGACATCAGTCTCTGAGCATGCATATCTATGAAGCCCTTTGCCATTATTGTCATATCAGTACATACTCATTGTTGCTCAAATGCTCACATTGGCACACATGGAAAATCTTTGCTGGGAACTATGATGTACTAGGACTGCCTATTTCCCCATAGGGGTCCCCTGAGAGGCTCTGTCTTTATGTCTGTCTGTCTGTCTATCTGTTTTTGTGTGTAAAATAGTTGCTCAGCACAAACATTGAAAATTAAATTATCTAAACTTATAACTAAATAACATATAAACAAAGGCAGTAACCACTTCGAGCTTACCTCTTCCTAGTTATCTGACTATTTCCCCATAGCCAGTGTCCTTGCAGTTCCTTGGAGCTCTGGTGCCTACCTATAGAAGGACCTGTCATGATTTCTGCATACACCCTGACTCTGCATTCAGTGGCAGCCACTGGGGTCATGACATCACATAAGTAGAAAAGTGAGGAATTTTTTTAGAGGATTGTGATGCATCACAAAAAGATGAAAGCAAGAATTGATCAACGCCCCCCCTATAATTTGCTATGTTTTTTTATTAGGTATTTATTTCATTTACATTTCCAATGCTATCCCAAAAGTCCCCCACACCCTCCCACACCCACTCCCCCACCCACCCACTCCCACTTCTTGGCCCTGGCGTCTATGTTTTAAACACCTAAATGGAGTAGGTGGATCTTTAAAAATACTTAATACAACGTAATAGGATCCTGCTAGTTACAAGATGCCTTTAAATCTTACAGAATTTGTAGCACACTAAAAGAGGTGTGTTGCTGGGCAGTAACGAGAGAACAGGCTAAGTTATTTACTTCCAGAAAATTCATTTCTGTTTACCGTGTTCTCTCATATGGAGGTAAATATAAGTGTCTAAACTAAGGCTCCCTGTGAAGTCAAGCCTGAGCCCCTTGGTACTTCCAGTCAGTGTCAGGACATGTCTTGACTCTTAATTTCTGATTCTTGGTCTGTGAAATGACTGCATTAATAATAGTCACTGCATAAAGTTCAAAGGATACTAAGTTTCCATGTAGGAATTACTACTGGGCAGGCCACTGCAAATGGCAGCTAGATGAATTTATTGTTACAATCTCAACACCATTATCACCACCATCACTACCATCATCATCGTTAACACAATCAGCAATATCATCACCCTCACCACCACTTCAGTGAATACTGCTAGTGTATAGAGTTCTACTCGAAGCATTTTATAAATGTTATCTTTAAAGTATAGCAGTTCCTGGGGCTAAGCAGAGCACTGGCCCCACATGACAGAGCAGGTACCAGAGCAGTTCACTGTCTCACAGAGCGAGCGTGTGTTTGGAACTGAAACCCAGGTCTGACTCCATTGTCTGTGCTCGCATAACTCAACTCTGCCTTTGTTTTCCTTCTCTATTCTTTGCAAGGGGCATCTATAGTAGGTGTTTAAGAAAACTCTTTTAATGATTTTTTTTTTTGAAATGTCAGCCTCATTTCGTTCTTCTTGGGAGGGGGTTTAAAGGTTCTTCATGGAGCCAATAGCCCAGAAGAGAAACTCTGAAGTATTCTGCAATGTGCTTACTAAATTAAGAGTAGAATGATAAAAACACACATCTCTACAGCTTTCTTCTTATGGGTCCTTTTGGGGGTGGGGCGTGGCTCTATCTGCTGTGCTGGGTGGAGAAGTTTGCCATAGTGGTTTGTATACTGGTTTTATGAACTTTCCCCCTTGAGCCTCTGCAATCTAGCATATGAAACCTGTTCCCCAGTAGGATTTACCTTTATGAATACCCGAGAATTCTTCCTGGAGAAGATTAAATTGTTTAGTTCAATATTTAATCTGTTAGTTCCTTTCTAAGGACACCTTGTGGACTTTGCCATGCACCTGGTGATAGTGAGGATATTGATCAATCGTAAACAAAACAAAAGAGGAATGGCCAGTACAACCTTTCTCATCCCCACCTTATAATTAAATTTTGATCTGAGATGCTTTTGATTAATATTGTTTGTGAGTGTGTGAATTCCTGTCTGCCAAGTTTCTGAAGTTGCCGGGCTTCAGTCTCTGGTGAATGGCTCGGCTAAAGCACACTATGATTGCGTTTTTATGGTTTTCAGATATTTAATAGCTCCTTCCTGTCATTTTCTGAATGACTGAGTACTGCTCAGCCCTATGGGAGCAGTGCGGCATCCAAGTGCCGGAAGGAGGACTGAGGTCCGTCTACTTGACTGATTGTCTTAGTCTTAATTGTTCTCTTAATTAGCTGCAGTAGCACCAGCATCTGGGGAGATATCACGGTATTGGTAAACAGCTCCACCCTGGAGCTCAGGGTAATGTCTCTTGGAATCCTGACAGCCAGCGGCTCCTGTGCCTGTCTTTCTTCGGTGACAGGGACTTGCCAAATTGGCAGCCCCTTACCCCCCCGCCCCCCCCCCCCAAGGCCCACGTGCTTCTCTTGTGATCTGTCACTCAGCACGTCCCCACCCAGAAGCAGGCCTCCAACTGTTTGTCCTTAAACAAAATAAATTTTAGTATGCTTAAAGCTGAATTCAATCAGTTGGATGGACTCACGTGGAAACAAAAGGACGGGGCTCCGGATGTGCTCAGCTTCAGCAAAGCACTCAGTTTGGGTGGGAGAGCGAGCTGAGAGTCCCTGGGGTGGGCGGGGCTGCAGCCCCGGAGGAGTTGCTTCCGCTGAGCCTCTGAATGTGTTCTCTAGGGAGGTGGCCCTGTTGGGCTAAGCAGGCTGGCCTTTGGGGTGAGGTGTGGGTCCAAAACCTGAGTCATCTATCTTATGATCTGCCAAGGATCGCTCTCTCCTTCATATTTCTCCACTGCGCTGTCATGTGGCGGCATAGCATTCCTCCCAAAGAAGGGGGAGAGTTTATCTAGTCAGAGGGAATTGGAACCCGAAGAGTCAACAGTTGAACTTGTTTCTCTTTGTATGTGTACTGCAGTACGTTATTGTTCTGGGACCTGGCTGAGGTATTTTAGAGTTGGTGGAACTGGCCCAAGCTTCAATTTATGTACAGTATGAAAAAGAAAACATGTATGTGGGTGTCAGATTACAGTGTCAGCACTTAATAATCACTCCAAAAACCTACATAAAGCAATACAAAATCGGTATGGAGAGAAGATCTAGAAAATGAGATTAATTGATTTTCTGTATTTTTTTTTTTTTTTAAAGAAAATAAAGGAACAGCCGGGCATCGTGGCACACACCTTTAATCCCAGCACTCGGGAGGCAGAGGCAGGCGAATTTCTGAGTTCAAGGCCAGCCTGGTCTACAGAGTGAGTTCCAGGACAGCCAGGGCTACACAGAGAAACCCTGTCTCGAAAAACTAAAAAAAGAAAAAAAAAAAAAAAAGAAAGAAAAAAGAAAATAAAGGGTCTCTTGGCATAAGGTTCAAGGACACAGGAGGAGTCAGTCAAATCTCAAAAAAACTTGTGTGCGAGACCTACCCACTCATACTCAGCATGAAAATTAGTCAAAATGGTGCTGCTAAGGTTGCTTTGAAAATAAAAGAGGGTTTATATCCAAAGCTCTCATGACCAGAAGTGTATCTTCAGAGCTTTGAAAACAAAAACGCAGCTCAGATGTGCTGGCATTTCACATGCGTGATGCTGTCCTGGAGCTCCACTTCCGTGGCTCCTCCAGAAAACTGCCTTGCCCTTGATTTCAGGGCTTTGTCTCTCACGCACCAAAAGAACCCCTCTACCGTTTTAGAGGCTGCTGCTGGAGCCTGAACTAGGAGGGTGTTTCCAGAAAGGCAATGGTGGGAGATTAAAATGAGTAGATGTGTACATGAAGGTATGTGTCTCTCCACCCTGGAGACCAGACTGAAAAGGGCAGTGTAACATTTTATTACCAATGTAACTGGTAAGGTTAGTCGGATATTCCCATGCTATCCCAATGTAGAGATAACTAACTGTCTTCTAGTGTAACCCTTCCCCTGGGGGCTCAGCTATCTTTAGTAGCATCTTGAGCTCAGCCTTCAGCTTTCTGAGATTGGCTGCATTTCATGATTGCAGACTGCTTACCTATATGACCTAATTTGATATAGTAGGCAAACCCTTGCTTTCTTGTCTTTGGGGGCAAGGGAAAAGTCATGGATTTTGGTAATAGGAAGATGGCACATAGATGCCTAAACATCCTTGGTAGAAATAAAAGCACCAACTTCAGTGAAGCTCATTAGAAACACCAGTCCAATTGTTGTTGAGGCGAATGCAGCTTCCTAAGCAGAGCTTGCTATTGCAGCTTCATGTTGGCACTTGCTTGAACATCTGCCCTGTTTCCAGTGCGCTACAGAGGGTGTGGCTTCCTGCTGTTCCTCACATTCTACCACCCTTGCTCTCGCTCTATCCCAGAAGCTGAACTAATAAAAGTGAACCCATTCAATAGTGGGCACCACCATGCTTGGGCATGGGGGAGGGAGACGGGGAGAGAGGGGAGGATAGAGGGAGAGGGAGAGAGAAAAAGGGGGAGAGAGAGAAGGAGAGGGTTAGGGAGGAGAGAAAAGGGGAGAAAGAAAGAGGGAGAGAGGGAGAGAGAAGGAGAGAGAGGGGAGGAGAGAGAGAGATGGGAAAAGAGAGGGGGAGGAGGAGGGAGAGGGAAAGAGAAAGGGAGGGAGGGAGGAGGGAGGGAGGGAGGGAGGAGGGAGGGAAAGAGGGAGGGAGGGAAGGAGGGAGGGAAGGAGGGAGATAGAGATAGAGAGAGAGAGAGAGAAGAGAGAGAGAGAAGAGATGAGATTAATCTTCTATTCACTGGTACTGCTCCTGGGAACATTTATGCTTTACTGACAAAAAAATAATGCAAAATTGTCTTAGGTCCAACCTTTTGATCTTTCCCTTCTCTTCAACTGACACTCAATGCCAGCCATGCCTGGTGGAAGATCAGCTGCCATGTGGGGGAAAGGGCCTGGGGCTAGGAAAGCAGGGAGGGAGGACACAAGGAATAGCTGTAGTGAACTGTTCCATTCCTACATCCAGATGAAGGCATTTTTCATTGATAAAAAGGGCCCTGTGAATGTGGAGAATGTGAAGTACCAGGTATGTGGCTCTGCAGAAACTCCCAAGTCAATGAAAGCTTTCCTTTTTTCTAAAGACTCAGATTTGGTAATGAAAGTTGGCAAACTAAGCCAGTTGGTTTGTTTCTGTTTTTATAAATAAAGTTTTATTGGAACACAGGCACATTCATTTGTTTATATGTTGCCGATGGCTACTTTGCCCTAAAAGACTACTGTTGAGTAGTGTGCCCATTTGTGAGTGGCTGTATGCGAAAAGTACCTCATTGACCTGTCCAAAGCTATTTGAACTTGTGTGATAAGTCACCTGTCCTCTCAGAAAGGGACTTGCTGGTTGAGGATAAACAATTTAATCTCATTTAATCTGTGTCTGTAGGTGTGAGGATGCACACAACAGGCTATCTCCTACTAACCAGTCTGCCCAATGTCAGTCAGTCCTAGGAAGTGGGTTGTACCGACGTGTGAGTCTGATTCTACTCTAAGGTTGATACTGTCTTCATGGAAAATATGCCTGGTGCTAGGTGAAGCTCTTCTGGACATGTGTTAGTGTGTCAGCACAGACACAATATGTGTTCTGTGTGGGAGATTCTGGGGACCTGGAGCGAGTAAGTCACCACAGGTGTATCACTGGGCTGTGGGTCTTGTCTCTGACCTTCTCGTGTCTCTGCTTTCCCACAACTGTGACGTGAGTTGCCTCACTCTGTTCCATGCTCACCACCAAGATGGACTGAAACCACAGGCAGAATAAGTCCTTCCTCCCTGGAGCCATCTTCTGAGGTGTTTGGTTAGAGCGATAAGAGTCCGATTAATACAGCATCCCCATCCTGTCGCCTCTCCCTTTGCCAAGGTCTAGGTCTTCATCTCTTTCCAGTGTCTGAAAATGATTCATCCCCACTGTAGGGTCACCTCAGTGTGGCCAGTAACCAATGCATCACTCTTTCCTGCTCTTATACAGGAAAAGAAAGGTTGAGGAGTGGCCTAGGGAAAGGAGGGTGACCGCAATGAGAAGGTAACTTACAGTGGCGAGAATATGAAGGTTACAGTGGCAGCAATACAAAGGTAACTGTGGCAGTAATATAGAGGAAACAGTGGCAGCGATGCGAAATTAACAGTGACAGCAATACAAAGATAGCAGTGGCAGCAGTATGAAGGTAATTTTGCTCTAGAAGTGTTGGGAATTAATCTGTCTGGAGTTTCAGTCTTTTAGTGACTCAGGGGTTTGATTTAGAGTTGTAGAAGAGACCTGTAAGCTCCCACAGAGTATAGAACCAAGCTTCCAGTTGCCACAAGAAAGGAGCTGGAGAAACATCCAAGTCTTCAGTTTGGAAGACACCTCGCCAGGTCATTCTTGCCTTGGGAAACAGGAAGTGTCAGACAGTATAAGCATTGTCCCATAGCTTAGAACATGAAGCTGGAGCTCATAGGACCTTGGTCCTGAATTCTGGAAACAGGACTCAGTTTCCATGTACTTCTTTGACACCTCCTGACCCCTTAACATTCCAGGCCTGGAAACCAACGCCCCATTGGATGACTGGATGTTAAATTTGCATTGTGCTTCCTGTAGAAGAATTTCGTGATATGACCAGTAACTGGGATCTGTAACGGAGGCAGTAAGTCTGGAGGCTCACATTAAAGGCCATGAGAAGATGCCTTGGAGTCACACAGCAGGAACAAGTACAGCAACAGAGGCATGCTCTGTCTTTGTCTGGAAGATATTCTTCAGCTATAAAACATTGTGTTGGGATGGCCATCCTGTTGTCACCCTGCCAGACCCAGCCCAGGCTCACTTCCTCCTGGCTGGCGCTGGCTGCTTCACTACCCACAGGAGAAAAGAGAGACTATTTACACAGGAGTCCAAGAACAGGTATCAGAACAGCTAGACAACAGAGCTAGGCTTGACCCTTAGTTGTCTGGGGCCAATCCACCTCTTCTTGCTACAAAAACTGCTTTGGCTGAGAGAGAAACTGGAGGCAATGACTCTGGCTGCTGAGCTTGCAAATGAAGAAGACAGGTATAAACGGTGACACCTGCTGAAGTTCTCAGTGGTTTTTGAGGTTAACTGATGTCTTCCAGTTCAACCCAGTTCACAACACTTTGAATGTGAAGTGAGGTTGGTGAGAGCGAGAACTTTGGTTCAAATTAATACAGTTCTTTACAGCCTCAGGAGGCCACCTTTACTTGCTGTGCTTCTTGTAGAGTGGTGCCTTCTGGAAAATAGAAGAAGGGGTGAGGGAGTGTGTGTGTATCACTGAGTCCAATTAATGCTCCTCATATGTACATAGCTGTGGGGCGACCCACTGGCATATGGTATCAAGTGTACATCCTCAAAGAAAAGTTGCTCTACCTTACCTAGTAGCTATCAGCTGCCTGTAACTCCTTGGCTAGATTTGGGGCCATCAACCCCTCCCGTTCAATGCAGGGACATTTTTAAAATTTAAACCGTCTTGACTTTGTGCATATCCGGTGCAGTTAACCACAGCTGCTGAGAGTTAACCTGTGCCTTACCTATGGCATGCATTTTGCCCCACTCCTCCCCATCCTCCGGCTTTTTCATTCTTTCCAACCCTTTTCCATGATGTTCCCTGAGCAATGAGGTGGGTGGGTGCTGGTGTAACATAGACATCCCATCTATGGCTGATTGCTCATAGTTGCTTATTCTAAGCACTTCAAACAGTTGAGTCCCTGCATTAACCACTCAACCCAGTGCACTGAGAAGCTATTATTTTTCTAAAAGATTCTTTTAAAAAAGAATAGGCATCAGGTGTGTATTGATGGTTTGGGTATAATAAAATTCTAAAGAGCAGACATTGAAGAACTATCTTGTTGGAAAGAGTTGGCTCTCTGAGTGAAGATAGTTGGTGGTTATGGGGTGAAGGCATTTGGTGGTAGAGAGTAAGTGGATAGGAAGGGTCTTAAATGAGGATCCTGGAGGGCAGACTGCTACACAGGTATTCAGTTCAAATATCGAACCATTTCCTGAAATCTGATCCCTAGCTGGTGGCACTAGGTTTGGACTTGGAAGAAACTAGGAGTTGGGACCTACTTAGAGCAACTAGATCATGGGTGGGAGGGCGCTAGTGGCTAGTGGAGGAAGCATGCATTTGAAGGTTCTATCTGGTCCCTGGCCCCTTCCCTTTCTTCTGCTTCTTGTTTATCATGAATCGACAAACCCCTTTCTCCACATATTGCCACTACCATGGTATCTTGCCTCTCACAGGCCCAGAAACATGGAACCAAGTAACCAGAGACTAAGCCTATCAAAACTGTGAGCTCAGTCTTTTCTCCCTTACACTGTCAGGCATTATGGCATGGTGATGAGAAAAGCTAACTGGTATACCAGGTTAGCCCAGAGATCAAGTTGTGTTGATTAGCAGGACTAAAAGAGTCAGCAAACTTTGGGGAGCCATAGATCGCAGATGTCCTAGAGGTCTCTGGGGTCCCAGGAGTGCCACACTCTAAATGCGTGGCACTCTGGATAAGGAGGTGGCTCTACTATTTGCTCCTCATTGGCCTTTCCTGACCCCTGTGCTGCTAGTCTAGGTAATTGGGAAGCTAGTGTCGTGTTTCATTCATCTAGGGAAGCGGTTCTCAACCTGTGGGTTGCAACCCCCATAGGGGTCACATGTCAACCATCCTGCATATCAATTATTTATGTTACGATTCATAACAGTAGCAAAATTACAGCTATGAAGTAGCAATGACATAATTTTATGGTTGGGGGTCCTCACAACACGAGGAACTGTATTAAAGGGTTGCAGCATTAGAGAGGGTGAGAACTGCTGTTTGAGGGCATGCAGATTATTGTGTAGGACTCAATTCTTATCAAATCTTGGGCTGATCATTTATCTTCCTATGTGAAGAACACTTTCCCCCACAGCTGCTAAGGTTGGGAAGATACACCCTGCCCTCTGGCCCCTGCCCTGTGTTCCTGGCAGCCAAGGCTCCCTGTCATGGGAACTCAATCCCCTTTCTGGGTATACTTGGCTCATTTCACGTTTGGATTCTTAATTCAGCAATAGCTCTGGCCAATAGCTATTAATTATCACTTTGCTCTCTTCCCGCAGCAATTATTAATTAAGCTGCCCAGAGAGTCATAACGAGAAGTTAAAGGCTATGATAATATCATAGAAAGCTGTGTCCTTTGGACTCGATGGTCTACACTCTGTTCCATGCGCAAACTCGGGCTCATTTGTTTAGTTCACAGCAATTGACAGAGCCTCCTCCAGGTGGAAGGCCCTGTGCCAAGCTCTCCATTTCACAGCCTCGGTCTCCTTTTCAACTGAAGAACTCAAGATTACTGTATGGACTGTTATTTGATATGCTCATCCACTTCTCTTGTTTCTCTTTCTACCTTTCCGCCCATCCCATGGAGACCAAGGTTCAACATCCCTTTATACCTCATTACCCATGGTTCACTCCTACAACCCAAGGGGCACCTGGGTTAATTGCTCTTCTTCTGCGTTCCTATGGTAACCTTTTAAACACCTGTATTAGGGAATTAATATTTCGCAATCCTTTTCAAAAAGTTTTGCTACTTCTCAGTGAATTTTGCCAGAATGAAAACAGTATCCTCTCTAATGCATCACACCTGGCCTAGGGCTTGTCTGCTTCTTAGTGTTTAGTAAATGTTGAAGTTTTATAATTCCAAACAAAGAAATCAGTGGCTGCAGGCAACAAGTTCCATTCTAAGGAAACTCTTGGAGCAGGGAGAGGAAGGTCACAATGTGCCTTTTCTGTCACTGGGACCACACTATCTAATAGAAGCAACTTAGGGAGAAAAGGACTGTTTCAGATCATGGTTTCAGATGGTTTTAGTCCTTCATCATGGGGAAACAGTCATGGTGGTTCCAGGAAACAATGATAACAAGAAGTTGGGGATAGTGGCTCCCCTGTGTGCTCACTGACCCCTGTTGACTAACTTCTAGCTTTGCCTGTCTCACAAATGCAGAGCCTCTTAGATCAGCACCATCAGCTGAGGACCAAGTATTCAAACACTAGCTGTACGTGTTTGTGACGTTAGAGATACAAAACATCATAACAAGTCCAGGGGCAAGCATCCACAAGGGAAAGGCTCTGGAGCTGGTCTTCCATGGAGCTCAGAGTCTGGCTTATTTGGCTCCTTCTGTCAAGCCAGCCAGCCTCACTGCATGCCACAGGCAACACTGGCATTCTTGCTTAATCCCCCTGTCATCTCCAGCTTTAGCCTAGATTCTCTGCCTCTCTGAAATCCAATAGTCCCTGTTGTCTTAGTTAGGGCTTCTATTGCTGTGATAAACACCATGACCAATAGCAACTTGGGGAGGAAAGGGTTTCTTTGCCTTACAGGTTACAGTCCTTCACCAAGAGAAGCCAAGGCAGGAACTGAAGCAAAAACCATGAAGGAATGCTGCTTGTTGGCTTGCTCTTCATGGTTTGCTCAGCCTGCTTCCTTATGACTCAGGATTAACCTGCTCGGGCATGGTACCATCCGCAGTAAGCTGAGTCCTCCCACATCAATTGTTAAGCAAGAATATACCCCACAGACTTGTCTACAGACCAATCTGGTAAGGGCATTGAAATTTCATCTTCCCAGAGATGTCTAGGTTTGTGTAAAGCTGACAGAAACCAACAGGCACACCTGCACACCTTTAAATCCCTTGGCTGCACATTCAAGATTTCTAAACCTTATTGAAAGTTTTCTTTCCCTATAGAGTTATGACTTTCTGATTTTGACTGTCAGCACTCTCCTTGATTATGCTTAACCACCTTGCTCTGTGCTCTGGCATCCCTGTCCTGTCTGTTACATGGTACCTACAGACTTATACCATGGGTGGCTAGTCATTCCTATGATAAAATTCCATGGGAGAACTATACTAAGCCACAGCCATATTCTCTGAATTTCTTCTCTTAGCACAGAGCTGTTATTATGATCCTAGGAACATCTGTTGCCTTGATTAAAATGTGAACACTGTTAGATGGGGTGATTTTAGGGTTCAAGCATGTACAAAAAGCTTGAAGAAACTTTGGGTATAGAAAAAGAGAGGCTTTTGGGGGGGTCTGGTGGGTGGGTGAGAAGTAGGACTCAGGTTTGCAGAGAAGCTGCAATGCAGTATGAAGGCACTAGATGAATCCTCCTGATATTGGAAAGGCAGGAGACACTGGGGGACATTTGTTAATTTTGCACCCCAATATGTTTAACTGCCTCTGGCAAGGATCATCTGGGTCTTTCCTTGGAAACTGTTATTCTACCAACTTCCATCTAAAAAGCATGGGTGGATTTGCCTACATTGCAGCCTGTATAAGACACACATGAGACAAGCTTGGGCAGAAATATACCCTACTCCTGCCCATTGCAGGATGGTTAAGAGCAGTGGTTCTCAATCTTCTTAATAGTGCAATCTTGTAATAAAGTTACTCATGTTGTAGTGACTCCAGCCACAAAATTATATTTATTGCTACTTCATAACCACAATTTTGCTACTCTTATTAATCATAATGAAAATACCTGATGGGCAGGATATCTGATATGCAACCCTTGAGAAATGGTTGTTCAACCCCCAAAGGGGTAGTGACCTCAGTTTGAGAACTGCTGGTTTAGAGAGATTCATGTCCAAGATTTTCATCCAGACTTCCCATGGGAAGTCTATGGGGAAGATATTTCCCCATAGATACTTATCTACGGGGAAGATATTTCCCATCTTTCTACTGAATTTGTGGCCATGGGATTTAAGCCTGGAGAAGGTCACCACAGTGGAAAGGACTCCTGAGATGACCTCTCACCCAGGTGAGAGCGGAGCACTGGCTCTCACTGGAGGTAAGTAGGGGCACAGACTTCCAATATATCTCCTCACACCAGCACTTCACCAATGAACACCCTTTTTGCTAAACATTCATGGGAAACATCTCTCACGCATCAGATGTATCCCTAGCTTCCCAGAGAAGTTTCATGTGTAGAACATGTAGCAAATCATGATCAGGGGATGTGGTTTCAGTCAATAGCATCCTTGATAATACCCAAAGGGCTCTGATTACTGAGCGAAGAAAGGGATTCATTGGAAGGACATCAGGTAAGTGACAGGACTTAGGGAAAGGCTGCGATTGGGGGAAACAGAGCAACTAGAAACTTAGCTAAAGTTGAACCAAAGGCTGCTGCCACCTCTGCATGTGCCACATCTGGATGCATCTGCCTAGTGCTGCTCATCTGGTCAGAAGCAGAGGTTTCCTCACAAGGAAAGAAGGCTTAGCTACTGACTAGCCCACTACAGAACAAAAGAGCTGCTGAGATCATTGTGAGCAGTGATGCCATGCCAACCAAGGCTAGTTTGTCCTCTTCTTCCTCTTTCTGATCTGTATGGACTCCACTAATATGATGAGGCCCTCTGTCTCTGGAGACATGCTCCGACCAGGATCCGCATTGAACTGGCCACAGCAAGTGGAGCAATTTCCTTCTCTGCATACCAAGGCGTCCAATCACGTTTCTGCTCACCAAATACTCCATGCGCTACTCAGTCTGTCTGGTTCTCTTATGCTGACAGACTTTACAGCCACTCCATTGGGCTTTTCTTTGTTTTGAGCATAGTTTTGGTCGTAGTTAGCATCTCTGACTTTGTATTGCTTAAATATAGGATCAACTCTAGCACATGGCATGTGATCTTTGAAACAAACCACACATGCCTGGCATCTATAAGTGTTTAAGTATCTTGAATTAATGGGTATGTGGTGCAGGTATATAATAGGTGGGCTCTAGGACCCTGCTACAACTCTGAGGCTGATTCCTGCCAGTGATGTAACTGCCCCATGCCTTATCACCAGCTTATTGTCAGTGGTAATAATGAGGTTCTCTCCCTGCCCCTCCCCCCAGGCTCTGTCTGATCTCAGGTAAGAGAGAGAGGTGTGCACTGTAGAGTTGGACATTCCTTTGTGAACATGAGTGTATAGCATTGGTAGACCTCCTGCAAAAGGAGACATTTAGGGAGAACTGTAGTTGTAAGCCACGGGCAGCCTGCAGAGAACTACTGTGAGTCTGTTGCTGTTGGAGAAAGATGCTAGAAATGCCCCCATGCTGTTGAGGCTCTCAGAGTCCAGTGAACTCATAACCCTGAGATGCTTCAGAATGAATCCTAAGCAAAAACCATATTCTCAGAAAGCATTAAGAAAGAGAAGGAAATCTGTGCTTTGGAATGCTCTAGGTTCCCAGTGGATTTTTTTTTTTTTTTTTGAGAAAAGATTTCCTAGCATTTCTTTTCTATAACTGAGGACAAGCTTTGTGCAGACAATACACTCTTATTTACGTCCTGGCTTTGTCAATATTTTCCAGAGTAGCCTGTTACCAGAATGTTAGGACGTGGCCAAAACCATCGGCAACTCTCATGTGCATCTTATGTGTGTGCTCTTGTGTGTGTGTATGAGTGTAAGTATGTTCATGTGTGTGTGCACAGGCATGTGTGTGTGTGTGTATGTGTGTGTGTGTGTATGTGTGTGTGTGTATAATCAGAACACATTCATGCGTGAAGATCATTGTTATGGGAAAGGTGTGGACATCTGGAAAGGCCAGCACAATGTGCTGCTTTCTATCTTTCTCCCTTTCTTCACAGTGATCCTCTTGACACTATGATTGTTTAAGTAATTGCTATTAAGTAATTGCTGTTCGGTATTAATTGGGTCTTTAAAAGACCAAGATCCTCTGTGTCTTTTTATTCTATGAGTACTGAAAGTCTGCAGGTGGCATAGCCAGGCAGGGGTGAAAGATCCTTTGCCAATCTTCTTCTTCCCCCTGGCAAACTTTGGCCTGCCTTTGACAACAGCATCTCTGGTCTCCATTGAGGGCTGCCCATTCATTAAAGGAGTCAGTGCAGTTTCCTCCATGGTGCCTCAGCAGAGGGAGGGGATTAATTCTCCCCCAGTGCCTAGCTCAGTGCCGCAGGCTTAGGAGATGCTCAGCAACACAGTACTCATTACTGGTGCTCATCTGCCCTGAGCAAGAGCCTCCGGACTTGGCTCTTCTGCTCAGCAAATTTTCTGTTCTCAGTGCTTCTCCCAAATGCACTCAATTGTTCCACAATCCCACAAAGGTCATATGGTGCACGGAGCAGGCATGTAATTTGCTGATCTCATGATTAGACATGCACACAAGCCTCAGTACTATTAAAATGAACTCTGCAGTTGGCCCCTGGATCGCTTCCCTCTAAACAAATCTCCTAGGCACATGTGAGAGGGATTAGTGCTCAGGTCACGCTGGCCTGCCACGCAGTTATGGAATACTTTCCTCTGTAGTACTTCCACGGCTCTGGGCAGCCAGGTGTCTGTGACCAGAGAAACTGCCTTGGTCCCAGGTGCTTTCTTGGGTTTGACAACCTCAGGTGAGAGGAGCTTCACCCTTAAGTGTTGATATGCTTTGGTTAGGCAACTCTTCGAAAGATTTCTTCCTTATGTTTTTCCTTTTTTGTTTTTTTTTTTTCACTGATTTTGTTCCTTTGTTGTCCTGGCAACTGGAATAATAGTCTTCAACGTCTCTGTTTGTATATTCTTTGGAGAATATTTTATCACGAATCTTTTCCAAGAGTGCCTGCTTCATGATGTCTTGCTTATCCCTCCGTGTCTTCCTTGGGTTGTCTATGTGCTCTGTTTTCCACAGCTGGGAGACAGGAAAATGGGAGCATGATGTAACCTGCCTTGAGGATGAGAAGCAGGAGACCGCAGCTAGTGCGGGGCACTGGGCCTCTGGATTTCAGTTTCCTAGACTGACTGGACTAAATGCTTTTTATAGATCTGAATTATGACAATCCTGAACCAAAATTGAGTGGGGGTTTGTTGTTATTTTCTGTGATTCTTCTAAGAATCCTCTCCACTATGCACAAGAATTTTCCGATTGTCATTCTCTCATTGACAATACGATTCTTCATTTGCTGAATTATGTCACCCCAGTCTTCAGAGGAGGTGGGGCATACTGCTGAGCCAAAGCAGGGTACCTGGCCAAGGCTGGCTCTGTATCTAACCACCACTTCTTTGTGATTGAAATGGATGCCATAGAGGCTCTTGCTTTGCTGTTTAATGGACTCCATGTTTGTCCTACAGTCCTAGAGTTTGTATCCGCTCCACTACCACTCCCCACATATCTACAGAGGATTCATGGAATCCTTAGACATCTCTAAGGAAATGAGCCCTTAGGAGGCTCCTGGGATGAGGAAGTGCCCACACCAACAGGCAAGCAGTGCTTCATACCTGACTAGAGTCAGCTTTGACATCTGGTTCTCCCTGTAAGGTGGTCAGAGAGCTTTTGTTGGCTGTGCATTTCAAAGCTAGAGCAAGTGTGTTAGCTTCCCTCAGGTAATTCTTCCAGTGTCACAGGCCAGTGCAAACAACATGTGTTAGATAGGCTCATCCTTTGTGACAGTATTAGAAAAGGGAACTGTCAAATAGTGACAGTGTCTTCTGAGACCTGACAAGAGTGCATTCTTAGGATTTAAATTACAATTTCATCACTGGTGGCCTCACGCCAAGTAGTAATATACTGAAGTACTTCTGTATCGGAAAGTAAACATCTGTTGTCTCAAGTTTTCTGTGTGGTCAGCCCACCATAGCCTCCCTTTCATTTCTCTGTAGGAACCTGGCATGTCCCACAATGCAGCACAGAGAACAGCTTCTGGTTGTGGCCACCACTCCAAGAGCTGTTCCTGTAGATGAGTTCTTAGGCTGTATCTCTTGTTTAAAAACATCACAGACAGTACTGTCAGGTCAATGTAAATGATGACATCAGCAGTCTTTCATGGAGCTCCCACTCTTTGTTGGGGACCATCCCATAAACCCTGGAGATAAGAGGCCTTGTCTTCCATCTGTAGGGCCTGGCATCCACAATCGTTCAATAAGCATTTCCCTGCAGGGAGTGAGCTCATCTGAGCCTCTCAGTTAGGTTTCAAACCAGGTGTTTTTAATTCCATCTTTTGATTCCTAAAAAGGAAACCAGAGCAGATGCTGGAGCCACGTGAGAGGCAGAAGAATGGACATTGAATTGAAGAGACGTATAAGTTAATTAGGGCATGAGGCATGGCCATGGACTAAAGCATAGGGTCCCTTTAAATCACTGTCAGGGATGAAAATACAGTTGTCTACACTGAATGGCACTTCCTACAGGAAGTTGAAGGAGGCAAGCGATGTGAATGAGTAGAGAGCAGAAGTCAGTCATCACATGTTCTATCTGATCTCTCATTAACCCTGTGTGGGCAGGCAGGGAAGGGGACATGACTTCTCCAGAATCACTATGACTTCTAATTAAGGTAGCAACATATGGTTATTTGGAGACCTTTGACATAATAGATAATAATAGAGCCACTGGAGAAATCTGCTCAGAACTGGAACTTGTGGCTTACTAGATGAAGGAAGAAGGCTATCTAACACATGTTTGCGCAGGCCTGTGACAGAGGAAACCTCCCTAGCTTTAACTTCTGCAGGATTCAGTTGCATTATCAGGTTGTACAGAGATGAGAAGCATAAGCCCAAGGCTTTAGGTTAGTAATTAATGTTAAAAAACTCATTAAGGAAAAATAATGTTCACCAGCTCTCTTAAAACCTTCTATGTAGATAGGCACTCATATAAGGATTTGTTAACCCATAAGAAACACTGCTATTTTATTTTATTTTATTTTTTTGGCTCCTGCTCTACTGGGTTTTATATATTTTCATTTTGTTTAATCCTTACAGGATAGTGATTTTTGGTTATAGCAGGTTGGACCTCAGATCTTCATACCCTTGTGGCATACAAGGTTTGTAGTGATAGAGAGTCGTTCCCTCTCTGACTCAATATTTGGACCTTGGACTTTTGGCCAGTGGGGTCTAGAATCCCACAGTGTTTACACAGTTTGGTTTTGTCCCTCTGTGCTCATGGATTGTTGTGGGCGTATCCCTTCCACGGATACAAGGAGAATACGGAATGGTATGCAGCCAATCCACAGTCTGGAATCAGGCACTGCTGATCCCAGCTTGTTGGGGTGGGGGTGTGGCTGTTACTACTAGATGACCTATGAACAGGAGGATAATGTTTTTTGATGTTGAAATTTTGAGATCACTTGTGATCCAGGAAAAACTAACCCATAATCCTACTTTCCAAGGTTGGGAAGGCTTTGAAAGAAGAAGCTTGAATGGGATCACCAAAGCAACAGTGGCGAGTCTGGATCTTAGCCTACTGCATTCCAAAGCTACTTTGGAAAAGAGGCCTTGTGTAAGTTTAAATGAAATAATGAATGTGTCAGAAGCACTTCTTCTAAGACTTACAGCTCATGGAGGGGAGGAGCAGTGTGTTAAGGAATGCTTGTCAGAGACTCACCTTTGCTTTGAGAGTAGGGTTCGTTTACATAAATGTGGAGGAATATTTCAGGTTGCTGTACACTGTCACCTACTTCTAAGTCCATGAAGGATTGTATCCATCCCTGGACTAGGTCTTTCCTGAATACTTAATACACTGAAGGCATATTTAGATTTTGCACAGGGAGCCTCATTTTTCTTTTATTAACTGTGAGGAGAGTTATTTTTGTTATCTCAATATCATCTTCTCTCTGGAGAGTCCTGGATCATTATAGGCATAAAGAACCCAAGGGTGTTCTGTCCTTCTTAGGAGGGAGGCCAAGTGTGAGCCATTCAATCAGAACAGCAATGTAAGATGAAACCTCTGGAAGCTGTGAAACAAAAAAGTTCAAGTGAAGCAAGTCAAGAAGCTGAGACTTGGCTGCTATGGTCAAATCAGCCCTCCAGGGAGGCCAGGACACACACAATGGGAAAGAAGAGGAAGTAAAATGGGACAGAAGTGTCAGGTGCAGGACCAGAAGACTCAGCAATATTTAGACATGTGTCCATGGTTTCTGGTGAGTGGGCAGTGTCTTGTGTGAACTACTGGCTAGCTGCAGCATTCAGGTGAAGCTACCAATACACAGTTTCAGACCTGTAGACACATCCCCAGGATTGACCCTAATTTGAAGGGATGATGATGATGATGAAGACTGAGGTTACTTCTTTAGTGAGCAGGCATAAGGTTGCTTCTGTGTCCTCATACTGTGAACAGATTGACTTTGCAAACTTCTTTCTGAGCTACTCTCCTAACAAAATTCTTAACTACAGGTTGATAAAACTTTTCAGCCTCCCCACAGTTATTTTGTACTTCTTGACTGTGGTAGTTTGAATAGGTTTGGTCCCCATAGACTCATAAGTTTGAATGCTTGGCCCAGAGGGAGTGTCACTATTAGGAAGTGTGGACTTGTTGGAATAGGTGTGGCCTTGCTGGAGGAAGTGAGTCACTGTAGGGATGGGCTTTGAGGTCTTCTATGCTCAAGCTATGCCCAGTATTGCTGATAGTCTCTTTCTGCTGCCTTTGGATCTCAGCTCCTTCAGCACCATGTCTGCCTGCATGCTGCCATGCTTCCCATCGTGATGATAATGGACTAAATCTCTGACACTCTAAGCCAGCCCCAATTAAATATTGTGTTTTATAAGAGTTGCCATAGCCCTGGTGTCTCTTCACAGCGATGAAACCCTAAGACGATTACTTAATCTTGACTCACCTTTTTTATGACTGTCGTCTCCCAAGGCTAACCAGAAAGATCCACTTGCCTAGTTAATAAGGTACTGCATGTCAAAAATCTTCCGGAAGCCAGGTGGGCTGGAGCTATGTGGAGCCTCACATTCTCATTCCTGCCAGGGAGTCTGGTTCCACTTTGTGGCTCCTTTCCTCTCCTGCAGAACGTGCTCATGAGTTTCTGACAGTCCAGCAGTGAGCTTGTTTACAATGTTGGTACTCTCAGGAGGAGGTCAGAACATACTTGTGATGGGTATGAACGCTGAGCTCAGTAAACAGGGTCCTTTGTTTCACATAGCCTATTGTGGCAGTGTGAAGACTGTTGAGTGAATGTGGATGCACCTTGCTCTTAGGCTACGATTGTACCATTGATCTCAAGGAATGGCTCTGGAAATGTTCAGAAGCTGTCAATCCATTCAAGCTAACCATCTCTGGCAGCCAGTTTTACCTCCTGAAGCTTTGCTCATAAATCCACCATGGCTGTTGTCTTCCAAATTATCTTCCGATATTTCCAGAAACTGCTGATTTGCGTAGGAGAGAAGATATAACACAGTATCATGTAAATTAGTGAAGGCAGCCACTCAAATAGCCAGAGGATGTTCTTTAGTTTTGGGGTATGGGTGAACATCTCCAAAAGAAAGCTGGTTGTGGGAAGTGTCATTCCCAGGATCGAAACCTTGGAAACACTTGTTAATGCAAAAAGTCTTTAGACATCAGGGCTGGGCTAAGCAGGACTGGGAAAATATGTCTTCAGCTCTCTCACAGCTGTGTATTTTCCTAACTCCTTGACCCTGTTTTGTGCATGTCTTGAGCTCTCATGGTGCCTCCTGGTGGTTGTGCTGGTTGTCTGACCCACTTGTTTTATTTGGGTGGGACGTTTTACAATTGGAAATGTCACCTTGCCATATAGGCCAGATTATCCCAGAACTTGCCACGTAGCCCAGATTAATTTCAAACTTGCACTCTATCTGCTTCTATCTTCTAAGGGTCAAGACTACATCTGCATTCTGCCATGCCTGCTTCCTATTTATTTATTTTTATTTCAATAACTTTTTATTCAAAAAACCTAAATCAGCAAATTCATCCCCTTATCTATTTTTTAATGAAGGAAATCAATAAATATGAGTGGGAAAAACACATTGTTAATTTGGGTCTTAAACCCTAAGTTACAGAAGTTTCAATAAATATAGCTAAGTTTAATTGAAAAGGCAAGATCACTCAGAATTTTTAGCATGTTCCAATATGTAGTACATATTGTTTTGAAAAATTTGAAGTCTTTGTCGAATATTTTTGAAAGTGTGAGCTGTTTAAACTCAATCTCGTAGAATATCCTTTGTCCTTCTCTGAGGTCTTGTTAAGCCTTCTCTTTTGGCCAAGCTCAGTAACATGAGTTCTTTTCCTGTTGCTGTGATAAAATACACCAACAGAAGTGACTTCATGGAGAAAGAGCTTATTTTGGGCCATAGTTCATAGTTCAGTGCATCATGGTTGGAAAGTCAATGAACAGGCAGGAGCACAAAGCAGCTGGTCATACTGCACCCTCAGTAAAGAAACAGAGATACTGCACCCTCAGTAAAGAAACAGAGAGCAATGGATGCTTTCTAGTGTGCAGCTTGCTTTTCTCAGTCCAGGATTCCATTCTAAGGAATTGGTCTCCTCCAATACAAAACTAAGATGCATCTTCCCATTTCAATTCATGTAATACTCCTTCATACTCATGCCTGAGCCCCATTTCCCAAGTGATCGTAAATCCTCTCACATTGACCATCGCCACTCACCTGGGACGCTCAACCTTGCCATCCCCAACCTTTAGAGTCAAGGAATTCATCACTGGGGTAGAGTGTTGTCAATATGTTATGTGTTTCACAGCAGCCCTGATCTTTATCCATTGTTCTTGGTTTACCTATCCCTAAGTTAGGACAGCCAAAAACATTTCAAAGTTTGACTGCACTCTGCCATTGACAAAGGACCTCAGCAGAGAACTACCTGTTTACTAGTGCTCCCTGGGCTTTGACATCATTAAAGCTGTTTGGGATTTTGTTGCTACACTCTTGATCAACTGAATGATGAGCTTCATGTTGTCTAGGAGGACGTTTTTAAACAAGCACTCCTGCAAACACACGCGTACAGGAAAGTGCTTGCAGAGCTTACCTTTATACCTGGCATAGTATCATGGGAGATTTCTTTAAAGCATCTTAAGAAGTAAAACATTAGTTATTCCCCAACAGCAATAGAGAGGATGATATGGCTGAACGCATGTCATATAATCAGATTTTTAAAACTCTAACTCATCAATTGATGATGATAATATACCTGGGTACTGCCCATGTTGTTAACCTCAGCAATCAAAATGAGGTAATTATACTAATTACAAGCGTCTCAAAACCCTACTCAGTGTCCTTGTGCATGAGAGGTAAGCTGTGCCACAGCCATGTTGTAAGGCTCCAACCCCCCGTGAAGGACCTAGAAGCTTATTCTCGGGCCAGTAGTCACTGTGCCAGGGAAAGGAGAGGTAGAGGTGAGTCCATGGGCAGACTAATGGCCTTTCATTCAGGAATGGCTATAGATGCTGCAAGACTTGCAAGTGGCTGGCTGGGCCTGATGGTCTGGAACCAGTGATATAAGGAGCCCTGAAGCCCAGTGAGCTGTGACTGTACAAAGTGTTCTGGATGACATAGTTGGTCATCCAGCGCAGCTGAACTGCTGAGAGGACATTAAAGAAAGACTCGGGAAGGGCACCATTACTTGGAGACCTCTCTATTGATAAACTGAGGAAACATTTCAAGGAACTCCTGGGAGCCATATTTTATGCCCAAATGTCTTGATCTAACTTAGCCAGGCTAAGGGAGTAAGATGTGGTGACTGTGAGTCTGGTCATGGAAAAGAGAAGCTAGTTACTGAACCGGAAAAGGTGTGCCATCAAAGGCGCATGCTCATATGTAGGTGCAATGATTGGAGACACGGAAAAGGATAGAGAACTTTGTTCTGAGAAAAAAAGGGGAGGAAATATTTAAAAGGCAAACAGATCTTTTAAAAACTATGCCACTAAGAATTGTTTGGAAGAATTAGACTCATTGTGGCCCTCAGTTTTTTCATTATCTGACCTAATGAAAGATAGCCTGCTCTCTAAATCTGCTGCCCCATGATAATTAGACCACTCCAAATACTATTCATTACCTCAGTAGCCAACGGCATGGCATGTCCAGGATACTACACATAAAGTGCTTACTATTAGATTATTACAGCAATAGAAAGAGTGACGACATGCATCTGACTAGCGGGTGCACAAATAGAATGAAGTGTGTAGTAAGACAAAGGACAGACATTTGGCAAAGCCACAGAAAGCCTTGGGAGGCTTATGTGGTATCAAAATAATCACAGATCTTACAGACTAAACAGCACACCCATTCAATGATGTAAGATCATTATGATCTTACATCAAGTGACTTAGTGAAGATAAGGCAATAGGAATAATTGACAAACATCCACAAAAATTGAGTCATTGCTCAAATCATCACTGAACTAGAAGGAACTTTAAGATTTTTTTTAAAAAAGTAATTCCAGGAAAACCAACCAAAATGTTCTTCGATTTGGTACCAATTAACTCTCCCCGAGAGCGTTGCTTAAATAAGACGTGTGACTGATTTGTTGGCAAATGTTTGCAAACCTTCTAACATCTAAGGGCTGCAGCGTTGTGGTTATAATATGGTCATAAGGGACAAATGAACCATGGTGTGGTCAGCTACTGTTCTATCTAAAGAGGAGGTTACTGAAGAAATCCAATGACAAGATATTTGAAAGCACAGGTTCTGACCAGCAAGCACTACCAAGCCTCCAGTAACACACATAGGTATTGAAGGGCGGTCCCTTTATTCACCACATTAGCCAGAAAGAAAAGCCAGTCTGTGACATCTGGAAACAGCTGCCTGTTTTTTTTTTTACTGAAAGACAAAGAAATCTCAAATTGTGTTAAATATAACCTGCTATTAGACTTACTCACCATCTACAAATTATTGGCAGGCATGGGGGCTGAGATTACCACACATTGTCAGGAAAATCAGGTCATGATTAATAAACGGAAAGGTTGTTATAATTTGGACAAAAACATAACAGGCAGATCCGCAAATGGGCTAATGACAGAGAAGCTGATTAAAACCATTTGGAATGACTGCTATAGTTATTTACATGTGTTGGGGCCTGAGTGTCCTTGGCCTATCACACTACTCTTGAGGGGCTTTTCTTCAGGAAAAACCTTGAGCTGCCTAGATCCAGAACAGCATCTGTAGATATCATCCAGAAGATATCTACAGATATCACTCAGGTGAGTGCACTCCTATTTGACTGACACTCGGATTACTGCTAATTCCACATGGTACCCTTTCCTCAATTTAACTTCTGGGGTCAGTAAACTATGTCCTTCGATGTCACATTCCTGGGACTCTGTGGTTTACAAAGTCTCACGTCTTTCATCTATAAAAAATGGGAATGGCAACCATGCTAACATATTTGTGTTCTAAGTTATATCTGAGATTAACATCAGAAGTTGTATATAGAATGACTTTTGCAGGGTAACTACAATTCATAATCTGGCTGGGTGAATAGTTTTTAAGTCACTGTACATTTATTTTCCTAAAATATGCAATTAAGTCCATTCTTTTGAAGCCTAGAAAACCTCAGTTGGTTTGTGGGCTGCCACCAAGGCTGGATGCAGAGATTCAGGCTGTCAATGATCTGAGTTGTCAGCTTTCGGGGCCCCAGCTTTAGGCTTAGGAGTCAATGCCAAGGTAAATACGTGCTAGGTAGCATTGTGGACAGGCAGTGGAGTGACTGACTGGGAACATTAAATCCGGGGTGGGACAGAGCTGAGTCTCTGGAAGAAGGCTGCAATTCAAGGATCTTGTTAGTGCTTCTGGCCTGACACTGAAGTAAGTGACTCACCCAATAGCAGGACTGTACCAAAGGATGCAAATCCCAACATTTGCTTTGAGCAAGTCTCTGAACCATTGGATGGGTAGTTTAATAACAGCATTTACTACGTGAAGTGATTGGAGGATTCTCACATTTTCATTCTTAAGGGATCTCTGCTCTTGTGTGGTGGTTTTTCTGAGACTCATATGGTAGCAGAGATTGCTGGGTGCTCACAAACCACATTTACTCCTCTTACTGAACCTGTAGGACGTGGTTCTGTTTCTTTACAGGGGAAGAGGAAGAACTGTGCTGTAGAGTTTCTAGCCCTCACTCATGAAGTCCCCTTGCCTGTATCTCATGAACCTCCTCTCTGTTCACTTCCTGGAATGACACTGACTTCCATGAGAGCTTTAGAAGCTAAACATTGAAAATGATAGAATCAGAGCCTGGGAAGACCATGGTCATTGATTATTCTTTGAAGAAACCAGAAAAGTATACCCTGAAGTGTTCTATTGAGCTTATTATTTCAAACTAAAGCAATGTGGGATAAAAGTTAGCCTTATCATTGCTTATATGGCCATCTAATAGTCTGCTAAGCACCAGGTTATCCTTTGGAAGAATTCAGAACTAAAAGATAGTCACCATGCTAAGTCAGCTGGAAACAGATGATTGTCCCTAACAACCACACATGCAACCTGTGGGTAGACAGACTATAAGCCCTCACACCCATTCTTGACCCTGAGGATTGACATTTCTTAAGCCTATGTGCTCTCCTAGGACAATTGATCTGGTCCAAAGAAGAGAAGAATAAAAGAGACAGAATTCTTAGCGTTCACAGTTCTCTCAGAACTTAGAACTATGACTGATAAATTTCATATTTCATCTGCATACTGCTTCTGAGGGGTCCCTGACACAAGAAATTACTGTATTTTTATTTTATTTTATTTTTTGGTTTTTCGAGACAGGGTTTCTCTGTGTAGCTCTGGCTGTCCTGGAACTCACTTTATAGACTAGGCTGGCCTCGAACTCAGAGATCCACCTGCCTTTGCCTCCCAAGTGCTGGGATTACAGGCATGTGCCACCACTGCCTGGAAGGAATTACTGTATTATAAAGCTCTCTATCTACTAACATAGGGATTGAAGTCATGTCTACAAATCACTTGTGATCTAATGGGCCCATTACATATTTTTTTTTGGAACTCACATAACTGGTAAACCCTCTCTAAAGCACCCTGGTTTTTATTTCTGTACAATGCATGCTTTTTCCATTCCAGAAAGTTAGCCAGGTTGCTACAGAGGGATGTTTTCTGAACAGTGAGAAAGATCTCATAACCTAAGTTTGTTAAACCAGTTGGATCAACCTTTAGAAATTAAGAGGTGGCATCTCCAAGTCAGGCCTGCCTTCCTGACTAGCCTCATCTGTCTGGCCTGAGTGCCTATGGGACTTCTGTTGTCTTGTAGAGCATTTCCCATCAGTTATGAGTGATTTGGGTCATCAGGCCAATTGCAAATAGGCTCTTAATAAGGCTCCAAGTCAGAATAGGTGATGGCATGTGTCACTCAGTTACATAAAGAATGCAAATCTAATCTCTTATACTTATTAAAGGATCCGCCAATCTACAAATCTTCTAGGGCTTTGTTTTGTTGCCAAGTGGGATGAACCATGATTCTAGCTTTCAACTGGGGAAAGCATCTTCAAATTAAAGGCTGTGTTGCTAAAGCTCTGAGTGTTTTAGGGACACTCTTGGTCTATCATAATTCTTCTTGTGGACTGAATTCATAAAGGTCAGAACTAAACAGTACTTACTTTGGTTTAAGACCAGACCTCAGGACCATGATTACTTTGTAAGCCATATTGTATGCTTGAGTACCTCTGAGCATTCTCCAGCTTCAAAAGAGCAGTGCTGTAGCTATCGAGCAGAGCAAGAGACTTAGAAGTGACATTTGATTGGTGTGGGTTATCAATGACCACAAGTGTTCCCAAATGATAAATGATATTCCATTCTGATGGCAGCACTATGGGCAGAAAATTGAAATGTTTTGCATGCAGAGGGAAAATGGGGGAAGCTTAGATACTACAGTTACTGAAGAGCTGGCCATTCAAATCTGAAATAAAATAAAGTGGAAAAAACCATTAATTTAATATTATTTTCATTAACAATTGACTTAAAATTTAAAGGTACTTTATATTATAAGCATGCCACGTTCTATGTCAACTTATTAGTTATTCCATTATTTTATTTGACATACAATAATTCAGAGAGGTATGAGAAAGGGGAGTGTTTTTAACAAATGAAGCCACAAAATATGGCTCAAAGTATCCTGGTATTTTTGGAGAAGTACAGAAGATATCAAATGGGCCACCATAGACCTGAAGCTCTCCAGGCAATTTCAGAGAATTCTAGGAAAATAAAGGTGCTCTTGTAAAGATTGCTTATTAAACCCAAACATTTAGAAACTAACCTGTGCTCATCAATAGAAAATAGAAAAAAATGTGGCTATATCCTCACAATTTTATGGCTGAGTTGGGTTTCTAGAAGGGATAAAGATGTTTGCAATGGGATATGCCCCAGTACAGGGGAATGCCAGGGCCAAGAACCGGGAGTGGGTGGGTAGGGGAGCAGGGCAGGGAGAGGGTATAGGGAACTTTTGGGATAGGATTTGAAATGTATATAAAGAAAATATCTAATAAAAAATAAATTTAAAAAATTTCTGTGACACACACACACAAAGATGTTTGCAATGAACTAAATAAATGTTTGTGAAGATGAGCTAAGAATGAGGGGCCACAGTGAAGTATAAAATCTGACAACAGCGTGATGTGGAAAAGGTTGGGTCAATAACTGTAGCTACTCAGGATTATGCTTGCCATTGAGGTGGATGTCACTTTTTCTTAGTGTCTGTAGCCAATTCTACACAGGACAGGTTTTCTCGGGGTTGGGAAGTCATAGGGCATTAGATAAAATGGTGTTTATAACAGCAAGAGGCAAGGGGTATCTGTGTGTTGAAACCTCATTTGAACATGATGTAATTATTATCTAAAATGATTAAAGCAGTAGTTGTTCATTGTAATTGAACAAACAGAAATGACTCAAGGACGTATTCCACACAGGAAGATAAGCAAAATGGGTCAGACTGTGACCCATTTGAGAACTATAGTTCGTGGAAGTAAGTCAGTCATCAACCTGGCCACCAAGCTCACCCCCATGGCCACCAAGCTCACCCCCATGGCCACCAAGCTCACCCCCATGTACTTCTTTGCCCTGGCCAGCGGTTAGAAAACTGTGATGTTGTCTCTTAACCACAGAAAAGTGTAGTCTTCCATACCTTACATCTCTGCTTTATATGTTCACTCAGGGGGCTGTAATTCTAGGCACCTGACACAATTGGGAGATTGGGAAGCTCAAAAAGAGTTCAGTAGAGCTCATGTTCACTTTGTTATAAAGAGATTCATGAGGCCAGATCAATCTGAGCTATGGAAAAGAATGAAATAAGAACAGAATCCAGAATTTATAGGATGCCTTCATACTCCCAAGAGGATGAAATGTTTGCATTTGCTCAGTTTGATTTAGGTTAATATTCTCTCCATTAGCTAATGCAACATAGTGGAAGAATCCTGTTTCAGAGAGGAGGAGCCAGGCATAGAGAGGTGAGACCACCACCACCCAGCACCTGATCCTCAGAACCAGTGTTTCTTTTGCCAGCTGCCTTCCCATAAATGCTGATGATGCTGGTTCTATTGAATTCCCCTCACAGCATCCAAAACACTGTACTATACACGGTCCTTTCTTGCCTGATTCTCCATGCTATTATAATCTCTGCCAATTGTATAATCTTTTCACATAAAGATTCTTAGTGAGAGAACAAGAATTAAAAGAATTTCTTTAGAAGTCTAGGAAATCATTACTGTCTACTGGAAGGGAGAATACCTTGGCTAATTGCTGTTCTGCCCCTTTGGAGATGGTGAAAAATCAGTAGCAAAGGCTTAGTTAAGGCTTAAAAGAAATACAAGTAGAGCAATAAGCCACCTGCCATGGCGGGGGGTGCGCGACAGTAAATCCAGGAGGTGGTTTTCATGTACAGTGTATAATTTGGGCCCTGACAGAGCTTAGATGAGGAATAGGTCTATATAACTATTGATCCACAGAGCTATCAGGGACATCATTTAAGTTGATGGCTTGTGTTGGTCCCTTAGGATGTGGAGTCAGCTTTAACCTGCAAGGAGAAAAAATTAAAGGTAAATGAAAAGAAAAGGGAAAGTCTTCTCTTCTCTCCCCTTGAATCAGAAACCCTTCTAAATGACCTTGCTTTTCAGCTACCATGGTGTTAACTTATTGGCTTATTTACTTATCTAATTACATTGAGGAATGCCTACCACTTAACATCCCATTAGATGCTTACAAATATGTCATCCACACCTACTCCTTGACAGTGATTATAGCCTAAGAGACAAAGGGAAACAGGCCACCCCTGTCACAGTCTGTAACACCCACAGGCCAATGAGTCTTCCAGAGGTGGGGTTGGGGACGGAGACAGAGACTCCAAGAAGAGTTAGTTTCCTGGCTCCTCTCCCAGAGTCCTTCTGTGTCTGGAAAGGCAGATGTGGATAAGCCTTCGTGGACCTGAAGCTGCAGATCCTTAAGCCACCGGGCATATTCCTAAGTCTTGACTCTGTCTTCACATGAATCTCATCTTGACCTCTTCTGCTTTCCCTCTGAACCTTTGTGCTGGGCCACTGTATGAATAGTCTACTTCTCCGTGCATCTATCCCTTTCCTGGTTTCTAAATGTGTGGCTTATCTGTCAGTGACTTTGCTTCAAGTCACCTTGAAGCCTAGCCTATTTGCCTGGCTTTGCTCTTCTAACTGGGGCACACTGTACCTCTTTGACCACAGTGAAGACTGTTCTTGCAGTTATCTTTCTTTAAGCTCCTTTGGCAAATAGTCCACTGGGTCCTGGCCATGATCCAGAAAATACAGTGAATGCTTTCAAAGACGGAATACCTCCTCTGACTTCACACCTTCCTAAAGGGTTAGAGCTACACATACCTAAAGGCTAAAAGGATAAAATACCTACGCAAATTCATGGCCAGTATTGTTCATTTCTTCCATCAATTCAGATAATTTGTAATCAATCCATGGTCATTATTCACTGTTGGTGAGAAATAAGACGCTGTATATTATGCCTGTTGACATGCATACCCCTGGATGGCTCACAGTACTTGAAGGTCAGAACAGTCTCTGATAAAATTTATTATTCCTCCAATATGTACCTGCAATGAATATTTGGGGCCATTTCATGCAGACAATTTATGAATTGAAATAAAAATGTTTTATATCATACATCATTTAAAAGGGGAAATCTCAGCTCCTATCAATGCTCTGACCCCATGTTCTTTTAGTTTTTCATCTAAATCCCTGACTTCAGGCCTCAGAGTCTTATCTGGGCTTAGCAGTTCTCAGACCACATAATTTCAGTGACCTCTCCAAATACAAAGATTGAGCCCATTCTACCTCATCATTGAGCCTTGCCTTGTCCAAACGCCCAATGGATGCTTACACATAGTTGGCATCATACAGGTATTTCCATCAACAAGTGCCCAGCTATTTGCCTGTCAGTGTTCCTTCTCTTTTTAACTATGAGTCAGCATCCCCCAAAACCTCTACCCAGGTCACCTACCATCATCTACTTTGGTCTGTTACCCCAGATCCCTGGCTTTAGTTCGTTTTCTTTATCCCAATATTCATCCTGTATTAGAGTGACTTCTCAAACACAAGTAATCAATCCATTTGTCAAACCTTAATGTCACTGAGCACTTTCTGTGCATAAAGCCAAATATGCAATGATAGACAAAGTAGATTAGATTATCAACTAGAGTATCCAAAACCTCCAAGCACATGAGTAGAAAATGAGCAGGCCTTCAGTAGGGTATATAGAAAGCATAAAAACATCAGGTCTCCAGGGAAATGGTGTGCAGTTATACAGTGTGCAGAATTGGGCACATACTAAAATGTGTGTGTTCACAGGAAGGTGTAGGGATTTACTAAAGTGTGCTCACTACTTACCATGTACCATACTCTTCCTTTTCATCAAAGGAAGCAGGACATAACCTGCATAATTTCTGTCCAGCTTTATCCAGCTTTCTCCCATCACAGTCCAGATCATATGGCCATTGCCTCTTCTTTTGTGTTGTAGACTGGATATCTAGCTGTAGTTATAAGTTTACATATGAAGATACCTTCCAGGGACCTTATTTGGATATATTATGGTACCTGCCTTACATTAAATTTCTGGAAGCTATCTCCTGGCAGAGGCTTGGATTAGACTCAACTTGTTCTTCTAATACAAGAATGAAAGGGCCTAACTCTAGAAATTTAGCTGTATACCCCCCAATTTTCTCATCTGTCTTTTGTGTGGCAATAAGAGAATGCTCATTGCCATTCACACTGAGTCTATGTGGATAAAATGACTTGGGATTGTGGCAGGGTACAAAATTGGAAGGCCTTGGGATACCTGGGAAGAAGATAAAAAGCAGAAATGTGGGTATAAAACTTGTTGTGAGCTATCAGGAGAATGAAAGAAAACCAGTGCAGCTTCTGAGAGTGGAGGTCACTACAGGCAAACAGACCTCAGGACAGAGTGGACAGGATCCTTACATATTCTTCTTCAGGCAAAACAGCATCAGAAGGAAAGACAACATACTGTTCAATAATCATGACATCACCAATATAAGGGACATTTAGAAAAAGTCCAGTAGATTCCACCTCTTTAGAATTGTAGCAGGCCTGCACTTAGTAAACACTGCCCAGTGTGGCAGTCAATGTCATTCCTGTTTGTGAGTGAAAAAGTGCTATGTCTGCCACTGGTTCCTAATAGGGGTGGAAAATACCACCCTTATTAGCTCACATGCCACATAGACAAAACGATGTGGATCCACTCCAGGTCAAGTGCCACACTTGATAGAGGAGCCTAGCTGGGGGCTGAATTTGGTGGCACCTGTTTGACATCCCCTGGGAGATTCCTGGATTTTGAAGGGTGAGACTGGTGGATTGAATGGAAACATAGTAAGAAGACCATCTCTGAAACCTAGGTCATGATGAAGCCTTACATATTAAAAATTATTGTATTTTTGAGACAAGGTCTCATGTGTCCTAAGCTGGGCTCAAACCTGTTATACAAGTCAACCTTGCTTAGATCTCCGACTTCTTTGCTTCCACCTCAGGAGCATTGCCAGCTCACATTGGTGTTTTGAAAGGCAGAGTATTAATCTCTGCCATTTTCGAGGGTGCAGTAGTGTGTTTTATTTGTAAGATCTACCTGGGAAGGCACAGTGCCTGAAGCTTCTGCTTGTGCCTCATCATGACAGTGGCTCTTACCTCAAAGAATGTAAGAGCTTTGCAAGCAAGCAACTGCATTCCTTAACAATTACATCTATGATGGCTATGTGAGAGTAGATAGACTTTTGCTTCACTCACGTTCTGTAGCTGTTGTGAACACGATGGGGCTTAGTATACTGCTCATCAGTGGATCCCTTTAAGTTACTAATATTTTTAAAATATATTTTACTAACCCACCAAGTCTAGTTAGTGCTACTCATATGTGTATGGGTATAGGGTCATTCACTGGAATAGGGAACATCTACCTGGGTCTACACTCCTAAAGAAAATTGACTCTCCCTCTGCCAGCAGCAATTGCTAATTGCTTCTCAACTAGGGATAGAGCTTGTGAGTCCCTTCCCCATTCATGCTGGTCTTCCTAAACTACATAGCATTTTTAACTTATTCCTTGAGAATTTCACACATGCATACCTATATTTCAAACATATTCATCTTAGGATTTCAATAGCTCTGATTTGCCATGACCAAAAGCAACCCGAGAGGAAAGAATTTTCAACTTGGGCATACAGTCCATCACTCATGAAAGTCAGAGCAGGGACTCGAGGCAGGAACCTGGAGGTGGAAACTAATGCGGGGGCTGTGAAGGAGTGATTACTGGCTTGGTCTTCCTGGCTTGCTCACTTTGCTTTCTTGCACATCCCAGAACCACCTGCCCCAGGACAGCACCTTCTGCAGCGGGCTGGACCCTTTCATATACATCATCAATCAAGAAAATTCTCTCTACAGGCCAATCTAGTGGGGACTTAAAAAAAAAACAAACAAACAAATTGAGGTTCTCTCTTTCCAAATGACTCTAGCTTGTGTCAGGCTGATAAAACACAAACAAACACAGGAACTTATATCTTCCAGAGAGAGTATTATTTCTCATGCTGGGTAATTCCACATAAATGTTTGTGTGTGTGTCTGTGTGTCTGTGTGTGTATGTGTGTGTGTTAGGATATTTATAAAATAGGTCTTGTATGGCCTTTTAAAGTGCCCTTAGTTTTGTTTATGCCTCCTTCTCTTTCTTACAGTGCTATTAACATATGTGCCCAGATAGCAAGTCAGCCCTTGTACTCAAGAGTCCTAGAAAAGATGCTTTGCACATTTTCCTCAGCATTACCAGAGAAAGGGGCCATAGTTTTCTCTAGAGAGGAATTGGCAACACTCTAATTAAGTATATTTATCTTGATGTTACAGGATCCTGCCTTTTGACTCTCAACCCCTCTTCCTGTAAGTGATTTCTGAGTTAAAGACAAAGTGGTTTAGATTCAGAGATTGGACTCAGAAGTCATGAGTTTTGTTGGGGTTTCTGCCCTCAGCTTCCTGATCATCCACCCATAAATTAGGTTTTGACAGTACCATCACTGGTTGGCTGCCCATCTACTGTGCCCCTAGCTTGACATGCTCTGTTGCCAACTATCTCTCCATGAGTTGGGCGTGCCTAGTTTGCAGTGACTTACACTCACTGTGCTCACAGTAGAATGTATATCTGTGTTTCCCTTGAATCCCACAGGTTGAAATCCAAATGCTTAGTGGGAAGGGAATAGGAAGCTCTCTGTTTAGGAGGTAACTATGCTGCGAAGGTGGATCTCCTGCGGCTGAGATTAGACCTCTCACCTCTTTCTGTCTCCTGTGTCTGCAGACAGACAAAGCCTGTCTATGAGCTAGGCAGTGGGCTCTTGCCAGACACAGTTTCTTTTAGCACCATGTTACTTGGACTCTAACCTTTATAATGGTATTAAGTAAATATTTGTTGTTTAAGTTACCCAGCCTGTGCCATTTTTTGAAATGACACCCCACCCAGGCTGATTGTGTCCTTCTTGCCTCTGACAATGAAGCATCATCACCACCAGGGTCATCAACTTCATTTTGACTGCTAAGACACTGGTCAGTGCAGTAGCATCTCCTTCCTTGAAACCTGTTTTGTGAAGATCCTCATCATTATACCCATTTCTATCTTATTGCCTTGGTAAATGGGGTGTCTTCTACACAGGGCATTGTCCTGAAAAGTGCATGCATTGTTGAGCAGATTCACATTTGCACATCAACTTCCCTGGCCTGTGTCTGTCAAGGCAACTTTGGAATTTCTACTTACTTTAGTGTGGTATCTTTTAAGAACAATCATAGCTGAATATGTAATGTTGGGCCAGGACATGATGTCCTGTATTACAGGATAGTGTTCTCAGAGTGAGATTCCTTTACTTGACCCAATTCTAGCACCTTAAGATCCAATCCTGTGCATACCTTCCCTAGTTCCAGCATAATAATTTTGTTCTGTCAAGCATCCTGGATTATTTGCTGTCTCAACACATTAATAATCCATTGCATTGTGGCTTGATTGTGTTGACCTCAGATGCCTGTAGGCTTCTCTCTCTGGACCAGTAGGTTGATAAAGAACTTCAGAGGGATTGTATGTTGCCATAAGAGACAGAGGCCTCTTCATCAGCTTCAAGCAAGGGAGTGATCTGAAGTGGCAGGAATCAGTGAGGTACTTCTGTAGACTCCAAGTTCAGACAGATCTGGAGTAGAGGAAAGGACAAAGCACACATAGCTATGGATGTCTGCTCAGAACTTACATGGATGTCTGCTCAGAACTTGCATGGATTCCTGCTCAGAACTTGGACTCCTTCCTTGCATCTTGAGGATTCCTCAAAGACTTTAGCTGGGAGAGCAAAATGATCAAATTTTTGTTTCACTGAACTGCCTACTGCAAGGAGATGTGATTGTAGTTGGAGATGAGTGAAAGGTGAATCTGGGTACACACTCTGGAAGCTGCTATGGGAATTCAGGAAGGTTTCTTGGTGGTTTGGATTAGGTTGATGAGAGTGAAGACCGAGGGAAAGGATGGATGGAAACAAACAGAAAGAAAGATAATGTTGTCCAAATCAAGGGTGACATTGGGTGTAGTCACCAAGAAGAGCAGCAGTTTTAGTGGTGAGAAAAGGAGTCAGTAAGATGAGTTCCATTTGGAATGTGAAACAAGTCCAAATCCTACTTGGCCAACAAGTGACAGTCATTCAATATGAAAGGCAGATGGGAGATGTGGCTGGACTAGATATCAAAATCAAACATGTGGAATAGACCAAAAAGGCAAGGCCTGTGTCTATGCCCCTGGTCATTCATCTTTTACGTGAACCAGTTGGCTTTCATAGTTCTCTTTCGGCTTAGAAATCTGGCGGAAGGTGAAGGGTTGAGGCTCAATGTCTAAGAAAACATCTTGAAAGGACTCTGCAAAAATAACTGATTTTGTTTTGAAGTCAGTGGAATTAAGTCCAACACCAACTTGCTTCTGTGGCAAGAAATAGAAGTAGGGAAATGAAGACTAAGGAGGGCCTGGGGATGCTCTGCTCCCAAATTCCAAGGGAAGGAAATGAGCTCAGGGATGTAGTTGGAAAGGGCATGCAGGCCCAAGGGATGGCAAAACAAAAATCTCTTCTGAAGTATTTGAGTGCCATTTGACTGGGCTTATTGGAGCTTGAGAAAGGAGTAAAATGAAAGAAAATAAGAGAATGAGTTCATCACATCATCTGATGGTGATCCACAGGACAGGGGAAGCAGACAGCAGAGATACAGACACAAGACATTGAGAAGGATTGGTGAAGAAGGCCTGAGCAGAGGAAAGAGGGTGCTGGACTCAGGGAACAGTTGCCCAAGATGCTAAGTACCTGGTGTACACTGCTTACAGCAGCATTGTCTTGCTTTGTGTTGTTGTTATTCTGTGGTGTTGACTGCAAATGCACATGACATTTTAGGGCTTGCAAGCCAATGAATATCAAACGTGGTAACAGAGCTGAAAATACCTGGACCTGTGTAAGATACTGTACCTGTGGAAGAAGGGATTGCTATTTAAGCTGGTTTGGTTAGAAAAATATTCCTTTTGATTAGGAACAGGAGTGAGAAGAATCCATTTTCTCCATTTCCTCTAGTCAAAGACAAAAACTATTCCTTTTGATTAGCAACCTTACGTATTCATCCCCACTTAAAATCTCAAAGGGTTGACTGCTCAGACAATGTAAGGCATGTTTACCTCTCACTCTGTCTCCAGGGGGAACTATACTCCGTGAGTGAGGAATCTCAAAAATGTATTCCAGGTAATTTATGACAGTGGTATTCAGGTTTCATTGTATGTCTTAACTGCATCCACTGGGAACTAATGGGCATGTCAATTATTCTAAAAATCTCAGTTTGAAGATTGTTTCATTGCTGCAGGTGTCTTTGATGAATCAGTGGTGCCTTAATACTTTGTAGACGGGAACAAATGTGATTTGAAGGGAATTTTCACGGGAATCTAGGAGTTGGAAGAAGGGCCATCTTTCTGTGAGGTTTTATCAGTTGATATCTATGCGTGGGCCGCCAGTGGGGGTGAGGTAGGGTGTCAGCGTGATTTCTCCACTGTATTCACTGAAAGGCAGGCACACATTTATGCCCCTGTTTATGCTGTTAACACAGTGAATGAGATTTGTCTTCTTAGCTTAACACAAAACTCCCTGAGGCTGGGCTGAAAAGCTCAGATGATCGTCTCTACGTGGTCTTGCTTAACTCCACCATCTCCAGGCTCCCGACTATGCCCGGTTTCCACTTAGAAGACTGTGGCTGCCATGTGGTACTCTTCACAGATAGAAAAGCCATTCTATTCAGTCTGTCCACTCCTCTTGTTCTCATAGTGTCCTTGATCCATGGCTTGTTTTGTTGTTGATAGTTCCTCTGTTTTCACAATAGTGGTGCCATGCCATTATCATGTTAAGATCATTGTGTGGACCCCACACTTTTAAAGGATGTATTCTTCTCCCCGAGGGCTGCTGAGCCTCTGCAAGGGAACACGATTGCCCTCTCTGTCTTTCATCCTTGCCATTTTGGATGGGCAAGCCTGGGAGTTTCTTACTTGCATCAATTCATCTGTCCCTCTTCTTTCTTCCTTCTAGCACCTGAATCCCCAAGTCAGATGTCTGGGCTGTAACAAGTTCCCCAGAGGAGTCGCCCCCTTCTCTCCAAGGTGGCTCAGCAGCATTTCTACATGTGGCAGGCACATGGCTCCATAGACTGCCTTTGCGTGGGATTGGATGCTGATTGACAAGGCACCAGTGGCAACTAATTTCATATTCCCAGAGCTCAGCTAGGCTCTGCTCCTCACAGGTGGCAAAGGCTGGACTGTGGGCCTGGAGAAACTGGGAGCATCTGGGAGAGTTTTCATATTTCATGTTTCTCTGATGTATTTGAGAGGCCAGGAGGGAAGAGTGTGGGTGGTACAGCCTCTGGGGTGTAAGCGACACTCTGAGAGCATTGCCTTCCTCTTCTGTGACGGCTCCCTGATCTAACAGGAACAGAGGGCTGCATAGAAAATGCCTATACTTTCAAGTCTCTCTGATGTGCTTGGGGACTTGAGCAAACTGGTAGAAAGACCCCCAACATGGAAGTAAGAGAAGACCCTTAAAAATATCTGAAGGCATATTAAAATAAACAGGCCCAACACAATTTTTCACATAGCCGCACAGGCATAACCCTCATGCTTGGAAATCCTGGAGGCTCTATGAATAACTGAAATTCAAGAGAGAGGCTTGGAGAACTATGCTGATGGAAGCAACGATTCTCATATAGTTCCATATGTTATAACCTCCTCTCTCTATGTCACTGTTAATTAGACCTAAGGTATATTAGATGCCATTTTGTTTTGAAACAGGGTCTTGCTATGTAGCCCTGCCTGACCTGAAAGTTATTGTGTAGACAAGACTGGCCTGGAACTTACAAAGATCTGCCTGAATGCCTCAAGAGTGCTATGATTAAAGGAGTGTGGCACTATGCCCGGCCCTAGGTGTCAATTATTCTATGTTCTACCAGGAAGGTAGTTCATCTAGTTCTTTTTTGAGTCAGCATCCCTCAGTGACAAGCCAAATGTGTCTCTGAATTCTCTATGGTGGGCTAGCATACATCATTTGTTCTGCCTTCCCCCAACTGGTGGTTAGATGTGATCTTTGTCCTTCTCTATTGTCTTCTATGCACTTTGGAAAGGTAGATCTGTCCCCTAAGCACCTGGTTGTGCAAATCCATGTAAGAAATGGTGTATGTATTTCAAACAACTGGACCATACTGAACCTAAAGCATTTTGGGGGTGCTCTAAGTTAGGTTACTCTTCTCCCAGTCACTGTGAGTCCCCATGCCTTACAATTTCTGTCCAGGCTGTGCTGTGGTACCTGCTCAGTGTGTGCATCTTGGGAAAAACTCTTTACAGTCTCTTGTTTCTGCTTTTCCACAGAAAAACTTGCCCGCCTCTCCTTCCCTTAGGTCCTCACTGATAGCTAAGTGGTTATCCTGGAACTGAAAGGTGACCAGCTCAAAACAATTTAGGCTATTCTTCCTGGGGGGGGGGGGGCGGTGGTGAATTCAGTGTTAATCATGACAGTATTGAAGCCCTTTAATTGTAAAAATTATATTTGATTCAAGGATGTTATCACAGTTTCTAAATCATATTTTATGCATACGGTCTATTCTCAGGCTGATAGACTGGCTGAAGGACCTTGAGTGGGTCCTACAGATACCAAAACCTTCACCTATGAGGGCATTCCACATAAGATTATTTGATCAGATCACATTTGCTTATGGACCCGAGAAATCCTTACTGGCTTTGGTTGACACAGGAAAGAAGTCTATTCTCCAGTAATCTCCCCAGTCTGGACCATAGTCAGGTCCCTTTCATCAGAGACCCCTGGATCCACTAGATCAGGGTAGTAAGAAGAGTAAGACATACTCAGAGGTACCTGGCAAAGGGACCTTGTAAGCAGCAAGCATTGGGAGGACACTTTGGAGGATGGCATGTCATTGTGCTATTTGGGCTTTTATGGGCAACCCATACAGAGAACAAGAGAAGGCCCCTAGTTAAGAGATAAATAGAGGGCAGACTTGAGATCCTGTGACAGTGCTGAAGAATGGAAAGGAGTGATCTGTCACTTGACAGTAGCCATCAAGGGCTATAGAAGTACTATAGAAAATGTGCTCACCTGCTAACCCTGTCTCAATAGGAGATAAAGAAGGAAAAGGAATTAGGTTTAGTGATGAGAGGTTTCACTCCACTGCTGCCTGCTTCCTGCACACTTGGCAAGGCGAGGCAGAACTTGATGAAGGAAGCATGATGGCAGGGGAGGCTGCTCACTTCGTTGCAGAGAGGCTAGAGCATACATACTCAAGGGCATGACCCAGTGACATAGCTTCTACCATCTGCTAGAGCTTTCACCATCTCCTAGGAGTTAGTTCCAATGGCTGGGTGATAAGCACTTACTACATAGCTTCAGAGAACACTCATGATTCAAGCCTCCATAATGCCCATGTTACAGATGAGGACTAGAAGCCTGCGGAGGTTCTAGAAAGTGTGGCAGAGATTTATGGCTGACTTAGTGCTGGGATCACACCACTCAGTCAGCATGCAGAATACATACACTGTATCTTCTCTCCAGTCACTGTCACACAGGGTACACTGAGCTAATCTCTCAGAGACTCATAGAGGAGGAGAAACATTTCTAAATTTTTAAATCAGAGCTTACTGAGTTACCAGGCTGGTACACAACTACCTGTGGTAGGCTGACTGGTTTTCTTCTTTGCCATACCCCACCCCCACCCCCTGTTTCCATGGCATGATAAGTACAGTCATTGTTATGAAGATGCTGGCTGATGGTTGAGGCTCATTGCAGGACCTGTGTTTATACTGGATATCCAACTAGTTTTGGATCAGAAAGCAGAGAAGGACTCTTAAAGTTTAAGAGGGACATGTACTTATGTCCCATGGTCAAAGGCAGTGCTAGTGGGTCAAGTCAGGTGCTCTGGTCTTCCCTGAGCACTTAAAGCTCAGGAATGCTTAGGACCTGAACATCACTTCCCTATCTCCACAGAGGCCTCCCATTCATACTCCTCTCATGCCACAGTGTCCCCTTCTCTGCACTCCCATCCTTTCTGTGTTCATTTTACATAACTTTAGTATGGGATGATTGAATTTTAGTGAATGTTAAGAAAGTGCAAATTCTGTGACACACACACACACACTCTCCCTCTCTCTTTCTTCCATCTTTAATTTTTTTCAAAGTCTACTTTTAATGGTGGTTCTTAAACGCTTTAACCTCCCTTTTAGCCCACCGGAGGTAGTGGAAAGGAAAAGCTATGGGGGAAGTAAACCTGTTTAGAAATGGTTCTTTGGAGCAATTCCTATGTTTGTTATCTGGAAATAAGCAGTTCACTTCACAGGTCAGCAGCAGCAGCAGCAGCAGCAGCAGCAGCAGGTTGAACCACCTGAAAACACTTCATGTATACACCAGGAGTCCAGTTTGGTAGTGTTGGGATAGCAAATATGAATCAACCGTAGTGGCATGACCTAGCAGAGACAGCCAGGCCTCAGCCTCAGCATGAGTCAGCAGGGACTAGAGCCAACAGGAATGCCAGGAAAAGTCCTCAGCTGTGCCTCTCTCAGCAAAGTGAAGATCAGCAAAGATGAGAGACCAGCAAACATTGCACAACTAGCTCTATAAGCAAGCCAAGCTCCCAGCCTCCGTCACTGTCCCTTGAGTCCTATTTATATCCCTCCAAACATCAAGTGTCATCCACTGGGTCTTGCCTCAGCTGACAGCATTCTGCCAATCAGCCTGAGTCTGCAGAAGCAGCAAGAAACTGCAGTACACCACTTGAAGTTTTTTGGTGTGTTTCTCTCTATTGAGTCCTATCAAATGTAGCTCAACTATGAAATATAAGGTAGACCAAGAGGTGCATGTTGTTAGTGAAGAATTCTCCATCATGGGTCCTTTCATGTGCTTGCTTTAGCAGAACATCCTTTCACCTGTGTCTGCTTCAGTGAAACGTTCCTCCACTAGTCTGATTAAGTCTTTCACCTGTGTTCACTTCAGGAAAACACTCCTTCATGTATTAGCCATAGCAAAACACCATCCAACACAATTGACTTTCCAAAGAACCCTTTAAGTTTCCATTTCATTTTCTCCTCTTCCTTCCTTCCTTCCTTCCTTCCTTCCTTCCTTCCTTCCTTCCTTCCTTCCTTCCTTCCTTCCTTCCTTCCTTCCTTCCTTCCTTCCCTCCCTCCCTCCCTCCTTCCCTCTTTCCTTCCCTCCCTCCTTCCTTCCTTCCTCCTTTCCTCCCTTTCTTCCTCCCTTCTCCCTCCCTTCCTCCATCCCTTCCTCCCTTCTTCCCTCTCTTCCTTCCTTTCTCTCTCTCTCACCCTCCCTCCCTCCTTCTCTCTCTCTCTTTCTTTCTTTCTTTCTTTCTTTCTTTCTTTCTTTCCTTTCTTCCTTTCTCTCTTTCTTTCTTTCCTCAGGGTTTTGTTTCTACACAGAACAGATATTTGAGGGATACTTCTGCACTTGACTGAGCTGACTATCTTATCCCATTACACAGTTTTATCCCTATGAAACAATTCTGGACTTTGGAAGGGGGACAAAGCACTATACTGGGATTTTTGTAGCACATGTTATTAATCTTTGCTTAAAGATAGATGTCTGTATTTTATGCATTGATGTGGATTAGCCATTAATAATAATTGCATTTATTAGCCCATTTTACTGGTGGAGAGAGGAAACCATCTAACCCTAAAGTAGAGGACATGAGGCATAGTTAGGCTTCAGCCCTTAGCCTAGGACTAGCTCTTCTGTAATTCCTTCAGAGGCTGAACTGAGACATTATGTGAGTGACACAAGTTACCAAATGCACTTGGTGGGGATGGTGACTGTAAGTTAGAATTTTCAGGGGTATCTATCCAGTGGAGTGGTTCTGAGGGTTAGCCTGGAGGCTATATACTGACGGAGGAGTATGGAGTCTTATTTATTGACTATAACACTTAATATTTATTCCTTTTTAGTTAATTTTTATATAATACATTTTGATTGCATTCTTTCCCTTCCCAGATCTTCCCCCTTCCTACCCACCCAACTTCATGTTCTCTTGCTCTTTCTCAAAAAACAAAACAAAACAGGAAAAACAACAAAAATCAAAACAGAAACAAATTAAAAATCAATATGATAAAAACCTACCAAAATTAAAAAGTGCACATACATTTAAAAAAAAAAAAAGACAAAACAATCCATGGAGTCCATTTTGTATTGGCCGACTACCCCTGTGCATATGTCCTACCCTGAACTGTGGTTGGTGTAGCATGAGTTCATATTTAAATGCATATTCCCAAGCCTGTCTTCAGGACAGCTGTGTCAGAACACTTGTGGGACTTCCTAGGATCCTGCATCTTCTGCTTGTCCTTGGGTGATACTTGTACTCATGGATGTGGGGGACTAACTGGTCAAATGTCTCCCTACAACAGCATAGAACTTTCAGATAAAAAAGATTTTGGTTACTCTTTTATGAGATGGTTTCTCTTTTCCTGGTAGTTTTCTTTTATTTTTCTAGATATTTACAGTGACATTTAAAAGCAATAAAAGAAATGAATAGTATATTTAAAAAGTCATCAGTTTCTTTGTTCTCGGAATTTGGCAAGGCTTCTCTATAAGTACATGGAACTTGGTGTTTCTAGACATACATATTGTTCCGGTGGATGAGCCTTGAGAAATTGCAAAGGGCAAACGCATGTGCAAAAGGATGCAGTGTGGTAGCAGGCTCCCCATGACACATACCTTTGGGTAGAAGCAAAGAACAGATTTGGGAAGAATCTTTCTGTTGACCCCGTTTTCTTGGAATGAAGTTTAATGACCTTTCTTTCCCACAGATCCTCGGGTTCCCCCCACAAAGTCTTTCAAATAATGTTTCTATGTGTGTGTGTGTGTGTGTGCGTGTGTACCATGTGGAGGTCAGAGGACAATGTGTATGTGGGTCATGGGGATGAAATTCAGACCACCAGGCTTGGTGCTGGGTACCATTTCCTACTGAGCCATCTTATCCCCTGGTCCATTCTCAGTGTAAGTCCTGAGCAGGAGGCAGTGCTGCAGCTAGGAGCCTGGGGACCAGGTGTGACTTCTCTTGACTGTTGGTGTGTCCTCTCCCCTTCCTCAGTGTATGCCTTTATATCCAGGAGTATGAGCAGCTCCTCAGGACATGTGTCTGGCGTACATTTTATCTGTCTATAAAATGGATACTGTAGCAAAGCATCCTCAATGAAACTGCAGGGTTGTTTCTTTTTGAACTGCACTTACAAATATGCTGATAAACAGGCATTCCCTTGAATTGAGAAGTTTGAATTTCTGCCAGGAAGGTATAATGAAACCTGGTCTGTTGCCTTGTTGTAGCCCCGTTTTTTCTTTTAGAGACAAAATTCAAATATTGCAGTCACAAAAAATTGGGTTCTTGTGGCTAAAAGTAGACTTAAGAATCTGAATTTAATTTTATAGCTCATATGGTCTGGTGGTCACACTGAATCCCAGAAAGATAAAAAGGATTTTTCTAAAGTCTTCTAGCTAATCGGCATCAGAGCTGGCAAATTAAATGTCCAGGCTCCTGGTCCACTGTTCATCCCAGAGCAGCTCCAGAAAGGGGCCCACATCATTTGCATCAAGTCATTTTAGCATGCCCATGGTCATGGCAAGGAGTGGAGAGTTCACATCTATGGTCCCAGGCATCAGAAGTTTAGGTGAGTCGGTATCCCTCAGGGTGACATACCTTTTTTTTTTCCCCTCTAGACAGAAACATTTCTTAATAGTAAAACTTGGCCATTGTGTAAACTATACTGGCCTAGGATCTTTGCAAATTTTTATGTGCTAAAAATTAAGACCTAGAAGCTGTTCATTTCTCAACCATTCACATTTGTGACATAGTATTCCAACTGGAAGATGCTAGGGTGCTGCTACAGCTGCCCATCTAGATGCCCAGTGGCTCAGCTGCTTTATGCTCCACTTTCACATCTGTCTGTCTGTCTGTCTGACATGCCTGCCAAGACAGTTGTATAGGAGAATAGGATCACTATTATGGTGATATTTCAAATATTACAAGTTATATGCAAATTACTCAGCTCTACATGGATATTATACATGTCAAGAATACAATAGTCATGGGAAGGAAAATGGAGGGTGGCAGGAGAGATGAGAGTAAGTGGGAGGACAATACCAACGCCGTCCTCTCCTTACAGCTGTAGCCTCAGCTGGCCATCATTGATGATGAATGAATGGGTGACTCCCACTGCTCACATGCCCAGTAACTTCTTCATTCGTGTTGGCCACAACTCAAAGCATAACATCCCTCTAGGATGTTTTCTTTTTCTCATTCCCTGTTCCTGAGTGGAAAAACTCCAGAAAGGTGCAGGGATTACGCAATGGCATAAACTTTCCCAAAGATTTAGAGAGCCGAAGTCATCTGGGTGAGAAAACAAATAAAGAAAATACTAAAATAACATTGGGGGCAGAGGCCCCCTTGGAACCTGCCAAAAAAGATACAAAGTCTGATTAGAATAATTATTTTAATTGAATTATCATTTTAAATCAATTAAAGCTAAGGATTTCAGTGGAAGGATGCCAAATCCTGCGCATGGGATCCATTTGTTGGGCAGTGTGTTGGGGCCCAAATGACATGCATGATTGCTGAGTGTGTTCATGCCCTCCTTTGTAAACACATGCAAACCTCTCACAATTGATCTTCACACCCAGGGCTGCAGAGCTCAGCAAGGTTGAGCCCTGTAATGGGATAACGCAGGGTGATTATGTGGTTTAGTAAATATCCATATATTAAGACCATGTTTGAAGGCTGCCAATAATAGACATGAATGTCCTAGTCTTCCCCAGAGGAAAGATGAATTATTTTAAGAGTTTAGGGCAAAACAAGCCAGGACAGAAAAGATTAGCTCCTTCTACTTCACCCCTTCCATAACTGGTTACCTCTGTAGTCCCTTCCAGGGCACTGGAAGTGCTTCACACAATCTCTGGGCCTCAGCAATAATGTACTTCGAAAGGAGGCTGATTGCGCCGACTGAAATCCATCCTGGCCAAGGGCTGCAGCTGGTTCCATTTACATTTTGTATTTTTGGAGCTTGTGCCTGTTCCAGGGAAGGATGGGATAATTGATTTAAATCAAATTATGAAACATGATACTCTGAATTCCTAAAAACATGTTTCCTGGCTTTGCCTTCAGTAATGGAGTCTTACAGGTACCGTGGAACGGGGCTGAAGCTGAGCCTCTCTTTGGAACCGTGTGGACATTCATGTGTGTGTGCCTATGTGTGCATGTTCAGAGTCTTGCATATACTTGGTCTACATTTGCCTGAAACCATTAAGCGGGTGTGATGTCCTTTTATTATAGGTGAGGAACCACCATTGCTCACTCCAGAAACAGTCACTGATTGGAATAGCAAGCGTCTTGAGTTTCATCTCTGATCACAGAGCTAAAATTAAAGACTGTACTTTGCCTAAATGACAAAGGAAATAGATGAGGGCTCAGCAAAAGATGCTAATAACTTTAAGACTTAGCCGCCTCACACATTCATTTCCATTTGGAAAGACAATTTGCCTCCTAGATTTTAAAAGCTATTTTAGAACAGTTTCAAAATCAAGATCCTTAATGTTGCTTTGCTCCCATCTGTAGTCTAAATTATTTGTAATTAAGTTAAATAGCTTCATATAAATAGTAGACCTATGCAGCCCGGGAATGATTGTTCCCCACACATCCATGCTTTGTGAATTGTCAGTAGCAGCGAGGTCTTTGTAAAGCAGAGCTTGTTGTCCTGTACAGAATGCTCACGCAGAGTTTGAGAAAATGATCCTTGCCCAGATACTGCAGCCTGACTAACCAGAGTCCTCAAAACCAGTCAGACAACTGACGTCAAGTCGTCTCTCTGCGAGTGATGGCTTCTGCAATGTGGGTCAGAGTCTTCATCTCTGGTTGCCTCCGTTTCCTGTTTGTGAAATGGAAAATGAACTGCGTGAAGAACATAAAGGACTTAGGATCATCCTTAGCACGCAGGAAGGTTATTAGCTCTGTTCTGGGTTATCATTGAAGAACAGCCAACACTCTTCCCAGTGATCTATGGTTTCTGCAGTGTTTCCAGGCCTTTCTTTGGGTGGCTTGTTGAGCCCTGCCAGACACAATGGGTAAATAGCCTTGAAGCTTCTCTTCTCTTACAACAGCCCAGCCCAGCCCAGCCCAGCCCAACCCAGCCCAGCCTGGGGCAGTTTGGGAAGGCAGAATGTTCTTCTAACCTTACATACTACAGTGGGCCACACATATCTAAGGAGGCTAACCTCTGCTCAGGCAAGATGCTGAAAGGATGGGTCATTTTTAAACCCTAACTTGACTATATTTTTTCCTTCCTTCCTTCCTTCCTTCCTTCCTTCCTTCCTTCCTTCCTTCCTTCCTTCCTTCCTTTCTCTCTCTCTCTCTCTCTCTCTCTCTCTCTCTCTCTCATGAATGAGGTGCTTAAAACCAAAGTGGGAACTCTTTGGACCAGAAGTTAATTTTGAAAAACAGAAGTTAATTTTGAAAACCGGTCTCTGGGTGTAAGAATACATGCATAAAGGCCCATGATTCCTTCTGCCTTTGTCTTTATCCCCAGCGGCAAACATAGGTGTGGCTCTGCAAAGGGTTTCCTTTTTAAGTGAGCCAGATGTGATCATGATAGCACTGGGGCACTCTTGGGAGTGCCTGGATGCTATGCTCAGTCTTGAGTCCCACTCCCTCATTCCGGGTCTTGAGGCTATTCAAGCAGTCAAGGAGAAGCTTCCAGATGTAGGCTAGTCAAGAGTGTACACGCTTTTACCTTTGAAGGCATGAATTCAACAAGTCATCCAGAAACCCCAACTCTTGAAGGTCAAAATAGACATTGAACATAGCCTGTAGAATTACTATTGGGATACACTTTGGTTTAATAGCTACCCATATTTAAAATGGCATCCTCAGAGGCAGCAGTTCTCAGTCCAATTCTTAGCCCCACTCACCTCTGCTACCATGGCTCAGTGCTTAAGAGCACTGGCTGCTCTTCTAGAGGTTCTGAGTTCAGTTCCCAGCAACCACATGGTGGCTCTCAATCATCTGTAATGGGATCTAATGCTCTCTACTGATATGTCTGAAGGTAGCTATGGTGTACTCACATACATAAAATAAGTTGATTAGTCAAAAAAAAAAAAAAGCTAAGTGTTCTACCCACCTCCACAGCTCATAGAAAGCCCCTTTTTAACATTCAGAACTCTGGCCTCCAGTGTTCATCTCCACATTGATAAAATAATAAGCTGTAACTACTACACTTTTTTTTTTGTTTGTTTGTTTCTCTGTATAGCCCTGGCTGTCCTGGAACTCACTCTGTAGACCAGGCTGGCCTTGAACTCAGAAATCCGAGTGCCTCTGTCTCCCGAGTGCTGGGATTAAAGGTGTGTGCCACCACGCCCGGCAACTACTACACTTTTAAATATCCCTTTTAGATGGTATTTGTTGAATACTCTTTAAAATCGCCACAGCCTTACCTCCCTTCATCTTCTCAGTTTAGCCTTATCAAGCATCTCGACTAAGAACCATAGTCAGAGTTCTCACTAAGACGATGTTACACCCCTGTCAGTAGACCATCATTAATGTACTCTGAGTTTTCTAAATGTTGTTCTGTTCTTGGTATCTATAGACTCATCTGTTCTCTCTAGATTTTGCTGAATAATACTCGATTTTCCAAAATTACAGAGGTTTGTATCTTGTTGATGTTCCATGTCTGCTTGGGGCTAATAATCAGAGAAGAGAAAGGGACTATTTATTGTGGTCACCTAGGGTCCTACGTAAGAGAACAACAGTATTTTTTAGAGTAGTTGGTATCCATTCACCAGGGCAGACACTAAACCAGCACCAAGAGATCTTGGGCTAGAAGCAATGTGAACACAGGGTTTTTACTTATCTTATAATTCCTTGGATATGACCAGTACATTGCCTCTCCGACCCATAGGGTACCTTTAGAACTGTGATTCTACCATGTGTAGAAACCAAGAGTAAGAAGCATTTAGATTACTGTCGGACCTTTTCTTCATTTTCCGCAATTGATCTGTCAGATACAGTTCTCAATTCTGCCCTCCCAAAATGTTTGCATTTATGAGTTAATTAGCTTTCCTTATAAAGGAATGGAAAATCTTGGGAGCCCCTCCTGCACAGCTGTTACACAGCTGCTGCCAAGGCAACTTTCCTCAGTTTGGGGTTCAAGCCTCTGCTTCATAGCTCTCCCTGATGCTTTATATTGTGGCTTCTTTACATCTACAGGACTCAATACATTAGCTTCTTAAAACAGGTCTCAGGGAGCTATGAAAACGTTATGTCTGTTCTTCATTGCTGTCTTTTCCCACAGTTCCATTTCATTTTCTAAATGTCAGGGCAAAGAATTCTGGGTTGAAAGTCACAGCTCCCTAAGCTTTTGAAGTCATGAATCCAGGGTGACCCAGCACCTTTGCACATGACTGGGACCTCAATTAAATCTCCTAAGAATTTTCATTTTAGGGGATGTGGGAGATGGCTCAGTTGTGGAGGAGATAGCTCAACTGGTAAAATACATACAAGCAAAAGGACCTGACTGAAGATCTCCAGCACTCACATAAAAGCCATCTAGTGGCAGGCACATTTGTTTGTTTTTTTTTTTCCTTTTTTTTTTTTGATTTTTAATATTTTTATTACATATTTTCCTCAATTACATTTCCAATGCTATCCCAAAAGTCCCCCATAGCGCCCCCCACTTCTCTACCCACCCATTCCCATTCTTTTGGCCCTGGCATTCCCCTATATTGGGGCATATAAAGTTTGCAAGTCCAATGGGCCTCTCTTTCCATTGATGGCCGACTAGGCCATCTTTCGATACATATGCAGCTAGAGACAAGAGCTCCGGGGTTCTGGTTAGTACATCATGTTGTTGCAACAATAGGGTTGCAGATCCCTTTAGCTCCTTGGGTACTTTCTCTAGCTTCTCCATTGGGAGCCCTGTGATACATCCAATAGCTGACTGTGAACATCCACTCCTGTGTTTGCTAGGCCCCGGCATCGTCTCACAAGAGACAGCTATATTTGGGTCCTTTCAGCAAAATCTTGCTAGTGTATGCAATGGTGTCAGCATTTAGAAGCTGATTATGGGATGGATCCCTGGATACGGCAGTCTCTAAATGGTCCATCCTTTCATCACAGCTACGAACTTTGTCTCTGTAACACCTTCCCTGGGTGTTTTGTTCCCAATTCTAAGAAGGTGCACAGTGTCCACACTTTGGTCTTCATTCTTCTTGAGTTTCATGCGTTTAGCAAATTGTATCTTATATCTTGGGTATCCTAAGTTTTGGGCTAATATCCACTTATCAGTGAATACATATTGTGTGAGTTCTTTTGTGATTGTGTTACTTCACTCAAGATGATGCCCTCCAGGTCCATCCATTTGGATAGGAATTTCATAAATTCATTCTTTTTAATAGCTGAGTAGTACTCCATTGTGTAAATGTACCATAATTTCTGTATCCATTCCTCTGTTGAGGGACATCTGGGTTCTTTCCAGCTTCTGGCTATTATAAATAGGGCTGCTATGAACATAGTGGAGCATGTGTCCTTTTTACCGGTTGGGACATCTTTTGGATATATGCCCAGGAGAGGTATTGCTGGATCCTCCGGTAGTACTATGTCCAATTTTCTGAGGAACCGCCAGACTGATTTCCAGAGTGGTTGTACAAGCTTGCAATCCCACCAACAATGGAGGAGTGTTCCTCTTTCTCCACATCCGCGCCAGCATCTGCTGTCACCTGAATTTTTGATCTTAGCCATTCTGACTGGTGTGAGGTGGAATCTCAGGGTTGTTTTGATTTGCATTTCCCTGATGGTTAAGGATGTTGAACATTTTTTCAGGTGCTTCTCTGCCATTCGGTATTCCTCAGGTGAGAATTCTTTGTTCAGTTCTGAGCCCCATTTTTTAATGGGGTTATTTGACTTTCTGGAGTCCACCTTCTTGAGTTCTTTATATATATTGGATATTAGTCCCTTATCTGATTTAGGATAGGTGAAGATCCTTTCCCAATCTGTTGGTGGTTTTTTTGTCTTATTGATGGTGTCTTTAGCCTTGCAGAAGCTTTGTAGTTTCATGAGGTCCCACTTGTCAATTCTCGATCTTACAGCACAAGCTATTACTGTTCTATTCAGGAATTTTTCCCCTGTGCCCATATCTTCAAGGCTTTTCCCCACTTTCTCCTCTATAAGTTTCAGTGTCTCTGGTTTTATGTGAAGTTCCTTGATCCACTTAGACTTGACCTTAGTACAAGGAGATAGGAATGGATCGATTCGCATTCTTCTACATGTTAACAACAGGTTGTGCCAGCACCATTTGTTGAAAATGCTGTCTTTCTTCCACTGGATGTTTTTAGCTCCCTTGTTGAAGATCAAGTGACCATAGGTGTGTGGGTTCATTTCTGGGTCTTCAATTCTATTCCATTGGTCTATTTGTCTGTCACTATACCAGTACCATGCAGTTTTTATCACAATTGCTCTGTAGTAGAGCTTTAGGTCCGGCATGGTGATTCCACCAGAGGTTCTTTTATCCTTGAGAAGAGTTTTTGCTATCCTAGGTTTTTTGTTATTCCAGATGAATTTGCAGATTGCACTTTCTAATTCGTTGAAGAATTGATTTGGAATTTTGATGGGGATTGCATTGAATCTGTAGATTGCTTTTGGCAAGATAGCCATTTTTACAATGTTGATCCTGCCAATCCATGAGCATGGGAGATCTTTCCATCTTCTGAGATCTTCTATAATTTCTTTCTTCAGAGACTTGAAGTTTTTATTATACAGATCTTTCACTTCCTTAGTTAGAGTCACGCCAAGATATTTTATATTATTTGTGACTATTGAGAAGGGTGTTGTTTCCCTAATTTCTTTCTCAGCCTGTTTATTCTTTGTGTAGAGAAAGGCCATTGATTTGTTTGAGTTAATTTTATAACCAGCTACTTCACCGAAGCTGTTTATCAGGCTTAGGAGTTCTCTGGTGGAATTTTTAGGGTCACTTATATATACTATCATATCATCTGCAAAAAGTGATATTTTGACTTCATCTTTTCCAATTTGTATCCCTTTGATCTCCTTTTGTTGTCGAATTGCTCTGGCTAGGACTTCAAGTACAATGTTGAATAGGTATGGAGAAAGTGGACAGCCTTGTCTAGTCCCTGATTTTAGAGGGATTGCTTCAAGCTTCTCACCATTTACTTTGATGTTGGCTACTGGTTTGCTGTAGATTGCTTTTATCATGTTTAGGTATGGGCCTTGAATTCCTGATCTTTCCAAGACTTTTATCATGAATGGGTGTTGGATCTTGTCAAATGCTTTTTCCGCATCTAAGGAGATGACCATGTGGTTTTTGTCTTTGAGTTTGTTTATATACTGGATTACGTTGATGGATTTCCGTATATTGAACCATCCCTGCATCCCTGGGATGAAACCTACTTGGTCAGGATGGATGATTGTTTTGATGTGTTCTTGGATTCGGTTAGCAAGAACTTTATTGAGGATTTTTGCATCAATATTCATAAGGGATATTGGTCTGAAGTTTTCTATCTTTGTTGGGTCTTTTTGTGGTTTAGGTATCAGAGTAATTGTGGCTTCATAGAATGAGTTGGGTAGAGTACCTTCTGTTTCTATTTTGTGGAATAGTTTGTGAAGAACTGGGATTAGATCTTCTTTGAAGGTCTGATAGAACTCTGCACTAAACCCATCTGGTCCTGGGCTTTTTTTAGTTGGGAGACTATTAATGACTGCTTCTATTTCTTTGGGGGATATAGGGCTGTTTAGATCATTAACCTGATCTTGATTCAACTTTGGTACCTGGTATCTGTCTAGGAACTTCTCCATTTCATCCAGGTTCTCCAGTTTTGTTGAGTATAGCCTTTGGTAGAAGGATCTGATGGTGTTTTGGATGTCTTCAGGATCTGTTGTTATGTCTCCTTTTTCATTTCTGATTTTGTTAATTAGGATGCTTTCCCTGTGCCCTCTAGTGAGTCTGGCTAAGGGTTTATCTATCTTGTTGATTTTCTCAAAGAACCAGCTCCTTGATTGGTTGATTCTTTGAATAGTTTTTCTTGTTTCCACTTGGTTGATTTCACCCCTGAGTTTGATTATTTCCTGCCGTCTACTCCTCTTGGGTGAATTTGCTTCCTTTTGTTCTAGTGCTTTTAGGTGTGTTGTCAAGCTGCTAATGTGTGCTCTCTCTAGTTTCCTTTTGGAGGCACTCAGAGCTATGAGTTTTCCTCTTAGAAATGCTTTCATTGCGTCCCATAAGTTTGGGTATGTTGTGGCTTCATTTTCATTGAACTCTAAAAAGTCCTTAATTTCTTTCTTTATTCCTTCCTTGACCAAGGTATCATTGAGAAGAGTGTTGTTCAGTTTCCACGTGAAGGTTGGCTTTCTATTATTTATTTTGTTATTGAAGATCAGCCTTAGTCCATGGTGATCTGATAGGATGCATGGGACAATTTCAATATTTTTGTATCTGTTGAGGCCTGTTTTGTGACCAATTATGTGGTCAATTTTGAAGAAGGTGCCATGAGGTGCTGAGAAGAAAGGTATATCCTTTTGTTTTAGGATAGAATGTTCTGTAGATATCTGCCAGATCCATTTGATTCATAATTTCTCTTAGTTTCTCTGTGTCCCTGTTTAGTTTCTGTTTCCATGATCTGTCCATTGGTGAAAGTGGTGTGTTGAAGTCTCCCACTATTATTGTATGAGGTGCAATGTGTGCTTTGAGATTTACTAAAGTTTCTTTAATGAATGTGGCTGCCTTTGTATTTGGAGCATAGATATTCAGGATTGATAGTTCCTCTTGGAGGATTTTACCTTTGATGAGTATGAAGTGTCCCTCCCTTTCTTTTTTAATGACTTTGGGTTGGAAGTCAATCTTATCAGATATTAGAATGGCTACTCCAGCTTGTTTCTTCATACCATTTGCTTGGAAAATTGTTTCCCAGCCTTTCATTCTGAGGTAGTGTCTATCTTTTTCTCTGAGATGAGTTTCCTGTAAGCAGCAAAATGTTGGGTCTTGTTTGTGTAGCCAGTTTGTTAGTCTATGTCTTTTTATCGGGGAGTTGAGTCCATTGATATTAAGAGATATTAAGGAAAAGTAATTGTTGTTTCCTGTTATTTTTGTTGTTAAAGTTGACATTCTGTTCTTGTGGCTGTCTTCTTTTAGGTTTGTTGAGGGATTACCTTCTTGTTGTTTCTAGGGCGTGGTTCCTGTCCTTGTATTGGTTTTTTTCTGTTATTATCCTTTGAAGGGCTGGATTTGTGGAGAGATAATGTGTGAATTTGGTTTTGTCGTGGAATACTTTGGTTTCTCCATCTATGTTAATTGAGAGTTTGGCTGGGTATAGTAGCCTGGGCTGGAATTTGTGTTCTTTTAGTGTCTGTATAACATCCGTCCAGGATCTTCTGGCTGTCATAGTCTCTGGTGAAAAATCTGGTGTAATTCTGATAGGCTTGCCTTTATATGTTACTTGGCCTTTTTCTCTTACTGCTTTTAGTATTCTATCTTTATTTAGAGCATTTGTTGTTCTGATTATTATGTGTCGGGAGGTATTTCTTTTCTGGTCCAGTGTATTTGGAGTTCTGTAGGCTTCTTGTATGTTCATGGGCATCTCTTTCTTTAGATTTGGGAAGTTTTCTTCTATAATTTTGTTGAAGATGTTTCCTGGTCCTTTGAGTTGAAAATCTTCCTTCTCATCCACTCCTATTATCCGTAGGTTTGGTCTTCTCATTGTGTCCTGTATTTCTTGGATGTTTTGAGTTAGGATCTTTTTGCATTTTACATTTTCCTTGATTGTTGTGCCGATGTTCTCTATGGAATCTTCTGCACCTGAGATTCTCTCTTCCATCTCTTGTATTCTGTTGCTGATGCTCGTATCTATGGTTCCAGATTTCTTTCCTAGGGTTTCTATCTCCAGTGTTGCCTCATTTTGGGTTTTCTTTATTGTGTCTACTTCCCTTTTTAGGTCTAGTATGGTTTTGTTCATTTCCATCATCTGTTTGGATGTGTTTTCCTGTTTTTCTTTAAGGACTTCTACCTGTTTGATTGTGTTATCCTGTTTTTCTTTAAGGACTTCTACCTGTTTGATTGTGTTATCCTGTTTTTCTTTAAGGACTTGTAACTCTTTAGCCATGTTCTCCTGTAATTCTTTAAGTGAGTTATTAAAGTCCTTCTTGATGTCCTCTACCATCATCATGAGATATGCTTTTAGATCCGTGTCTAGCTTTTCCGGTGTGTTGGGGTGCCCTGGACTGGGCGAAGTGGGGGTGCTGAGTTCTGATGATGGTGAGTGGTCTTGGTTTCTGTTAGTAAGATTATTACGTTTACCTTTCGCCATCTGGTAATCTCTGGGGTTAGTTGTTGTCGTTGTCACTGTTTAAAGATTGGAGCAGAAGCTGTGTTCCACTCACCAGAAGTCTTAAGATCCTGTGGCGGGTGTTGTGGGTAGCTGGCGAGTGTCAGCCGACCCTGCGCCCTAGCTACCCTGGTGCTTTTCTGACCGGAAGAGGCTTGTGGCCCTATGTAGGCCGGATTTCTCTCTCCCCAACCAGAGCAGTCTCAGGTCCCGCGTGATTGGACTGGAGCAGAAGCTGTGTTCCACTCACCAGCAGTCCCAAAATCCTGTGGCGGGGGTCGTGGGTAGCTGGCGGGTGTCAGCCGACCCTGCGCTCTAGCTACACCGGTGCTGTTCCAGCCGGATGAGGCCTGTGGCCCTACTCAGGCCGGTTTCTGCTTCCCTAACTAATGCAGTCTCAGGTCCCGCGCGCAATTGGATTGGAGCAGAAGCTGTGTTCCACTCACCAGAAGTCTTAAGATCCTGTGGCGGGTGTTGTGGGTAGCTGGCGAGTGTCAGCCGACCCTGCGCCCTAGCTGCCCCGGTGCTTTTCTGACCGGAAGAGGCTTGTGTCCATTTTGTTATTTTCTTTTAGAAAGTCCACATTATTTTATTATCTTCTAAAACTAATTTTTATTTTAAAAATATTTGGATTATATGATTTAAATTTTTTATTAGTGTTTATTCATTGATAAGCATTACTGAGAGGTTTGCACGTTCTCTCTCTTGTTCTCAATCTCTTCGTTTTTGAGACAGGGTCATTGTGGATCCCACTGTCCTGGCACTCTCCAGGTAGCTCAGACTGGCCTCAGCTGTGTAGCAATTTTCCCTTCCCAGCCCTCTGACGCCTGGGCTTATGGACGTGAAACACCATGCTTGGCTTTAAGCGATGGCTTCCTTACAACTTTTCATTGAAGTATGTCCTGTAATTCTCCACCTCAACTTTATTTCTCAACCCAATCATTCCCTTCCTTTTCATGAATTGTCCCATATTTTCCAATAGCTATGAGGAACAAGCCAGTAAGCAGCACCCCTCCATGGCCTCTGCATCAGCTCCTGTCCCCAAGTTCCTGCCCAGCTTGAATTCCTATCTCGACTTTTTTTTTAAATGATAAACTGTGATGTGGATGTGTAAGCCAGATAAACCCTTTGCTTTGCAGGTTGCTTTGGTCATAAGGTTTCATCACAGCAACAGTAACCCTAACGTGTGTGTGTATGTGTGTGTGTGTATGTATGCATTCTTGTACATGTATATATGATATACATATATATATATATTCCTTTATATGTCATAGCTATATCTATGTATACCTATATATTTCATATCATTATATATCATATATTCCTTGGCTCACATGTGAGAGAAAACATACAATATTTGTTTTTCAGGAGCTGAGTTATTTTTCTTAATACATAATGATCTTCAGTCCTTTCATCTGTTGTTTGAGTCACAAAAATTGCCCACTGAATCTACGATTTCAGATCATTCTTAGCAGACATGATCATGAACTTAAGTTTAGCACATTTCTAGAACATATATTTTTGTCCTATAGAAGGTGAGTCTATTCTTATGGATGAGTTTAAGATAAGGGCGGCCATCCTTCAAGTTCAGAAAAGCCTAGTCATTGTTTGAGAGGTTGAAACTAGGTTCAACTCATCAGAGCTCACAGTGGATGCTGATAAGCCTTTTCTAAGAAGTCAGGCAATAAATACCGTAGGCTTTGCGATGCAAGGCGCTTTCTGTGCTACTCAAACCTGCTGTCAGAGCGCAGCAATTACCACGGACAATATAGACGCGAAACGGCTTGGCTCCACTCCTGTAAAATTTATGCTAGAAAATGGCGGTTGGTGTAAGTATGGTTTGTGGACACCTGACTTGGCGCGTTGTGGGGAGAACGAGCAAAAAGGGCAGGGAAACCCGCAGAAGCACACTGCAGAGGAGAGAAGTCATGCCTCCAGAGTGGCTGAACTCGCTGAACTCCACGAGGATTTTCATTGGCTGGCTGGCTGGCGGCCGCAGGTTGCCTCTCAGGATGCGTGCTCTCTCTCCCTTTCCTCTTCACAAGCTCTGATAATTTTCCTTCACTCTCATTGATTCCCGTCTCTTAGTTAGGAAGTGACTTCAAACTCCCAGTCTTATACCTATGAGAACCCAGACGCTAGATGGTTAACAGTAATGTCTTTAATTATTGCTCCGTTCAGGGTGACTTTGAGTTTGTGGATGTTCTTTCCTCCTCATAAAATGCGTAATGTATACAATGGACACACCTCCTTTCTGAGCCTCATCCCTTGCCTCATCTGGGGTGTGGTTCAGAGACTGAGTGAGGATTGTGATGTCTGTTGTAAATATCCCTTAGCAGCAAAAACAACACTTCAACAATTTGTTTTTAAATAGTCATATCAACATGTCATTACATCAAAAATAGTAGTCTAGTTTTATAACAGGTTTTATTTTTAAGCTGGTGTATATTTACTGTACACAATAGCAGGTTTCAGGGAGACATTTTATACACATATATAAGGTCTATCCCTATGTGTGAAAAGGATAATTCAAAACAGTATTTACTCTGACTTGATTAGAAATAGAAATAAATGGGCTGGAGAGACCGCTTAATGGCTATGAGAACTAGCTTCAAAATCATGAGGACCAGAGTCAGATCCAAGCACCCATTAACAAGCTAGGCATCCATTAACAAGCAAAGCATCCCACAGACACCTGTTAAGCCCAGCTGGGAGTGATTAGATATCCCCTTCTGGCCTCCTCAAGTAGAGGCATGCACACACAGAGGTACACACATATGAAAAAAAGCTTCTTTTAAAGGAAGAATAATAATCAAACATCCATAAGATAAAGAGAAAACCACCCAGTTCCAAAGATATTTAAATTAGAAGAATCCATGTAAATCCATACTTACCATTCTCTTCATAAAAAAGTTATGCTTTAAAATTTTAATTTCAAAAGGATATAAAAATATGATATTAATAATAAATTATAATCATATTTATTTTATTTTAAAATTTATTGATCTTTACATTTATATTTTATTTATTATTATAAATTGTAATATTATTTATTAATAAAATTAACAAATAATATTATTATTTACTAAAACCCATTTCCTACCAAGGGAACACAGCTTCTTAGAAAAATAGGATTTCTATGTCTGTGGAAAGAAAAGTGCACAGTGAGTAGAGGAGTCCTTCAACCAAGCTCTCAATCATAGGTAAATGTCTCAGAAGGACTCAGGGGATCTACTCAGAAAGCTGGCAGCAGGGATTGAAGCACTGAGAAGAATTAAATGCAATGGATATAAAATATTCATAATAATATAAAAAACAATTATCAAAACAGAAATCCATATCGAAACCATACGCCCTGTAATACCTTATAGTGAGATTAGAAAGGAGCCAGCTTGCAGTAAAATTTAGGCAGTAGAGAGAGTCTAGAGCATGTCCCGGTTTTCCTTCCTGTAGGTGCAGAACACAGAACAGGTAGACAACCAGCTGATGGGAAGCTTCTCACAGGAATATTTCAAGTAGAAAGAAAGAATCAGTAAAAAAGACGAGGTGTGACAACTGAGATGAACCCGATTTCTGTGTATCTCCGGTTTGGTGTGTGCATGTGTTGGGAGTGGGCCCAGTCTCCTTCGAAGCCATTCAGGTCTGCAGTTGGAATATTAAATACCTGTGGTGAGGAGGCACTCCGTGCTGTACCCAAGCTTAGTGTACAGGAGTAGTGAGGTGGTGGCCCTGCCCCTGGGGCTGCAGTCTGAAAGCCTGTGATCTGGGTAGAGATCAACAGTCAGTGTCTGGTTTCTCTGCCCCTCCCCCACAAGACATAGCCTCACCTTGTAGCCTAGCCTGGCTTCAAACTTGTGATTCTCCTGTCTTAGCTCCCAAGTTGGTGAACTTGTGTGTGTGTAAGTATACTACCATTTCTGGCTTGATGAGCGTGTGTGTGTGTGTGTGTGTGTGTGTGTGTGTGTGTGTTCAGATACATTTGGTCTGGAGCTCAAGAGGGACACACTGAGGCGGATTGTTCTTTTTAGGTAAGAGCTTTATTAGGCAAGTTTTTAATGTCATGGAAAGGCAGCATGGCAGAGGCTCTTAGGAGAATTCAAGCGTCCATGGGGGGCTGGGCGTGGTCCCTTCTTTCAGGCTTCAGAGCAAGAGGGAAGTCCCATGCCATGTGCTTGATGAGTACTTTATAGCGTGTGCTTGCAGTCAGGCTGTGTCTTAGTCCCCAGAGGGCTATGGGGAGGGAGGAGGTGGCAGAGAGGAGGAGAGAAGGAAGAGTGAAGAGAGGGGTGCAGAGACAGAGGACACAACCTCCAAAGGCACACAAACACCCCTAGAGATTTATTTTCTTCAGCTAGATCCCATCCTTTAAAGTTTTTCCCCTTTCTCAACCTAGCACCACCATCAAGGCTTGGGATCAAGAGTCCAAAATATGACCAGTGGGAAATCTTTCCTATTAAACTACAACGACCATTACTAAGAAATGGCATGGTCCACGGTGTAGGTCTGCATTACATAAAATCCCTCAAAGGATCTTGACTAGACTCAGTTTTTATCAGAATTAAGTAGTGCTTGCTGCTTTAATGACTCTGCCACCCTCTTTCTTCACAACAGTGACAGATCCTCTCTTGAACCACAGTTTAGTTAAGCCCTTATTTACTTTTCTCCCAGGTGGGCATGGGGTTCATGCAACCTCTGTGTTTGTCAGGCCTTGCAAAAATTCTGCTAATTTTGTTTGGCCAAACTCCTCTATACCTGATTGTCTTTGGTGCCTGATTAAGTTCCTCATGGCCCCAGCACCCCTTAGGTCTTGATCACCTTGGCCTGACTTATCAAGACTCCTGGAGTATGGCTTACCTGTGATGTCTCTTCTTTGTTATTCTTCATCTGTAGCTCCTCCCTCCATCCCACTTCTGGGCCATCCATTTCTGCTTGATTCTTTTTGGAGGCCTCCTTTGATCTATTGCAATAATTTTTCTTTTCTGAAAAGAATCTGTAGTCACTTTGCTGTTCAGCTCTGGTTTTTCTGTGATACCAACAGGAGTGTGGAGGCTTTCTTTTTTTCTCTGCCCATCCCGTCTTTGGGGTTTGCCTGGAATGCTGATTCTTGCCTGTATGGATGGATCCAAAGATCCCATCAAACATGGACCAGCCCCCAAACTGTCTTTTTCATATTCTGCAATCTCACTTCCCTACTAAGTTACCATAACTAAACTAGGATATGTGAAATTCTCTTTTGCCTTTAAATTTTTATTCCTTAATACTATTTAAAACACAGGGGACTGCCATTGTAACTTTTCACTTGGGAGTCCCATGCCTTCTGTATGTTAGCTTTTGACTTCCATATAAAAAGGTTCAAATTTTTTGTTTTGTTTTATGAACTTTCTGAAATGTTCTTGATGGTGATACAATACACCAGTAAGTAAATACTGACTTAGGGAGTGATTTTCTTTTGTCTAACTTCAGCATTCAGGGAAGAACACAGCGGCAGCCATCACTCTGTGGGGCTGTGTGGTGTTAATGTAAGGTTTTGATTAGAGACTTTTCATCCCCCGTTCTCCACTTATTTTATCAACTCTCAGAATTTTCACTAGTTCTGCAAAGGCATCCCAGGGGGAATCCACGCCATGTTTTAATGGCTCGGGGACAGACAGGATAATGCTACATATCTCTGAGTTTCTTTACATCCGGGCATTTACTCTGTATGCCTCAGGGTCCAGGTAAAATGTTGGCTTGGGTGGCTGATTTGAAACCTGAGCCTCCCACACATCTGCTGTGGACACTGACTGCGGCAGAGAAAGTGACTTCTCTTCAAGTTTTATTTGGGTCATAAAAATTCATGCTGTGTACCGCCTCTTTCGGAATCCGTTCCATTAAATGTGGCTAGGTCCAGAGTACACTCTGGAGGAAGCCAGGAAGGACATTAAAATGCTTAGTCTATGACACACTTCCTTATTTTTGTCATTTTGACATTTATGTGTTGTTTCATTAGGGATTTTTAAGAGAAGACCCCTTTTCGGCAAGAAGTTTTCCCCAGATCGCCGTAAGAACCCACAGTTTATAATCAAACAGCTGTCTGGATTGCATGTCAGCTGAGCCGGACCACCTGCTGGCAGTTAACCTCTGGAAGGTTATTATGAGACAATTGTTGTTGTTGTTTGTTTAAAAAGTTTCAGAACTTAAGGAAAATATTAGTAATGAGTGACTTAACCTGTTCTGTTTACTGTTCCCCTCAGCTTGCAGATGGCGTTCGGGCCAGAGGGAGGATTCCACTAAAGCCAACACTATTTTGCACTTGTTTTGGAGACAAACCATAAAAATAGGCTTGGCAGCAAAGAGTCTGCCCCGGGAGGAGGAGCGGGCAGCATTGCAAAAGCCCTTTAAAAGGAAATAACCGTTTGTGGTGACTGGATGCAAATGTACCATCTCAACGCAGCCCTTGGATTCCACACGTGGTCCATATTAAGCTGAGGTCTGGCAGAGCCGCCCACCTTCGGAGCATGTGTCTTTCAGCCATGGCATTCTGGAGTTTGCCATCTGTTTTCTTCACTTCCCTGCTCATCCCTCTCACCAATGGGGGAGACGGCTGAGAGTTCTTTCAGACAGCCGCTGGGGGATAATTTTCTAAGTCCTATAAAACCCAGTCTCTGCACATCTTTTTGTATGAACCGATTACAAGGTGACCTGCCTCTCTCCTCGGGTCTATGGGGTCTGAATGCCCTTTGCAGAGGCGGAAATGGCTTTTTTTTTGTGGTGCAATTAGGGACAGCCAAGGATAGCAGCTAGCAGGATGAGATATTCTGTGAGGGTCAGAAAACCCCATTTCACCCCTATTCTCAGTGTCTTGAAAAGTGACCAGCTGGTGGTGGGCACTCTCTAAATATAAGCGAATGAAAACCAGCACTACTATCTTCTCCTCCTCCTGCTCCTCCTCCTCCTCCTGCTCCTCCTCCTCCTCCTCCTCCTCCCGGTCCTCTTCTTTCTGCTGCTGCCGCTTCTCCTCCCCTCCTTTATTGTCCGCTTACTTCCTTGTTTATCACTCAAGTAACACAGTGGTTAGGAAATGTGGTTGACTCTCAGCATTCGCATCACAAAAGTGTCAAAATCTTTTCTGGCTGTGAATTACAGAACATTTAGGGTTGAATATTTGAGCAAAAGCCTGCAGCAGCTGACCTACAGAGCCAAAGAAAATGAAAGAAGGAAATCTGATTTGAGTCTGAAGCAACAGTATGGGTCTAACTGGGCCGCTGGGCAAGTTAACTCACCTCTGTGATTCTCTACTTCTGTTATACAGTGGAATCAGGTCAGGTTTCCTACAGGGATTTTTGTTGCCCTGTGAAAGTAAAGCCTGGTGCAGAAGAGAGGCCATGTTTACTACTGTTATTAATGGACTGTTGTTACCCCTCTGTACTGGCTACTTTTGTGTCAACTTGACACAGCTGGAGTTATCACAGAGAAAGGAGCTTCAGTTGGGGAAATGCCTCCATGAGATCCAGCTGTAAGGCATTTTCTCAATTAGTGATCAAGGAGGTCCCCTTGTGGGTGGTGCCATCTCTGGGCTGGTAGTCTTGGTTCTATAAGAGAGCAGGCTGAGCAAGCCAGGGGAAGCAAGCCAGTAAAGAACATCCCTCCATGGCCTCTGCATCAGCTCCTGCTTTCTGACCTGCTTGAGTTCCAGTCCTGACTTCCTTTGGTGATCAACAGCAATGTGGAAGTGTAAGCTGAATAAACCCTTTTCTCCCCAACTTGCTTCTTGGTCATGATGTTTGTGCGGGAATAGAAACCCTGACTAAGACACCCACTATGAATATTATTATAGCAATGCTATGGTCATTATATTACTTCTTTCTCACACTCACTGAGAAAATTCCCACCACCCACAGCATTTTGTGACAGAAACTGCACAGATTTGGCCAGTTCTGGTCTCTCCCCAGTAACTGAATAACTGAGAGTCAGTCCTTTGACTTCTGAACTTGGCTGTTCCCATGTGTAAAGTTAGAGAAATGATTTTGCTGATAATACCTGGTAGAGAAACTTTGGATAAAATGAGCTTTTTACATCTGATTCCTTTGTAGAAATTTACTGGTTTTATCAATAAATAGTGCAAAACTACTTGGTCCACTGTTAAATATTTAAGAGCTCATTGTTTGGTTCTGCTCATTTCACCTAAACAAGTATTATGCAATTGCTCTGCCCAACCTCGAGCTAAATGCAGCTACACCTATATTCAGGGGAGCTTTGAGTGTGGTTATGGAAACCATCCCAAAACTGCACTCAGCTAACTCTGTGATGCTGAAGTTTCTGTAAGCTAACTTTGTTCCATGTTCCATATTGATCTCTCAAGACAAAGATGGTAGAGACAGGTGAGAGAGAGAGAGAGAGAGAGAGAGAGAGAGAGAGAGTAGTTCCATGCACTTGCATTTGTAAAGGACTCTCATGCTTGGGTTGTGCTAGAGCCATCCTAGGAGAACTTGAGGTCAGGGCTTTCACTATTTCATAGCTCAGCTCCTGCAAATGACAATGAACTTTGATCTTCTCTTATGAGTGTCCTAAGAGTCTTTTCCTCCACTATGGCGCCATAGATAGATTGCTGAGTAGGAGCTCCCACGTAGCTTCTATCGAGTGGATGGAGGGTGCCTCAAGGCCTTATCGTGCCCATGATACTCTCATTCTAGCTGTTAAATCAATGCTTATCTAAAAAATAAGTATTGAAAAAATACCTAAACATACGTTGAAGTCAAAGCCTGTGCTTGCTCTGCAATTGTATGACATGCATAGTTATGGCCATACTCGCCACTTATCCCATTTGCCATTTATTCCATGTACTCAGTGCTTACAGGAGATTTTTGTAGACGTAGGGCATGCCATTCATTTACAAGTCATTCTTCTGCTTGCTAGTAGCATCCATCTTCACACTTGTGAGTAAAAATAAGTAGAATGTTATAAGCACAGAGTGCTGTCCTTATTTTCTCCTTGTGTTCTCAGTGCCATTCGCTGTAAGGTAGTAATACGGGGAGATGCAGGGATGACATGAGTATTTGTATATGCCCATTGGTTGTTCTTCACTTATTAGTAATCCTGGAGATCTCAATGGGTGCTCTAGCACTTTCATATTTTATAAAATTGCTTCTTTTTCTTCTAGTTCCAAGGCATGTGTGGAGTATAGCTCCTGATGACATTTCAAGACTCCTCCAAGTGTCTAATGTGTAAGTGGTACCCAGTTCTGGGCATAGGTTCCATGTGCTGGAAGTCTAGTGGGCTTCTAGGAAGACTGCAAACCAACAGGTCTAAGACCCTCTGGGGTCAACTTTTTGTCCATCAAAGGAGACTCTTTTTTCAAAGTTCTGTTCTTATTGGTCTGAGAGAGTGAGTTTTACATCTGTGGAGAACTTTCCAAGTTCAATACAGCTGCACATCTTGGGAAAGAGGGACAGTCTGTTGGGTGTGGTGTGTCTGTTGGATCTGAGCAGAGCCTGCTGCACTCATTGTAGAGGAAGACTATTCAGCAGAGAGGCAATGAAGAGCTTGTCTTAGGAGCTCTTATTGAGAGCTAGCTTACTCTAGTTCCTGGCCATGCAAAGTGCTAGAGAGCAATTTATATTACCAGCTAGGACAGTAATATTGGGAGCTTACAGAGATGACAGAGTAATCTTGTTAGCTAGACTACTTTTCTATATTGAAAATATAAAGTATTCTGCATCAAATCATATAATCCATGTTTCCCTTTCTCTCTTTAATTTGATTATGAGCTATTGCCATGCTTTGCCATAAAATATGAAAGTTTTACATTCTGATAGTTTTTCAAATGCTGATTTTACTTTCTGTGCAAATACTTCAAATCTTTCCAGCATAATTATTTAGCAGCCTTTTCAGGTTAATTATTGTCATTAACAATATGAGTCCTATGAGGGAATATCAATTAAAATATGCACAGCTGAACTTTCAAATGAGTAAATAATTTAGTTTTAGAAAATGACTGGAAACAGCAGGGTAACAGTCAAAAGGGGAACAATTATTTTAATGCTTATTTGACAAATGAGTCATTTTTACAGCAAATTAGATTCTTATCATAGCACCCCTACTGGTTACCACAGGAAAGCTGTTAACAGGAGTTTTTAAAATAAAAGCTGTTAAGTTATGCATGCAAAGTTAAGGAAATCATTTGTATGAGGGAAAGGTGATTAGGATATGCATTGTTAGCTGATGGAATACTGCCACTGGGATCTAATTAGGGCCATAAATCACACAAAATGATGTGTGTATATAGGGCTGGAAGGATTAGACTGACGTGTGCTCTTGACAGCACAAGGACCAATTCCTCCAACTTTCCTGTCTGCATTTATCTTTGTACTGGCCAGACCCTAAAGTCCTACTCAACGGCAGGGTGGGATCGAAGCCCAAGTTACAAATCTCTGCCAAAGTTGCTGGAGAGATTTCTAAAATGGGCTCCTATCCTTCCTATTAGGGAAATACTCCAGAAACATAGATGGTAGCCTTTAAGCTTTGACATGAATTTCAGCTCATACTTGGTCAATTTAATTTGGTTAATTTAAAAAAAAATTGTCTCAATAATTTTAGAAGGGAAGGAGAAAGAGAGGACCAGAGGAATTTGTAGAAACCATGTAATATTTCTAAGATATGAGTTCAGAGTTTCAAAAGTCAGATAAGTCCGTGCACTGGTTCCCAGCTCTTGCTCACGTGCCCGAAATCCTGACCTGAATTCTTACCAGATCAGTTTAGTCTTCTCCAGGACACACATTGAAACCACATCCTTCAGCTTGTGTGGAAAGTTACATCAACTGAGTTTTATGGAAGTAGCTCACTGACCCCAAAACTCAGACCCGGAGACAACATGAGGGCACACTGCTGCCACATTGGTATCTGCAGGGCAGGTGGACTTGCCTGATGGACACGCTGGACCCTTCCAGGTGGGCTGTGTGGGAAGCTGGTGGGAGAGTGGCTGTTTGTGCTTTCACAGGTTCTGCAGGTGACGCTGATGCACGCCCAGGCTTGAGAAAGCCTCACTTAGGCTAATCCCCGGGAAACTGACAGTGAGTCTTGTGGGAGATTCCACAGTGATCCTAAGGCATCTTTAGGACTTAAGGGTCTTTAGAAGGCAGCAGCCCTGCCCTCCCCGCCAACTCCCATCTTTGTTACCTGTGGGTGTGAGTGTGTGCTTTGGGCTTAGAAAATCAGAGTTTGATGTTTCATCGTAAATGAGTTTGGAGCTAAGTACAAGGAGAGAGACACCAAGAACCATTAGTTTATAAATATGCTATACATTAAAGTCTTGATTTAGTTAAGATTTAAGCAGCAAAAATATTAAAAGACACTAATTAGTTTTTCTAATTCTAATTATAAATTATATAAAAATAGAAATCATAATTATCTAACCCATTTACACTCCGAACCCCGCCTGGGAAACAGCTGCATTTATCATTAAGAGAGTTCCATTAGCAGTAGAGACTTCATGTCAGCTTTTCTAGAATTTTCGGCTTTGGAGGTAAATAGCTCATCTTTCCCCTCAGCAGCATTCTGATGTCACTTCTTGATGAGCAACATCATGGGTATGCCTTGATCATCATTGAGGAGCCCAATTCAGCTCAAACTGTGCCCTTTTATCAAACTGTACCTTTGCCTTCTGCTGATCACTAGACACAAGTGCTTTCCACAAGCCATTCAATATTGATAAAGTGAACTTCCCCAACTAAAGCAGTTCTGCAGAAGCTCCCAGCTCATCTGGATGGGGTTAGAAGGTGGAGGTGAGGGTATGGGTGTCAGATAGGGGTATACAAAGTAGTTTTTTTTGGTTTTGTTTTGTTGTTTTTTTTTTTTTTTTAAAGCAACTTCTAACAAAGAGTAAGCTAGGGTCTGGGGTATAAGGTTTAGCCAAATAAGGTAGACTGAGGACCACATTTTGGAAATAGCATGTCCAGGCTTCTCCACTTAGGAGGAGTCTAGGATGGCTAACTGTGTAATTGCATCTCGGCAAGATGGGAAAGGGTTATCTTGATTTGGAGCATCCTGTAGCACCACTGTCCTTACAGGGCTTCCTCATGGCTAAACATACTTTTGCCTAACATCTTCAAAAAGAAAACAATCCCACAGAAGAACTCACATATTTTTAGTTTCTTGAGAGCAACAGTAGGTCTTCAAAGACTCATGTCATAGGTCATAACCCCCATCCTAACGAGGTGAATGGACAGGAAAGAGGTCATGAAATCAATGTATGGCACAGCCAGGCAGAGAGTGAGGCTGTTACTCTTGGAAGGCCAGGATGTCATCATCTCAATGAGCCAGTATTCTCCAGAGAAGCCAAGCTAATGGACGATGGAGAGATATCTGCTAGAACAGACGTATTCTGGAAACTGGCTCATGTGATTATGGAGGCGGACAGGTTCCAGGCTCTGTTGTCTGATGCTGGAAACCCAGGAACACTGTCAGTGAAGCTTACTGTGAGTTTGAGAACCTGGGAATGAGGAGAGCTCATGTTTGAAGGTGAGAGAAGAGAAGGCTCCTTACTCAAGCAGACACACTCATCCTCCCTCCAACTTGTTTACTTCCCCCATGGCTCCAGGTTTTCATCCTTCCCATCTTCTCACCTTCTCCCCTAGCTTCCCCCGCCCCTTTCCTGTCTCTGTCTTTGCCTTTCTTCTTTCATGGTTTCTCTGGCTTTTCAAAGGTTTGGTCCCCCCCCCCCCCCGCCCCAGGCATTCCCACTAAATAGCTTTGCCCCTGAGCGTCCCATTTTATCTGTATGATTCTAGTCCCATGAGAGGTTCACAGAGCCAGTTTTGAAGGAGTTCAGTTACCCTGAGTGTCTGAGGAGTGGTTCGGTGAAGTGGATGCTAGCTTGAAGCAAATGATTCCACTGAGTGACCTTATCTGGGGTACAGGGTCTGTGGTGCTGAGCTAAACTAGCAGTTTTTTGGCAATGTAGGATGGCTGGTTCTCTTCAATTCCTGGGAGTTAGGCTCACACAACTTCTTTAAAAAATAGTTTCCACTCATTATGGTGGTTACACACCTTTCATCCCAGTGATTTGGAGACACAGATAGGCCAATCTCATTGAGTTTAAAGCCATCCTGGTCTACACACTGAGCCAGGCCAACCAGGGTTATATAGTTTTGTTTTGTTTTTTTTTGTTTTTTGTTTTTTTTCAAATCCAAATGCATAGCACACCTATATTCCCAAAAATTTCTTGAATGAGGACACTTGGAGTCAGTGTGAAGCCCCTCAAATCAAAAGCCATTTCCCTGATTCAGTTGTCAATGGTTTCATACAATGCAGACTCTAAGGAGTATGCTGTCTGGTATGCTGTATCATTCTAATCTTTAGGACTGACCCCAGTGACTTGTGATTGTTTTCTGACCTTGGAACCTGGTTGTGACATCTACACAAAGTAACCTTAACCTTCAAAGCAGTTTCAATATTTAAAGATGTTCAGAGTTGAGTTTGAAAGAGATGAAGACCTTCTGCTGATGTTGGCTCTGCATGCTGACAGTGTCCTGGACGTGCCCTTGGATTTTTCAAAGTATGACTTTTTAAAATGAGGAGGGTGCCTTTCATTTTGCTCTCCAGAGAACATGGGAGATCATCCCTCTTCCTGATGTATATCACCACTTACTGATTTTGACAGCCAGTAGCAACAGTTTCACCTTTCACATAAGGAAATTGATGAGATATTTCCAAATTTGTAGCAAGCAGGCATGGTCAGAGTATATAAACTAGGAATGGAGTCCATGTTTTGCACTTTGCACATGCCAATCATCTAAACTATTTACATAACTTGACTGGATGCTCATCAAACTCAAGGTGATGTAGTAAGCCATGTGAACACTGGAAACCAATATGGACGTCACTGAGATTTATCAAAGATGTTTGGCATGAAGTAAAAGAGGTGGAAATTCACCTGCTGAGTTGTTTTCAAAAGACAGCTGCCTCTGTGTCTTCTGGATAAGTCATTAGGAGGGAAGGTACCTTGGCAACTGTACTTTGAACTTCTCTGAGAAATTCTAACACATCTCTACCACAAGTTAATGAGTAAGTCAGTGAGAAGCTAAATACAATCTGAGGCATAGGCCCAAGTGCCTAGTCCCAAGTCAAGGGGACCAGGAAACCCTTCAAGAAAAGCCCTATCTACCTCTTATGCCACAATTGCCTCTCCAATCAGGACAGTATTGGTGGTGTTAGGTGTAAGAGGCCACACTTTCAAGGAAGCCACTGTTCAAAATTTCTTTTAAGAGAGACACACGACTCAGTGAATACAATTGTAGTCAGCTTTACAAACATGGATTTTTCTGGAGCTTGGACAATAGAACATGGAATCTCCTCCTGTCATTTAAGACTGGGGCCAGCTACATGCAGCAGAAAAGTGGATTTAGGTAGCTTAAGCAATGACATCTAATTACCACATATAATAAGATCAGAAGTGGGTGATTGCTAAGGTTGATTCAGAGGCTCTGCAATGTCAAGGTTGACATCACTGAATTTGACCCAAGGCAGACCAGCATGGTATTCTAGACACTGATTGGTATTTAAAGAGAGGGGGTCAAGAGAGAGGACTTGTGCTAGGTCCCTGCATCCTATTTTATCAGGATAACAAGGACCTTAAGGTAAGCTCAGTCTTCCACGGGGCACTTTTCTAAGCCTACTCCAACCCTGGGCATCGAGTCACTTCTAACTTTGAGATAGGTGGAGGAGACGATCCTGCCCCCTTCAACCTTCATGGAGGGAAGAGGCAAAGGAGGAAGAAAGGGTTAGAAATAGCGTTTCAGTTTCCAAACATTAGCATTTGTCTTGCAGTTCTTAACTTTGTTTCACACCCCAATCAGTCAAAGAAGGTCTGAGAAACTAGAAGCATGGATCCTATCTCAGAAAAATTACACCTCAATCATGGTGGTAATACTCTCCTATTGACATTTCAATGTAACAGGCAATGAGTGTCCAGGCAGAGGTCAAAATCTACTGAGCTAGTCCACCCCAAAGGTATTTTTAACAAGTTCCTCAGAAATAATGATGTAGGCAACCCATATCCTCCTTTGAAAAATACTGTTTCAATCTTGTTGTTGAAGAATTCATTATATTATTAAGTTATATTTGATTTTAATCACATCTAGTGAATGCCTCCATGTCTGTGGGTACGGAGGAAGAGGGAAGATGGTTGTGTACTTTTTAGTTATTTCTACCTTTGGATTAGATAGTGCTTTCCAGTAGCAAAAAAACCCTCATATAATATTTCATTTAAACTTCATAGCAAGGGTATGTAGTACAATTTCTACTTAGCACCAAAGAATCTGGATGTTCAAGGTGGAGTGGGCTGCTCCTAGTCATTTCATTTGCGTCAATGTATGGCACAGATGTCACTGGGGAAGGGACTTAACCCTCCACTTGTCTTTTGTCCTTCAAGAGATGAAACCCATGCATATGTTATACTTAAGTCATTGTGCAAACTGGAATATGTTTTACAACTGTATCTAAAACGTGTGAGGTAGGAATGCAGAAGACAGCAAGTAGTAGCTGAGTGGCTGCTCTCTAAGCAGTGTTCTTAATGCCACGTTGTTAGCATTTACCTACTGGAGCTACACAACATACTTGTTGGGCAGTTCAACCTCACTTCACAAGGAAATGGAAGTCTCAATTACTTGTCTACAGTCACAATGCCAACAAGAAGATAGACTAGAAATCGAACCCATGCCCCTGGTTCCAACCATGTGCATTTACCTCAGAGTAGCCCATATAGTGGGACAAGCTTTTTAGTTGAGAAAGGGCACATCCAAGAGAGTTAGTGGGTGCTGAGATTCAGGCAGGCTCTGTTCACAGAGCTTCCACCAAATACTGGTATGCACGCTCTCAAAGAAACTTTGTTTCTGTAATTGTCGTGTAGGTGCAAGGTGATTACATGTGCTTTAGCCTTAGCTCCTACCTACACCATCTGTACCATCTATACCATCTATCTTAAAAATGACTCCATTTCATCCATTCATTTGTCATCTAACTATTCACTCTTCATGATACAGAGCAATGGTTCTCAGCCTTCCTAATGACCCCACCCTTTAATATAGTTCCTCATGTTGTGGTGACCCTACCCCCAACCATAAAATTGTTCCATTGCTACTTCAAAACTGTAATTTTGCTACTGTTATGAATAGTAATGTAAATATTTTTGGAGACAGAGGGTTGCTGAAGGGATTGCAACCCACAGGTTGAGGAGCACTGATGCTCCCCTCTAGAAATCCTGAGGCATTGATTAACGTAGGTCATGAGACATTGGTTAATGTAGGCTCTAGGCCTTTCCTGTCTATATATGAATATTGTGCTTCTTAGGATTCACTAGCTAATCATATGACTGTAGGATTTTTCCTTATCTTTTCTTTTCATGAAAGTAATATATAGATTTGGTTAAAAAGTTAAACCATTCAGAATTTCAATGAAAACTGCAGTCTTCTGCCTGTAGCCTCATCCTTCACTGCCATCGTGGTTACTTGACTCTAGTTTAGAAATTGCCATTTCACAAAACACTCTGTAAACCAAGACTCCTCTGCCACTGTCTATGGGAGCCCTACTTGGAAGGCCAATGGAGTTGAATCAGAAAGGACCACTGCAGTATCCCTGATAGGGCTGCTGCTCAGAAACATTAAGAGTATGAGATGCACTGAAACTTTGCCACCTGCTCAGTATGTCCTCTCTTCCTTTCTCTAGTATTAGTATAACATCTGCACCTAGGGTAGTACTGGGCACACAATAGGAAAGTACCCAGTCTGTGTTAATGAGTTGTGAAATAAATCAACACAAGATTAATATGTATATATCATCCACGGTTCAGGATGCCCTCAGATAGCTGGATTATATCAGGTACAGTTCTTGTTGCTGTAACACCATGCCTGACCTGAGCAACTGAAGGAAGTGAGATTTGTTTCGAATCACAGTCTGAGGACACAGTTCTTTGTGTTAGTGAAGCCATGGCATTCGGACCTCAAAGGATCTGGTTGTATTGCACAAACAGAAGGCAGAGAGCAACAGATGGTTGGGCTTAGCCCACTTTCCTTATTTTGTTCAGTTCAGGACCTCAGCCAACAGAATGATAGCATACATTTTAGGTAGGTGGGTCTTCTTACTTCTAATTAACCAATCTAGATGCTCTGTCACAGATATGCTCAAATGTTTGTCTCCTAGATAATTCTAGATCATATCACATTAGCAATCAACATTAATTGCCATACATCTACCCCCTAGGTATCATTCTTTCCCCCCACACACACACTTTTTTTTTTCGAGATAGGATTTCTCTGTGTAGCCCTGGCTGTCCTGGAACTCACTCTGTAGGCCAGGCTGTCCTTGAACTCAGAAATCCTCCTGCCTCTGCCTTCCAAGTGCTGGGTTTAAAAGCGTGCGCCACCACAGCCTGGCTATGTATCACTTTTAAATGAATACCATCCATCCTTTGTCTCTATAGGTTGATGGACTTTCATAATTTAAAAATGCATTCAGTCAAACTTAAAAATTTCCCATAGTCTTTAACAGCTTCAGCACTGTGGAAAAGTTTAACGTCAGAGTGTCTTCTAAGAGTCAGGCAAACGCTTGAATTATGAGCCAATGTACAGTTGGAAAAGAACTTTCCTACTTCCAACATAGAGTGGAGCCAAGTAAACATGTCCATTCAAAATGGAAGAGGTGAGGGCACAGCAAGGGAAGACTGGACAGAAGAATGGGAAACTGAAACCCAGTAGATTGAACTCCATGTTAGCATCTGGAGTTTGTGATGGAAATTATTTGGGTTCCAAAGAGCTTAGGTGGCCCCACCCCACTGACTCTGCTGTCTGCAACACATGTAGTTTCCTTTTGGTTGACTCATTCCAGGCATGTAGCTTTCTTTGGCAGATGACCCCAGTCCTGGCATCTCCACTATCTTGGGGAACTTCATTGTATCTTAGGTTACACCTTCCCAGCTTTGTGTAGTGTCCCTTCAGGGCCTCCTCGCAGGGAATCTCACCCTGCCAGACAATGGCAGGCATTTGCCTTTGGGAACCTTGGCTCAAGACTCCATGAGCACCTTGCTCTTGCATTTTTCTTGTCTGTCAAACCAGTATATATGGATACAGCAGTCAAATTTTACTGCTAGCTTGAACTAGAGCCTGGCTACAATAGAACACAATTACATCTATCACTGTGAATGTGAGCTTTTCATTATGACCCCAGGAAAGCATGAAACACATGTAGGGGTATTCTTAGTTTGCTATCAATCAATCAATCAATCAATCAATCAATCAATCAATCTCTTCCTCCACTGCATCTCAAATAAATGTGTATTTTCATAAGATGGAGGCTTTGGTGGGTAGGGTCTTTTAGGATAACATCCCTGTTGTACCACTGCACAGTGGGATGAACAGTAATCATGCCACAGTTGAAAGAGATCTAGTCTTGAAATTTCCTCCAACTGAGCCTACACATTGGCATTTCCCTTGGCATCCTGGTCTTCCAAGTTCCCACCTGAATAGTCCATTAAACCATGCTAACATCATTTAGGGGATTTTCTTTTTTCTTTCTTCTTCTTCAATTTTTTATTACATATTTTCTTCATTTATATTTCAAATGCTATCCCAAAAGTACCCTATACCCTTCCCCTGCCCTGCCCCCCTACCCACATACTCCCACTTTTTGGCCCTGGCATTCCCCTGTACTGGGGCATATAAAGTTTGCAAGACCAAAGGGCCTCTGTTCCCAATGATGGTCGACTAGGCCATCTTTTGCCTCATATGCAGCTAGAGACATGAGCTCTGGGGGTACCGATTAGTTCATATTGTTGTTCCACCTATAGGGTTGCAGATACCTTCAGGTCTTTGGGTACTTTCTCTAGTTTCTTCATTGGGGACCCTGTGTTCCATCCAATAGATGACTGTGAGCATGCACTTCTGTATTTGCCAAGCACTGGCATAGCCTCACAAGAGACAGCTATATTAGGGTCCTTTCAGCAAAATCTTGCTGGCATATACAATAGTGTCTGCGTTAGGTGGCTGATTATGGGATGGATCCTCGGGTGGGGCAGTCTCTGGATTGTCCATCCTTTCGTCTCAGCTCCAAACTTTGTCTCTGTAACTCCTTTCATGGGTATTTGTTCCCCATTCTAAGGAGGAATGAAGTATCCACACTTTGGTCTTCCTTCTCGATTTTCTTGTGATTTGCAAATTGTATCTTGAGTATTCTAAGTTTCTGGGCTAATATCCACTTATCAGTGAGTACATATCATATGAGTTCTTTTGTGATTGGGTTACCTCACTCAGGATGATGTCCTCCAGATACATACATTTGCCTAAGAATTTCATAAATTCATTGTTTTTGATAGCTGAGTAGTACTCCATTGTGTAAATGTACCACATTTTCTGTATCCATTCCTCTGTTGAGGGACATCTGGGTTCTTTCCAGCTTCTGGCTATTAGAAATAAGGCTGCTATGAACATAGTGGAGCATGTGTCTTTCTTACCAGTTGGAACATCTTCTGGGTATACGCCCAGGAGAGGTATTGCTTGATCTTCATGTAGTACTATGTCCAATTTTCTGAGGAACTGCCAGACTGACTTCCAGAGTGGTTGTACAAGCTTGCAATCCCACCAGCAATGGAGGAGTGTTCCTCTTTCTCCACATCCTTGACAGCATCTGCTGTTACCTGAATTTTTAATCTTAGCCATTCTGACTGGTGTGAGGTGGAATCTCAAGGTTGTTTTGGTTTGCATTTCATTTAGGGGATTTTCTAGTCTCTCATTCTAAATTCTTCCAGTTTTGTCTTATAAACAAGTTCCAAAGGGCCTTCGAAGCACATGGTCGGGTTTATCACTTCAATAGACCTATTCTCAGCACTGATATTCCTCTGTAGTTACTTCTTTTGTTGCTGTGACAACTTTATTAAGGACTATTTTCTTGGATCATAGTTTGAAGGTGCAGGCCACCATGGCAGGGAAGGAGTAGCCATCAGAGCTTGTGGCCATTGGTCACATTTCATGTCATCTAGAAGCAGAGTATAATGCATGCCAGTGCTATGCTTTCTCCTTTCTATCTGTTCTGGTACCACACAGTTAGGATAAGTTTCCCCACTTCATTTAATCCAATCTGGAAGCTTCTTCGCAGATATGCCCAGAAATTTGTCTCCTAAGTGATTTTAGATACTGTCAAATTGATTATCAATATTAAGCATACAGTAATGAAAGTCAGTCTTACAAGAGGCTTGTATTTATAAATATAGTATAGTATTAACTCAATATTCTCTGTGCACATATGAATATTTATTATATATATGTGTATATATATATGTATATATATGAAATATGAGAGCCATGTTTCATAAGTGATATAAAATCATTTGCCAAGATGGGAAGGAGTTAGTCAAGGTAACTGAACTGTCTGTTTACTGAAAATTAATATATTTGATAGAATTTATGTTTAGGCATAAGCTTTCAGGAAGCTTAAAAATATAATCACACCTAACACTGAGGTTCTGCTTGGAAAAGAGGGGGACAAGAGAGGCTGGTAGAAGCAGCTATCACCATAAAATTTTTTTCTGCAAAAGACTCAGTCACTAGGAGATTTAATAGAAGACCCTCCAGGAAGTCGGGCTCTTGAGGACCACACACCCTTGGTGCAATGAAGAATAAATGTGAAAACCAGCAGCCTTTCTGTCTATGCACAGGACTTAAAGGAAATTCTCAAATCTTGGCACTGAAGTAAATAAGGGGGAGAAAAATCTTCCTTAAGGATTGGTAACCAATAACCAGCTGCTGTGAGGCTTTGAGATCATATCAATATCACCCTGGGGACCGGAAAATGCTCAAGCTGATGAAACACAAAGTAGTTCCTAGTATTGATGATGCCTTCACTGCTGGACAGAACAGACACAGATCATCATTGGTGGATTCTGCTTTCATACTGGGCTGCAGACATCGTTCACGGGAAAATCTTGGAGAAAAATTTTGATAATAATCATATTTATATGAAAAAACCAAGATACCACAGCAAGAATCAGCAGGACACCAAATAACAAGCTAAGGCCTTAAATGCCCTCCCAACCTGGAAAAACCTGCTGCAGAATACAATACATATACATATATATGTTTTATAAGACAATAGTAAGTAAGTGAATAGGAAGTTGCAAAGGAATTACTAGACATAAAATTTCAAATATTGTAACACCCAATTTTTACATTTACTATTAGGACAGTAATGTGTTCTATACCATTCTGTTAGAAGGTGTTAATGTGCTTTCAAACAGACTGTTAAAAATATTTGTTGAGGCAGTTCCATTTCTCTTTGTCTGGTATTTGTATTTGGATATAAATTTATGTGTGGACGTGGTGGTCTTCTAACAGTGAGGGCCTATTGAATGACCTTGACAGCTTTCCCTGGAGGTGGCTGGGGATCTCCTATGAGGATATAACCACCATTCTCTCTCTGCGGGCTTGATCTATAAAGATCAAGATGTTGCCCACAGATAGGCCACCTGGGCTCTACCACTTATAAGCTCTGTGGTCTCCAGTCAGTTCTTCAATCTCTACGGGCCTCAGCTTCCTCAGCCATAGAACTGCATGTCTAATAATGCTATAGTGGGGGCTGATGAGATCATGTATAGTGTTTTACTTGTGACAGCACACGGCAGTGCTATTGTGATTATAGTATACAGAAGGCTGAACAAAACCACTGTCCTACTAGGCATTATCATTGTTAAGCAGACACATTTAAATGTGTTTATTAAGGGTATCTTCCACTTATTTTAAGATGGAAGATGCTGGACATTTCAACTAGTCAGACCCCTAACTTGAGAGGCAAAAATTTCCAGAGTGTCTGAGTTTATATCAAAAACAATTTTCTGGATTTCTAGATCCATTGAATTTACAAGGCTATAAAACAGGGGGAATACACACACACACACACACACACACACACACACACACACACACTGCCCTTAAACATATGGAGTGAATTAAATCTTTATTCATCTGAACCAAGAACGTGTTTGTGACTCAAATATATATATATTTTTCTCATGGAATAAACTGTTAATGGGACTGGTTAGATGTGCTTGGAACAGATAGGAAATTTGCAAGATTGATACAATTTGGATCTGATCTTGAAGAGGATGTTGAGGTTGTTTCCCTTTCTCCTCTCCTGCCCTCCTCTCCCCTCTCCTCCCTTCCCCTTCCCTCTCCTTCTTTTCTCCATTCTACTTTCCCATTCTTTCCCACCATCTCTTCCTCCTTCATACTGCCATTAGGTGAACAGCTCTGATGCCATGATGCATTGAGCCACCGCAGGCCAAAAGCAGGGCCAAGTGAACATTAACCGAAATCTCAGAAGCCATGAGCTAAAATGCCCTTCCTTTCTCAACTGACTCTTATAAGTATTGCATCCCTGCTGCAGGAAGCCACCAGCTGAGTAGGAGCTGCATTCTGAGAGTATTGCCTCTGAGGACATTGTGTGTCAACCTAGAAGTAGGGCACAAGTCAAGCTGGTCCCTGAATGTGACAGGAAGGGAAGGCCTGCTGCAGAACAAGGAGATGAGCAGACAGAGGGGACAGGATGTTGACGGAGTCACAAACCCAGGGGCCACTTATTACTATTACTTTGTAAGTGGCATATCCTATGCTTTCTTCTTGGACTGGAGGGGGCATATGCAAAACTCCCCATCAAAAAATAATAATGTGAGTTAAAGACTTCACCGAATGAGATATCTACTCTGTGTAAAGGACAGAGGTGACTCCATGAGTTGCAAAAGCTTAGATCAGGTGGTATAGCCAGTTAACGCTTCCGTGGATTTAGTTCAAGTTTTAAGTGTTCTACTAGCAACAGAGATTGGGATTGTAAAAGCTAAGGCAGAAGGAACTATTCTGGAAAAGAAGGCAGTGGAGCCTGTAGAGAGCTAGAAAAGATGAGGTTCACTCTGCCATTTATGAAGAAGGAGGAGGAGAAGGAAGAGGAGGAGGAGGAGCACCAAAATCTTTCCTGCAGCCTAAACTAGGTACCTGAAATATTTGGGAGACTCAGAAAGAGACTGTGTGGGTGATAGTGCCACTTGGAAGCTTGTGTGATGTTGCGGGAACTTGGAAGCCTTAGCAAACTGATGGCAGGCTTAACAATGTTGATAAGACAATTTATAGAAAAGCTCAGGAGTAGTCATGTTCATGTCTTTACCATTGATCTTTGAGGTCGTGGCTTAAATAGGACTACTCTTGCCTCATATGTATAGAAAATTCCATTTCTAAGAACTTTTATTCTTAAGAGACTTCTACAAGAGACTAAGGAAATATATGATTGGGTGACTGTGTGGCTTGCTGTTTTCATGAGTCTGTGGTAGAAAACAAGTCTATAGAGGCCAAGGGGATGACTGGTAGTGCCCTACCACAAATGCAGGCAGGGACACAAGCTCTCTTGAGTTTGGATCAGCCGACCTTCACAGGACTGCCACTTAGTGGCAGCATACTTGAAATGTGAGTAGGAGTTTACGAGTTGAGGTGACGAATGCAGTTCTTGTAATAGTTGAGACAGTGAGATAAAAGTTACGACAGAGTGCTTAAGTGTCTTGACCATACCGAGAAGATGGGAAGTACCTTCTGTGGTACTCAAAGTGGACAGAAGATAGGACGATTTCTTTTGCCACATTCTGTCTAGTTGTTTAGCTTGTACCCATTAATTTAGAAGTCTTCCATGAAATTTAAATGTTTTAGAGCTATAGATCTTAAGTTGTCCTTTTGTTCCCCATTTTGGGGGAGAGTGCAAAGAAGCAAAAGAGAGAGAAGGAAACTTCTTGACAAATGATTAACTGATCTTTCCTGACCCATGATTGGCTTTTTTGACTCTTTAATGGCTGCCTCACAGAATTCAAGAAAGGAAGAAACATAGACCCTGATTTATTTTAGAAAGGAAAAAGTCATACCAGAGAGGTGTTTTTTGGCTACTTGTCTGCTCATATGAATGTCCGTGTGCTGAGCTGGGCCGAGCCCACTCAAGCCAGTGGAGCTGAGCTAAGCAACCTCTGGCATGCCCGGGGCTTAGTTCATGGAGCACTTTGTTGTTTCTGTTATCTCTGGATGAATAGTGTGATGGTAAACTTTGTGATTAGAATCAGTTGGGATGGTGTGTGGCCTCAGCCTAGATGTAGGGGAGAAATATTCTGTTGGTGGCTTGTTGATAGTGGAAACACTTCTACCCTGGCCACTGGCTTTGTGGTTTCAGTTGGACAAATAAGTTTCTTAAGAAGGACATGGGGGTTATTAACAATGTACAAACAGCACTACACAGCACCAGTATTCCCCTCATCTGATGTCTCTGAATTTATTTTTCTAGAATTTTTAAAAAAGATTTATTTATTTTATGTATGTGAATACACTGTAGCCATCTTCAGACATACCAGAAGAGGGTATCTGATCCCAGTACAGATGGCTGTGAGCCACCATGTGATTGCTGGGAATTGAACTCAGGTCCTTTGGAAGAGAAGTCAGTGCTCTTAACCACTGAGCCAACTCTCCAGTCCCTTTGCTAGGTTTTTGAGGAGTGTCCCTCAGCCATGTGAGTGCTGACATCCCCATACCTACTGGGTCCCTTTTCCCCTGTGACAAGTGGTAGTCCAGGCTGGCCTTGAACTTGATAAGTAGCCCAGGTTGGATTCAGACCTCTTGCTTCAACCATTTGTGGTTTTGGATTACTGGTGCACACCACCAGGCCTGGCTGAGATCATTATTTTTATTTTTGTTAAACAATGAGGGGAATCACTGTGGAGAAAGGGAACAGCTGAGACCCTCAAATAATTGGCTATACATCACTCTGGATGGGCTTCCATGATTATGTTTTCTGGCTATTCAGGCTGAAGAAATTATTAAGTTTAGGAAATGGATTATCTCAAAGGAGTTCCAGATGCTGCAGGTGTGCGGTGGAGCTGGAGACACCACCTCGGGTAGTGATACATGAGGCTTTGCGTGTTGGGGAATGAACCCTTTTTTATTTTATTTTATATCTGAGGCCCCATATGGCCTTTGGCATGTCTGAGATGTTCTGTACTCCTGGTGGTCCCCCTCGGTGGGGGGGATAGCCTTTCTACCAGTTAGAGCCTTGCCCAAATCAGAGGAGGCTCAGATGAAGCTTCTGCTTCAGGCTAAGGAGAGGTCTGGCAGGTATGCTAACCAGCCTCCTCCCTTACTTCACTAACAAGAATCTTGTTAGTGGCTTAGTCACCCAAGAGTGCTTGCTCCACCCTACTTGGAAATAGAGGTGGGGAAAGAACATTAACTTGGATGTAGGTTAACACCGTCTGGATTAATTTCATCACAGTTCTGCAATTCTGCAGGACAGCTTTCACTAACCAAATCTGCTAGACAAGAAACAGGTGGACTGAGCAAAGGATTAGTTCCCATTTGCCTCAGCTCAGGGCCTTTTAGGAAATCAGCACTTGAGAAGCTATGTGCTAGCAATGGTCGAGCAATTGAACTTTGGTTATCTCTAATCTCACAACATGCGTGATTCTTTATAGCTTATTTCATCTATCCATTTCTCCATCTACTCACCAACCATCTACCCACTCAACCCTCCATCCTCCATTTATCATCCATCTATCCATCCACCCACCCACTCACCCACCCACTTATCCATCCATCCATCCATCCATCCTCCATCTATCATCCATCTATCCATCCACCCACCCAATCAACCAGCCACTTATCCATCCATCCACCCACTCACCCACTCACCCACTCACTTATCCATTCATCCATCCATCCATCCATCCATCCAATAAATAGAGCTAGTCATTCACTCCATGACAGTGTTGTTCCTATTGCTGGACAGAGAGTTGGATAAGATAAGTTTGTGTTGTTTAAGAAGATAGACAGTACGTCAGGAAGCAAATACAGGCAAATGCAGATGAGTGAGCCACATGGAGCCATGGGAGAAGGGCACAGGCTGGCATGAATGATTTGGATTGAATAGTTAGAACAGGCTTCCTTTGAATAAAAAGGATCCAGAATGGCTTCCAGTGGGAGTCCATAGATGAGAGTGAGTGCCGTATGTTCAAGAGCAAAAGGTGGTCAAGGGTTATAGAACAGAGGAGTGAAGTAGGGGAGAGACAAGGGTGGGCCAAGGGAAGAGTCTGATGACTCTTGAATGTGTGCCAGAGCAGCAGCGAGTTAAGGGCTGGCGAAATTTAGTCTTTCAAAAAACAATTTAGATGAAAATGGTTCATCAAATGAGGTCGCACTCACAGAACTGAATATGCTGCAGTAGAGAAAAATGTGTTCTAAGTCTGTAATTCTACTGATAAACCTCAAGGAAACAATACATTAGAGCTTTCCACAGGGGCAGATCCAAATATTTAGAACACAAATATTTAGTATTATAACTCAGGGGTGGGGTGGGGTTATTATATAGTTAGCTTGAACAATAGGGCCAGGTTAGTCCATCAGTGGCAGTCTATAGGTTGAAAGATAGAAGCTGTGGTAGCTACTTAATTCAGAAAGCATCCCCTGGAGAAACAATGGTATTGAGTCCACATTGAGCTCCAGATCTAGTCTCTCTCTCTCTCTCTCTCTCTCTCTCTCTCTCTCTCTCTCTCTCTCTCTCTCACTCATACACACACACACACACACACACACACACACACACACACCTTTTATTGACATATTGAGAGTAGATTTTACCTCACATATCATATCCTGATCACAGTTTCCCTTCCCTCTATTCTTCTCAGTTCCTCCACCTCCCTCTTATTCAGATCCCCCCCTTTCTGTCTCTCATTAGAAAACAAACAGGTTTCTAAGAGACAATAATAAACTCAAATAAAATTAGATAAGTTAAAACAAAAACTAACACATTGGAACTGGTCAAAACAGAAAGAAAAGAGCCTAAAAGAAGGCACAAGAAACAGAGACACTCTTATTCGCAAACTCAGGGATCCCATAAAAACACCAAGCTGGAAGTCACAATATATATCCAAAGGACTTGGTGCAAACCCAACTAACACAGATCTTATTAGTGCTGATTTCATTAAATGTCCTGAGTTGGAGCAGGCAGGTCCACTGGAGAAGCCAGAACTGACCTCAGCAGATGACAGCTATACACATGCACACTGACACAGGAGGAAGAGGTTCATCTCCAACTTTCTTATGGCCCCACTTATTGCAAGGCGCTGCCCACCTTCAGTTCATCCACCCCTCCCTCATCCTGTCACCGCCACACATGTCAATCCTCTTTGGAAACACCCTACAGACATATGAGGCATGTCTCACCATTCCTAGACACCTCTTTATCTAGTTAGCTGGCAGCCAAGACCGATCTCCATACTGAATACACAGTGGAAGATCTAAGTTACAGAAGGACACATCCCTTCAGAGTTCAAAATGGACGGAACTAAAGTGTACATTTAGGGGAACAATGTGGGTTACTTATGACCTGGGGTATAGCCATGTATGTAAATGGATAAAACGAGGGCTAGACTGGCAACTCAGAACGCACCCACCTGTACCCACAGGAAGAGATGGGAAGAGAAGAAAGGGAGAGGCTAGGCGGCCTTTAGGCCTCATTAGAACTCTTACATTTTCTTTGTGAATGCCTGTGTTAGTTTCCTGTGATGGCCCAAATAAACATCCCCATTTCAATGGCTTGAAACAGAAACTGTTCTCTACTGATTTGGAATCCAGAGACAGATATCTATTTCCTGGAGCAGATATAGAGGCGCTGGTGGGACCACATCCTTGTCTCCTTCAGCTGCTACCATTCCTTGGCTGTGCTGGTCTCCCTCTCCCCCTCCCCCTCCTCCTCTCCCTCTCCCTCTCCTCACATTGCTTTGTATGGTGTGGCATTGCTTTGCCTGTCTCATAAAGACACTCTCAAGTCATTTGAAGTCTACTCAAATAATCTAGGATCTTCTCCCCAATACAATAAATCCCTTTATTCTACTGGCAAACTAAATCCTCATTTTATTGACTACATTTATTGGCCCAGAGTTAGTATAGAGAAGGGGGTAGATTTCAGCCTGCACAGCGTATTCTTATATACATGTTCTTATGTCTCCACTCTTCCAAATGTCAGTCGAATAGATATGCTTGAGAAGAAGATGCATCAATGTAGTGATGAATGGCTGAGCCGGGTGGGAGAAGCTTGCAGCTTCTGTAAGTTCAGCTGGCACATCTTGCTTGTGAGCCTCAGGTGATTCATTACACTGGTCCCTGTGCATGGTTCTCAGGTCTTCTCACATGACTAGGGCTGTAGGACCAGGGATCAGAGGGAGAGAAACCAATGAAGACAAACAGCTTTCTCAAACACCCTGAAGAGGCCCTATTATAATTTCCACTGTAAATCAAATAATTACTTGCTGCACATATTTTCAGTTAGTTATAAGTTCACTGACATTTACCCTAAGGAGTCATAAATCCAGTTGTGGAAATCAAAATCAGACTGCTTGTGTAGATTAATGTTTCAAAGTGGCACTGTTTTCCCCCTTGTTGTTGTTGTTCAAGGCAAGGCAAATGCTAAGCAGATTAGAGTTTAAGACCCAGAACTTTGAATTCTTGCCTTATCAAGTCTGTTTGCAAAGGCAGCTTAATGTTTAAAAAGCCTGTCCTTGGCATCAGTTAGATCTTCTTGAAACAGCATCTTAATCCATTGATTCCAAACCCAAACACAGAGGCACCACACTTCCATTGGAATGCACAAGCCCTCAGAGGTAAGGGCCAGGGCCCTTAGTTAACTTAGGCCATGCTTCTGAGAGTTTTATTGAGTATTTTAAAAAGCAGGAAGCAGTTAATATAGATGAGATGCATCTCATTTTTTTCTATGATCCAAGGACATGAAGGTGAGAGCTTACCATGAAGTGCCATAGAGCGTCCTGAAGTGCCATATGGTGCCATTCATCTGAGCCCCAATCCCCCTGTGCCCAAGCTGTCCACATGCTCACCGAAGTGCATGCCCTGCACAGAAACTGGACTTGTGTTAACTTTGATCCCCAGTTATTCAGTGTGGTTGTTCAAATTGTTAGTTGTTTCTTCTAGAGGGCTCTCTAATATCTCTCCTGGCCCTGCAGTCAGCCACACTGCCTCTGAGAGGGAAGAGAGGCCACCAGTCTCCCTTGCCTTTCTTACGAGCCTTTGTATTTGCCCTGAGAAACTTTGCTGAAATCCAGGCTTCCTTTCTTGGCATTTCTGAGCTACAATTATTAATCTGCAAAATGGGCTTAAGTTACCATGAGTTTACACCATGTTGCATATGAGGATGTGGCCTGGTCTAGGAGGCACCCTTGGGACAATACTTACTACTTAGAGACAGCAGGATAGTATGAAACTAAGCTCAGAATCCCAGTCCCCCAGTCTACTCCAGGCTCCATTAGCCAGTTGAACTATGTAAACAGAGGGATTAATTGAGATGATATTGGGTAAAGATGCCTCAGTGCAGAGCTAGTGTTGTGGAATGAGGAGAGGCAAGCCCTTCTGTGGGATGAGTCAGCAAAAGCTAAGTGTCTCTGGCTCATTTGAGCTGTGCTAAATGAAGCAGATACCCTGGTTAACTCCCAGGCTGCTCCTGTTTTGGGAGAGCAGAACAACCTAGCATGTGTGTAGGAATCCTGTAGTTGACTCTGGCTATCTAAATGTGAGGGAACAGGTGTACCTGTATTTGTGTTCCTGTGGTCACCTGCAACTTCTTAGGATTATTGCCAACCTCATTTCCTTCCCATGTATATATAGCTCTTGATGCCTAAACCAAAGCTTACCTGCATTATTGTTGACTCCTGTTCCTTCTTGTACAGGCTCAGATTCATGTAGCTTACTTTTGTGAGTAAGTGTACCTTATTCATTATTTCCTAAATGAATGGATTAAGTATATGTAACTATATGTACCCATTTATTAAATATAGGCTATGAATGAGTTTATGTCTTAATGCATTTAAACTGATAACTGGTACACAGCAAACAATAAATGAGTAATGTCCCACCATTCATGTATACATTTATTGGGTATGAATAAAATATCCATATCTTTCCCTACGGATATCACCAAGCAACCTCTACTTGGAAAACCAAAACAAATGATATGGGTCAGGGTCTCCTTTTCTAATATTGCACTTGCTCACCTCATCTTTTGCAGTCTCTCTGGGGCTCAGAGTACTTAAGTATATAAGAAAATGCATGTTGAGAAAATCAATAAATTATCATTAAAGTCTTTTTGTAATTGCTTCAACTTAGAAATCAAGTCAAAGCTCTGTTTGAGCAGTCCTACTTTCTTTGTTTTGCTGTCTCAAGCACACCTAGTCACAGTGCGTCTGGTGAATACTATCTTCCCTCTGTGCTGCAGTCAATGCATGGTGCATCCCTGCCATGCTCAGGGAGGAGGGGATCGTCAATCCTCACCCCTTTCAGGCATTGAAGCTAAGCCACAGGAACCCAGACAATGCCTTGTTAAACCTTTCTAACCAGGGCTGAAGGAATGGCTACAAGCGATTTTCATGGATGTTCCAGTTGCTCACTCAAGAGAGAGTTGCCTCCAGTTCTGAGACATGAACTCCGCTGTCCAACTCTTCCTGGATCTTGCTTCAGTCCTTTAGCACAACAGACTGGTCTCATTCTTGCTCTGGACACTTAAAAGCTCCTTTGACTAGAAGGCATTGACTCTTCACTTGGGTAGGTCCATAAGGTAGCCAATAGCTGCATGAAAGCCTGGTTTCTGCTTTCATCTGAGTCTACACATTGGCTGAAGGCACAGAGGTGGTTTTGCCTATACTCTTTACTCTAAAATCACTTTGAATTCCAGGAGAAAAATCTCTATGGCAAGATGAGCCCTTGATGTCTCTTTATTCTGCTCCAAACTAGATACAATGATTATTCATGAGAGCAGAGTGAGGCTACACTATCAGTCATGCTTTACAATTTATTTGACCATCTTGTGGGACAAAGCACCTTGCAGAACAGACTGCCTTGCAGGACAGACCACCTTGCATGACCATAGCTGAGACAATGGTGGGTCAGTGATAAGCAGGATCAGACCTTGACCAGAACTGTTCAATTATGCATGTTGCTTGCCCTTTAATTTAACCCCAAATCTCATGGTAGCCCTAAGATGGACTTGGAGGTCTAGATCTTCCCATTGTGGCCACTTTGAATAAATCTCTTTTTTCTGCTTTTCAGCATTATTTTTATGTTTAAATGTCATATTAGTGTGAGGGGCCATGGCCAACTTATTGAGGCTTTTGGAGGCAGGGGCTTTATGCTAAATACTCTAGCAACACTCTTGGAAGAACTGATGGGCTCCTGTTCCATCTGGATTGCTGGGAAGTAGCAGGGCACAGAGGGGAAGAGCATTTCTGAGTGATTTGACAGAGTAAAGAGCTGACAGCAGCAGCCAGTTCATCTCTAGTCAGTCATGGATTATAAAGGCTGAGGTCTACCTTCAACTTATATGTTGAATTTCCTGCTGATAGGTCTTTCCTATGTTCAGCTAAGTGTTAAAGGTCCATGGCTTAATCACTTTTTCTCCAGCCTGGAGTGCTATCAGGAGGTAATATGGGTTTAGGAGGTGGTGTGGTCTATTGGCAGGTGGGTAGAGCATTGGGGCTCTGGCTTGAAGGGGATATTAATCCCTTGGTTCCTCTCTCTTTTTGCTCTCTGGATGCTGTGGGATCAGATGTTTCCTCTTGCCACAGACCTGAAAACAATGAAGTGAAAGAACCAGGTGAAGGGTGAGTCAGAGCAAACCTTCCTTCTAAGAGCTGATTTGGCTTAGTTGTTTGCTACAGCAACTGAAATCTGAATAATAATTCCAGTGTGCATAACTGTGCACTGTGCACTGTTGTTTAACTTCTCCAGAGCAGACATTATAGAATCTACCCAGAATTCTTCCTTAAGTACAGCCTTCAACAGGGAGAATGACTAAAGTAAGCAAGGAAGGTGTTAGCCTCTCCCTATAGTCGGCAGTCCATGGTGCACTGGGGGTGACTTTCCATACTTTACAGGAGCAGGCCACAGTGCTAAACCTCATCATCATGAGACTGTCATTCTTAAGCATTATTATGTGTCATGCCCCTTTCAAAGTCTGTGTCATTCAAATGAGTCTGTTGGAAGTTTTAAGGAATTTGATTAAGACTCTTCTTGGGCATCCCATCCAATTTTTTTTCCTTCTTTCTTTTTTTTTTATTACATATTTTCCTCAATTATATTTCCAATGCTATCCCAAAAGCCCCCCATACCCCCCCCTTCCCTACCCACCCATTCCCATTCTTTTGGCCCTGGCATTCCCCTGTATTGGGGCATATAAAGTTTGCAAGTCCAATGGGCCTCTCTTTCCAGTGATGGCCGACTAGGCCATCTTTTGATACTTATGCAGCTAGAGACAAGAGCTGCGGGGTACTGGTTAGTTCATCATGTTGTTCCAACTATAGGGTTGCAGATCCCTTTAGCTCCTTGGGTACTTTCTCTAGCTTCTCCATTGGGAGCCCTGTGATCCATCCAATAGCTGACAGTGAGCATCCACTTCTGTGTTTGCTAGGCCCCGGCATAGTCTCACAAGAGACAGCTATATTTGGGTCCTTTCAGCAAAATCTTGCTAGTGTATGCAATGGTGTCAGCGTTTGGAAGCTGATTATGGGATGGATCCCTGGATATGGCAGTCTCTAGATGGTCCACCCTTTCATCACAGCTCCAGACTTTGTCTCTGTAACTCCTTCCATGGGTGTTTTGTTCCCAATTCTAAGAAGGGGCACAGTGTCCACACTTGGTCTTCATTCTTCTTGAGTTTCATGCTTTTAGCAAATTGTATCTTATATCTTGGGTATCCTAAGTCTTGGGCTAATATCCACTTATCAGTGAATACATATTGTGTGAGTTCCTTTGTGATTGTGTTACCTCACTCAAGATGATGCCCTCCAGGTCCATCCATTTGGCTAGGAATTTCATAAGTTCATTCTTTTTAATAGCTGAGTAGTACTCCATTGTGTAAATGTACCATATTTTCTGTATCCATTCCTCTGTTGAGGGGCATCTGGGTTCTTTCCAGCTTCTGGCTATTATAAATAAGGCTGCTATGAACATAGTGGAGCATGTGTCCTTCTTACCGGTTTGGACATCTTCTGGATATATGCCCAGGAGAGGTATTGCTGGATCTTCCGGTAGTACTATGTCCAATTTTCTGAGGAACCGCCAGACTGATTTCCAGAGTGGTTGTACAAGCTTGCAATCCCACCAACAATGGAGGAGTGTTCCTCTTTCTCCACATCCTCGCCAGCATCTGCTGTCACCTGAATTTTTTATCTTAGCCATTCTGACTGGTGTGAGGTGGAATCTCAGGGTTGTTTTGATTTGCATTTCTCTGATGATTAAGGATGTTGAACATTTTTTCAGTTGCTTCTCTGCCATTCGGTATTCCTCAGGTGAGAATTCTTTGTTCAGTTCTGAGCCCCATTTTTTAACGGGGTTATTTGATTTTCTGGAGTCCACCTTCTTGAGTTCTTTATATATATTGGATATTAGTCCCCTATCTGATTTAGGATAGGTAAAGATCCTTTCCCAATCTGTTGGTGGTCTTTTTGTCTTATTGATGGTGTCTTTTGCCTTGCAGAAGCTTTGCAGTTTCATGAGGTCCCACTTGTCAATTCTCGATGTTACAGCACAAGCCATTGCTGTTCTATTCAAGATTTTTTTCCCCTGTGCCCATATCTTCAAAGCTTTTCCCCACTTTCTCCTCTATAAGTTTCAGTGTCTCTGGTTTTATGTGAAGTTCCTTGGCGTGACTCTAACTAAGGAAGTGAAAGATCTGTATAATAAAAACTTCAAGTCTCTGAAGAAAGAAATTATAGAAGATCTCAAAAGATGGAAAGATCTCCCATGCTCATGGATTGGCAGGATCAACATTGTAAAAATGGCTATCTTGCCAAAAGCAATCTACAGATTCAATGCAATCCCCATCAAAATTCCAATTCAATTCTTCAATGAATTAGAAAGTGCAATCTGCAAATTCATCTGGAATAACAAAAAACCTAGGATAGCAAAAACTCTTCTCAAGGATAAAAGAACCTCTGGTGGAATCACCATGCCTGACCTAAAGCTTTACTACAGAGCAATTGTGATAAAAACTGCATGGTACTGGTATAGTGACAGACAAGTAGACCAATGGAATAGAATTGAAGACCCAGAAATGAACCCACACACCTATGGTCACTTGATCTTCGACAAGGGAGCTAAAACCATCCAGTGGAAAAAAGACAGCATTTTCAACAAATGGTGCTGGCACAACTGCTTGTTATCATGTAGAAGAATGCGAATTGATCTATTCCTATCTCCTTGTACTAAGCCCATCCAATTTTTAAGGCAAAAACAATTGTACTTGGTGAGATTTATATGTTTTCCCTGCAGAAAATGGAAAAGAAGTATGATATGAATCTAGTTTTGATCTCCAAGTCTAAGTTCTTAAGCACGTTAACACCATGCCTCACTTTCCACTCAGCTGTCCAGTGGAATACTACTGCTTTGAATAAGAAAAGTTGGGTTCAAGGCTGTTGTCTTTATAGATACCTATGGGTGCTGGTCTTCTTTCTTGAAAAGTATCCAACACTTCATAGGAAACCACAAAAACAATCAAACTAAGCCAAGCCAAGCCAAACCAATCAACCAATTCACCAACCAACCTCCCAACCCACCTACCAACCAACCAACCAACCAACCCACCCACCCACCCACCAACCAACTAACCAACCCACCTACCCAACAACCAACCAAAACACCAACCCACCCACCCACCAACAACCAAAGAACTCAGCAAACAGACTAACAAATTAATCCCCAAAATAGCTAAAGAAATTCTAAAGAGTGAGAACAAACTTGAGGGCATTACAATAGCCAACCTCAAATTATACGACAGAGCTATAGTGTTAGAGACAATTTGGCACTGACATAAAAATAGGAGGTAGATCAGGGGAATAGAATAGAATACCTGGAAATAAACCAGGAAAGCTATATCCATTTAATTTTTTACAAAGGAGGCAAAATTATGCACTGGAAAAAGCTAGCCTGTTCTGTAAAATGGTGCTGTAAAAACTGGACATCTACCTTCAGAGAACTGGAATGAAATTTATATCTTTTACCCTTTACAAAAATCAATTAAAATTGATCAGAGATCTCAATTTAAAACCCCAAATGCTGAAAGGTCTAGACAAAAACATAGGGAGTATTCTTCAAAGGGCATCAGGGTAGGCAAGCACTTTCTGTAGTGCAGGAACCAGCCCCAAGGAGTAACAGATATGACTGTATAAAAACATATAACTGTAAAGGGATTAAACAATTCCACCCCTAACATAGTGCAAGGGGGAACTGGTACTAACTGAAATAATGGTTCTGTAGATTGTAAGTTGAGTGCTCATCCAAACATTTTTGTTTATTAGTTGCAGGTTAATTTTGCTACATAGTGACTTTCTTTAATATTCCTGGCCTTTTGTAAAATATGGAGTTAATATAGCTGCAGAAAAAAATGTTTTTAGGAAATCATGCTGACAAGCCTGCCTGCCTTCATCCATCAATTACATAAATGACTCTATGCACATTTTAAGATAGGGCATCCAGAGTTTTATGTCAACTTGACGTAAGCTAGAATAACATGAAACGAGGGAATCTCCATTCATGAAATGTCTCTGTAAGATCCAGCTGTAGGACATTTTCTTAATTAGTGATTAATAGAGGAGGGCCCAGCCCATTGTGGGGGTTGCTATCCCTAGGCTGGTAGTCCTGAATGCTATAAGAAAACAGGATGAGCAAGCTGTGGCGAGCAAATCTGTAAGCAGCATCTCTCCATGGTCTTTGCATTGGCTTCTGCCTCCAGGTTCCGTCCCTGTTTAAGTTCCTGTTCTGACTTTCGTTGATGATAAATCGTGATGTGGAAGTGTAAGCCAAATAAACCCTTTCCTACTTTTCCCCCCAAAGATAGGACAGCCAGAATGAACACTGCACTGCCTTTGAGACTTAAGAAATGGTCAAAGGTAGGAAATTATACTTTCAGAGGAAAAATATGATAATAAGATTTGGTTTTGATTAATTTTTTGGTTAGCATCTGTACTGGCTAGTTTTGTGTCACTTTGACACAGGCTGGAGTTATCACAGAGAAAGGAGCTTCATTGGGGAAATGCCTCCATGAGATCCAGCTGTAAGGCATTTTCTCAATTAGTGATATAGGTGGGAGGTCCTCCTGTGGGTGGTACCATCTCTGGGCTGGTAGTCTTGGTTCTATAAGAGAGCAGGCTGAGCAAGCCAGGGGAAGCAAGCCAGTAAGGAACATCCCTCCATGGCCTCTGCATCAGCTCCTGCTTCCTGACCTGTTTGAGTTCCAGTCCTGACTTCTTGGTGATGAACAGCAGTATGGAAGTGTAAGCTGAATAAACCCTTTCCTCCCCAACTTGCTTCTTGATCATGATGTTTGTGCAGGAATAGAAACCCTGACTAAGACAACATCATTACACTCTTTCCAATTCAATCATAAAATGAAAGCACATTAATTTTTTAGCTGACGCTTTATAATTGCCTACCACTTAGCAGATACATTTATGTTATCTCTTTTGGTTCCCAAAGCAAGCCATAAAGGCCCCCTTTTAGATACCTATTTCACAAATAAGGAAACTGGGATATGAAGGATTGAGACATGTAGATTCCCTTATTCTACCATCTACTGTAATTTCCAGTGTTGAGGAACTTTGGCAGCAAGAGCCCAGGAAGATCATGGTCAGAAGCCATTGTGCTGGGATTCAACAGGCAGCCTGGGCTTGAGAGATATTACAAGGTCTTTTGCATGTGGCCATTCATTCCACTGGAGACTATTCCAGTCACAACTCAGTCAATCTTATCATCCATGGTTTGTCTCTACAGTAGAGCACTTGGCAGAGGCACAGGAGTATTGGTTTCCCTGATTACAGGGGCATTGGAGACCATGACTGATCAGTTTAGACCAAGATTCCAGCCATAATAGTTCTGGAAATTTGCACTGCTGTGGTAAATGTAGACAAAGTTACAGTCGGAAATCGTATCCATCACACATGCCCGAGTCTATTCTTGGAATCTGAATGAGTTGGTGGTTTTGACTCTGCAGTGTTCATCAGCGCCAAGACAAGAATTCCAGTCTTTGGGGCCTAAACATTGTAGCTTCTGTTTGATTAGGATTACCATTGACAGGTATTTGGGGTTCTCCCTGATATTTTAACTGAAGTGATGGAGAAATATCTCTGTATGAACATGTAGCTGCCAAGGGCTCTTTTGTTGGTTCTTTCTAGAGATTTCTGGATTTTTGTCATTGTCTTAAATGCATAATCTTCAACCAAGAAGTTCTTATCACCTTGAACAATGTTGTAGATTTGAGATAATTCATCACTGGCTGCTGTCAAATTCAGTGTAGTTTCTCTGTCAGTGTCCCTGAATAGGGAAAAACGTAGGGGAATCAGGAGTAAGAAGCAGATTGGAAGGCATTTTTCCTTTCTTAGATTTTAAATTTCAAAGTGAGAGAAATGGCCTTATTTGGAAATACCTACAGATATAGTGAAGCCAATATTACATGTTTAATCACTCACCTTGAACCACATCAATTTGGAATTTCTGGGACAGAGCTATGGATATAGTATAAATTATGTCCCTTCAGAATTGACAAAAAGTTCAGGAAAGTGGTCGCATAGGTGACTCAGGAACCACACAACATCTTGCCATTTTTCCTTTCCCTGTCTTTGTCCCAGATTCAAGCTGACATTCCCAGCCACATGGGGTCCTTAGTGGCAGCTGTAAAGTCCAGATGTGTAGCTGCAGAAGTGTGGCACATATCTTGTTAATCTGAAAGACACATGATTCAGGGGCAGGGAGAGCTGACAGCTCAAGTGTCACTCCTCATATGCCTTTGACTTAGTCATGAGTGGGCACATTAGGAGCTCCATGTCTGCTTCTTTCACAATCAGAAAGACTCAGCAGAGAGAAATAGAAATGAGCTGGATGTTTAAGCCTAGAAATTATTTGAAGTGACTTACTAGGTATTTGTTCTGGGATGATGGTCAATGTTGAAATATATATGCATGTGTGAACGCAGATGCATATGTATATAACATATATGTATATGAATTCATATGTATATATAGTAACTTTTTCATTTCTATTGCTGTATAAATGAAGAATGACATTTTTATAATAAGAAAAACAAAGTATAGTGAACAAATATTTTGTTACTAAAAAGGAAATGTGGGTATTAAGTCTAAGTATTTGTACTGATCAATGGCTTTGAGGATTTCTCTGCAAACTGAGTTAAAGGCTTAAAGTCTAGTTGAGAGAGAGAGAGAGAGAGAGAGAGAGAGAGAGAGAGAGAGAGAGAGAGAGAGAGAGAATATAACCATAAAGACCAGAGCCTCCTGAAGATTGACAGTGTTGTTAGCACTACAGGTTTAACAACCCCTTTGCCCTCTAGATTTTACTGCCTACATGGTCTATACTCCATGTGCTACCATGAAGAGAGCCTTTGCCCTTATTTATGCAAACATATTCAGATGCTTTTCTATAAAAGATTTTTGAGATTCTTATATATTTGTGAATCTGAAATATTTTATCTTTAAACAGGGTTTTATTGCAGACTTAACAACCCGAAGAACAAATGACTTATCGTGAACATTTAGAATTGGACCACCCACTAAAAATATGTGGCTTTTACTGCTGAAATTAGAATCTCGATTCTCAACCAGTAGACAGCACTGCCACACAATCTTCCAACTCCATTGGATGGTTCTGATCTAGAATGTTTCTTTGCTCCTGTAAATTAGTAATCTTTGAAAGCTGCCTTCTTTTGCTATGCAGGAGATAATAAACTAACACAGCATTTCCTGCTCACTCCAAGAGATAACGGATAAGCAAATCTACTGTCAGATACAAAAGCATCAAGTACTCTTTTCTTGCAGAAAGTTGGTGTTTGAATGGCGTGGTAAGATCTCATTGTCCAATTGCATTTGTGATGAGAACTAACAGCTCTGAACCTTAGCTGTGCTCCTGCTGTCTGACACCAGGGCTAGCATGCCTAGAGGCAGGAGGGGAGTGGAGGTACATGGTAAGTGGATGAGGATTGCTGGCTGCACCAGTTTTGTGTAGTAATTCTGCCACCAGGGTGCAACAAGTAGTCTAAGGAGCAGAGTTGGGTGTCCACAAATTTTATTATCAAAAAAAAAAAAAAAAAAAAAAAGACGTAGTAACAGTTTGTGCAAACTGTTCCAGAATACCTTAAGGCATTTTTTATATTATTTTAAAATTAACTTTTAGAATTATATAAAAACAATGGCTTCATGATGGCATCTCCTCAATGTTCTCCCTTTCTCTCTGCCCCATCCTTACTGGTTCCCTTTCTCCATCCCAATAGTCTCTACTGTTTTCATGAATTCCATTCAGTTTCTCCCCTATATTCCCTTAACAGCTCTTACTAAGTCCTCATGGTTTTCTTTCAAGTTTTACACTTCTTGACTTGCACCATGTGCATGCTCACAAACACACACACACACACACACCCTCATATACACACGTTGCGTACACACATACATACACACGGAGGAGGAAGGAAGGAGATATTTAAATGTCCAACTTTAGATCACTCATATGAAGACTGCCATGTCCTCATTTTGGAGTCTGGCCTGTTCACTGAGTACAATGACCTCTACTTCTACTCATTTTTCATAATTTCTCTTTATATTGGACAAATTTTGAGATTATTTTCTGAGACAATGGGGTCTCTTTCCAGAAGTCCATTATATGCTTGTGTCTTGAACTGTTTGTGTATGAGTTCTTTAACAGTTTTAGATCCCATATAGTGTGACCTTTGGTCCATTCTGAATTTATTTTATACAGAGTGAGGGATAGAGCTGAATCCTGTTTTCCGAACACCATGTTTCAAAGAGGCTGTATATTTTTGCTGTCTTTGTTAACACTTAGGTGGTTGTAGCTGGGTTGGTTTGTCTTTGGACCCCCATCCCGTTCTGTTGAGTTACATGACTAGGGGTTGTTTTTACCTTTGTCAGTGCCATGAAAGTTTTGTTGCTATGGTTTTGTAATCTGAACTTGATATCAGATAGTGTACCAACTCCAGCATCACTCTCTCTTGTCAGGATTATTCTGGTTATCTGGGAGTGTTTTGTGCTTCCATATGAATTTTAAATTATATATTTTTCAAGTTCTGTGAATAGTGTAATTAGAATTTTAGAAGGGATTGCATTGAATCTGTGGATTGCTTTTGATATTATGGTTACATTCACAGTATTAATTCTTTTAATCCATGCATATTAGAGGTCATTCTATATTCTAGTGTCTTCTTCAGTTACTTTCTTTGTTGTTTGAAGTTTTCATTTGTAAAGGTCTTGTACCTTTTTGATTAAATGGATGTTATTCCCCCCTTTGCTATTTCTCCAAGAGTTCATTATGTAGAAAATGGGGAAGGTTTTACATACTTGATTTTTGTATCCTACTGCTTTGATGAATGGGTGTATCAGATCTAAGTGTTTTCTGGTGTCCTAGACTTTGTTTCTTTAAAGTAGAGGATCATGTTAAATCAGGCTACTTTGACCTCTTTCTTTATGATTTGCACGTGTCTTTCTTTTGTCTTCTCACTCTAGCTAAGATTTCAACTTTATATATCTTGGAGGAGGGAAGAGAGAGAGAGAGAGAGAGAGAACGAACAATCTTGTCTCATTCTTTATTGTACTTTTCCCCACTTAGTATAATATTGGATATAAAATTGACATATAAAGCCCCATACTTTCTTAGGATATGTTCTACTTGTTCCTAATATCTTCATGGCTTTAATGATGCAGGGATGCTCAACTTTAGCAAAATCCTTTACTTAATCTGTTGAGATGATCATATGACTTATATACTTAAGTCTATTTATGTATTGTATCTTACTTACTGACTTGCAAGTGTTGAACTAAATTTGCATTAATTGTTAAGTCAACGTCTGTGTTGTCTGATCTCAAAGTGCCCTTGACTTGGATTTTTACTTTACTGAGACTCTTTCTAGTGCTGTTCATCAGACAAGTTCATTTCCTTTTGCTGCTGTATCCTCCTATGATCAGAAGAACATAGGCTTCAGAGAGTGAGTCTCTGGACCCATGTTGAGGAATATTTTTGGGACAATTTGAGGAGTATTGGTGTTAGCTTTTTAAAGATGCAGTAGAATTTGGTAGTGAATCTCTTCTGTGTGGTCTTCAGATTTTCTTTATGAGACTTATCACTCGCTATGCATTTAAATTGTTTATAACTTCTTACTTTAATTTTGGAAGCTTGTATGTACATAACCTGTTACTTCTATATTTTCTAATTTGGGAAATATAAGTTTTCTAAGAATTCCATGGCAATCATCTGAACTTCACTGGAATCTGTAGTAACTTCCCCTTTATTACCTCGAATTTTACTAATTTGAGTCTACTTTCTTTTTCTTTTGGCTAACTTGGTTAGAGAATTGTTAATGCTGTTTATTTTTTCAATGAACCAGTTTTACGCTTGATTGATTCTATATTGTTCTTTTATACTCCAGTTTTTACATTTCTGACCTGATCTTTATTATTTTTTGCTTACTATTTTGGACTTTGGCATATTCTCATTTTATGAAGATTCCCCAAGAACATTATTAGGTTATTTATTTTAGATTGCTCTGATTTTTTTTTAAATGTAAACATTTATACTATAAAATTTTCTCTTAGAACTGCCATGGCTATATCCCAAAGATTCTGGTAAATTATGCTTTCATATTCATTTGATTCTAGGATTTAAAATTTTTTCTTCTCTGAAGTTCTTCTTTCTCTCCTCTGACTCTTCTTTTTAAGGGATTGTATGTGAAGACTGCCCCTTGTCTACTGCCCTACCCAGTGCTTGTTCTACAGTACTATGCCGGATTCCCTAAGGCTTCAGAATTTGAACAACAATGCAATCACTATATTTGCTGAGACTAATGCTTCCTCACTGCAGCTTCATACCTATATGCAGATAGCAACTATTTTTAAATTTGGCTTTTGAGGGTAGTCTCTACTCAGATAAATCTACACTGATAATTTTCTTCAGTGTCTGTCTTTGACAACAGCCACATCATTTCATTTCCTGTGTATTAGAATGTCAACCTTGGTACAGTAAGAATCATGAAGGAACTGCACCTTGGAGAATACACATTGATATCAGGCTGAGGTAATTTTTTTTCTGGTTTTTGTTCATTTTCTCATTGTTATAGCAAAGCTTGTGTTAAATGAAAATGGTATCCACACTTGTAATGCTAATCTTGCTCAAGCTATATTTTAGTGAGCACCTGAGAGGTAGGGTGTTATTGTGAGCATTCATCATTTCCTGTAGTGGTTCAGAAGTCATCCCGAAGGCCCCGCCCTGAGAACTCACACCTTCAGTTCTACCAGTGACCGTAAAAGCTTATAATTCCTTGCTTTAAATACAAGAATTTCAGTTTCCTGTACTACATCCTGACTGGTGCTGTGGTATATGGGATTTGTTTGGAAGCTTTGAATCCTTTGTTGGAAAGCACTGTTTCTATGACACCTAGGTTTACCTCATTAGCATTGTTTCTGAAATGCCTTTAATGGCATGGCACTGTCATATAGTGAGAAACATTTGTTTGGTTCTTATCTCTAATTTCTGGCAGAAACCATCTAAAACTCTTGACATTTCCTGGGTGAGTGGGAAGAAAAAATTTTTTGTATAGTTCATAAGAGTTAGAATACCCTCACTCAACCAGACATGTGGTTTTGTTAACATGGGGTAGGTATATCTTGGTGGGGCCCTCCATAGCTTGGGGAGGGGGGCTGGCTACCATGATTACAGGGTAAGAATATTTAACCTCACCCTTGACAAGTGTGCCCGGAGAGAGCATGGATGATCTGCTCCTGGCTTTTCTTGGGATGTATCTTTAGTTTGTAAAAACTCACTAGACGTTAATGAGTAAACTGTGTTACTGAGTTATCTGAGTCATGTCAGGAAAAGTAGAAAGCTAGTCATATAACATCCTGCTTAGAGCTATATGGTCAGAAGTATAGGAGGCCTGGGCTTTGCAATTTGTCTCTGCAGTGAGGCAGCCTTTGGGAACTGTTTCTTTAACATGTGTATGATCTATCACTAACCCCAAGTCGATGGAAGCAGAGCAGAACTGAATTAAACCATGGAGCTTTAGCCAATGTCTGAGAAGTGGTTGATGTAGGTAGCTACCTCCCTTAAACATTTGATGTCTGACATACTCTTTGAGTTAGAAACCGATCAAAGTGGACAGCAATTGTACCTCATTTCATAGATGGGAACTCTTCACCACCTCACCTTGATAATCAGGACTCTGAAACCTGTGGATACCAGCATCAAATGAGGTGGGAACAAGGGGACCGGATACTAAGGTCACATGATATAAGGATAAGGCTAAAACTGGAGGGAACCAGACTGTAAAAGGAAGCATTGCTAGTGTTTAGTAAGACAGGTCCAGTGCAGTATGTAGTGTAATGACATAGCAAGCCACAAAGCCCTGGCCATGTGTGTAAAATCCATCAAAGAGGCAGTTCATCACGTGATCTTTGTGTGTTCCATTCTGTACATTTCAACCAGGCCAGCACACAGGAGTCTTTCCTTTGATCTACTTAACTTTTCCCCAAATGCTGTCTTTGCTCTCCTTATACAACCTTGACAAAGAAGGATTCCAGTTTCAAAATGTAAGTGGTTTTCACAATGCATTGCAGGTAGCTTTTGTTTTTTAATTGTGATTCAGTGAAATGCCAAACAGAAGGTTTTTTGGGTTTTTTAAAACCACATGACAAAGCATAAGTTTCGTGATTAATTACCTTGAGTTCAGATATAATTTAAACATATTGACTTGTCTGAAGTAACTGCCAGACAGTGAAGCTGGGGAGACAGGAAGTACCTGGAGAGACTGCTGAAACAGGCTGGAGGAGAAGTTAGGGGGGAGGGTTTGGACGTCATCATTTAGCTGGTCTCCAAGGCTAGGCAGAGAATAGCCACAACTGCTGATGGTCAGTGGAATCAAACAGATAAATTATGACTGAACTCTGACTCTGCAATGAATAGAAAGCGAGTCAATAGTTCAACTTTGTGCAACCCTAAAATATTAGTTCTGAAACTGTCCTTTACAAACGGTTTTCTTCTTCTTCATATATGTGGTCTATTCAGAAATTTCCTCTGGGGGCTCAGAACTGCTGTTGCTAATCCCCAGCCTTGGGTGAACTGCTGGGATTGTAGTCTCCCTGCTCTGAGGTGGCTTCTTGGCTGGGGGGTGGGGTGGGGGGTGGGGGGAACAAAGGTTCTTCAGCATGAATGAAGGCTTGAAAGCAGAGCAATGAACCTTGAGCTGGGGAGCCCAGCAGCTCTCAAGGCTCTCTGTAGTGGGGCTGGGTAGAAGAATGAAACCGATTTCTTTGCAGCAAACTGGGACCAGATGCGGGTTCTCTGTGTAGAAAGTCTAAAAATCTAAGCAGCTGCTTTCAGTTTTTGATAATGGATTATGGTGTTGAGGGTCTGCACCTACTTTGATGCTCATGCATAAGAAAGCAAAATGGGAGCATTTGGGCTAACCTCATGATTTTTAACACACCCTTCGTGTGTGTGATTCGGTGACCCCTTGAAGCCTAGCGGAACCATCCCATGCCATCTGGGTGAAGGGAACAGATTCCATTGAGGCCTGATCACAGACTCCATTCATCCCATAAACTTGCTCCACAGTCCTTGTGGAGGTTCTTCAATTGCCACAGAAAGCTGGATTTCTGGGAGCTTGCGATCTGGGCTGCTGCTCCTCTTCCTCACTTAGAGGCTTCTTGAAGCCAGAAGCTGTACAAGAATTCCACACATCTAGGGAGAGAAGCTTTTTAAATAAATTCTTTTTGCCACGCATGATGTAGATGAAGCAGCTCCAGGAGTCTAGGAGAAGGTGTATTGGCAGGTGACTTCAGCTTTGCTGAGTGGAATGAAAAGTGAGGGAAGGGGGACTGGGCAGAGGAGGCAGACCAGTTCCTCCTGGTCAAGGTGAAGGGTAGGTATGTGCTTCACAAGGTCATCTAACCAATCCAAATGCTTCCACAATAGCATAACAACTCAGAGAGGACGCCAAGAACAACTAACACAGTAGAAAATAGAGGAAAAATAGGACTTGACTGTGTCATTTGATCAAATTTTAGTAAAAAGAAGCATATTAATTAGGGTCTTCAAGGGAAAAAGAACCAAAATGACAGTTGCAGCAGGGAGGTCTGTTTCTAGCCCCTTTTTTCTCTTGTCACGATGCACATTTTCTTTACCAAAGGCTAATCATGTTAACTTCAGTTAAAGCATTTCTCTACAGCAACTTCTAGAATAGTATTATTCAGTAGAATACCCAGGTGTTGTAGCCTAGACAAGCAGACACATGAAAATTATCATCATTAGAAGTTAGTGTTAGAGTATTTCTTTGGTTCTTTTTTTGAAAGGAAAAGAGAACTGGAGTCAAAGGGTGAAGCCTATGTATTAAAGGGGACAGTGGTTCTTATCATTCATCATACATCTTCATATGCACAAAGAACATGTGTGTGTGTGTGTGTGTGTGTGTGTGTGTGTGTGTGTGTAGATGCCTGCGTGTATATTCATGTAGAAGGACTAATGAGCCTTAGGTCAAGGAGACAATCAGTAAAGAAATCAAGAAGGAGATACAGCTCTCCAAGTCTCAAATATTTCCTGTCCAGATTTAAAAATGAAAAACTGAGCCCTGGAGATGCTCTGAGACTGCCTGTTCTTCCTGTTGGGATGTCTTAAGGGGAACGTTTCCTTCCTTTTTCCTAACATTGAAGCTCAAGTGTCAAAATGTCCAGACAAAAAAATCTTTGCAAGGGATACTCCCCTCTGCATAGGAAGTGTTAGAGGATGATGGAGCAGCCCAGCATGGGTTCTCTTCAAAGATGCCTGCTAGCCAGGGTTAAGGTACAAAGGTGACCTGGATCCTGATGCCAACAGTTTACAAGGAAGAAGCCGGTCCTCTGAGAAATGAGCAAGCTTGTATTTCTGGAGACATGTGGTTTTGTGGAATTTAGTATATATTGGAGTAAAACTTAAGTTGATGAACAAGAAGCATTTTATTTTTTCCTACCACCTAGAAGAAAGCTAAATAAATGTTGATGTTCATCAAAGTTCTACCACAGTGACAAAATACCTGGGGAAATCAACTTAAAGGAATACTGACTGACTTTGGTCCATGGAATCAGCCCATGGTCATTGGCTCCAGTATAGTGGGGCAGAGCATCATGGGAAGAAGCCGATAGTGGGCAGATTTTCATAGCTCATGTTATCAGAGGTAGGAGGATGAGGGGAAGAGGAGAAGAAGGAAGAGAAGGAAGAGGAGGTGGAGAAGGAATGAGGAGAAGGAGGAGGAAAAGAGGAAAGGAGGGCAGAGGAGCAGAATGGAGCCAGGGGAAAGATCTATTTGTCATAAGCAAATTGTGCTGACCCATTACCTACAACTAGGTCCAACCTCCTTGTAGTAGTTTGAACAAAAACTATGCCCCACATTTGAACACTTGTTCTACAGTTGGTGGTGTTGGCGGAGGTTATGGAACAAACCATTAGGAGGTGGCAGAGGTGCTTAGTTGGGGATGCACTTTGAGGGTTTATAGCCTTATCCCACTTCCTGTTCTCTCTTTCTTCTTCCTGTGTGTGGGTGAACATGTGACCAACCAGCTTTCTGCCTCTCTTGCCACACCTCTGCTGTGGACTGTTGCCATGTTTTTCCCACCATGATGAACTCTACCCCTCTGGAACCACAAGACAAAACAAACTCCTTCCTTCTGTTGTCTGGGCATTTTATCACACCAGCAGAAGTAGAACTAACAATGTTTTTCTTAATATTTTGTTCACAAATGAACTTTACAGTGGATTAATTTATTGGTAATGTCAGTGCCTTTCTGCTGTAGTCTCCTCTCTGAACCCATCCTCTACACTACCACATTGAGAATCAAACCTTGTGTTAGAAAGCTATCTCAGTGGCTTTTCTTTTTTTTTAATGTCCTCTAACCTTTGAAGAAGATTTAGAAAGCCTCTCTCTCTCTCTTCTGTGTGTGTGTGTGTGTGTGTGTGTGTATGTGTGTGTGTGTGTGAGAGAGAGAGAGAGAGATACACATATTCATACATGTAGAGAGGGGTACACTCATATCTACAGAAGGGCCAGGTCTATTTTATCATCACTACTTTATTCCCTTGAGACAGGGTCTTTTACTGAACCTGGGGCTAGTCTGGCAGCCAGTAAGCCTCAGTCATATACCTATCTCTGCCCTACACAGTGCTTGCTTACAGGTGATGCCCAGATTTTAAATGTGGATGCTAGAGATTTGAACTCAGGTCCTCATGCTTAGATGCCAAGGGTTCTAACCACTTGCTTTGCTCTTCTGTAAAGCCATACTCTAGGTTCTTTTTATTTGTTCAAAGATAATTATATATATATATATTTTTTTTATATATATATCCATAATTTGGGCCATTTCTTTGAGTTGTTTTCACATAATAGAATTGAGACTTGATAAACTCTATTCTGAGCCTGACCACTGAGCCTATTCCCCATGCTTTGGCTTCCATCACTGCACTTTGGATAGCTGCAGTGTCTCATAGGTTTACTGGTGTGTCAGTTAACTAATGGAGCATCTAAAGTAGGCTGTCATTCCAGGTCCATTCTTCCATGTTATAGAAAATAAAGCCTGTAGGTTCTACCAGGCCACTGGCTGCTTTTCCCCGGGGTGGACATGTCAGACTCAGCACACCAAAAGTCCATAAAGTCCAACTAAGTTTGACTTTTAGATGAAACCAAACAGTTTCTTGTAGTATGTCTCACGGAATACTTGAGATACGCTTACACTAATGAAGTAGTCATTGCTTATTTGGCACTTAAGTATAAATTCTGCATTTTATCTGGCCACAAATTCTTGAGGAGTCTCATCTTGTGTATACTCCTGGGCTACATGAGTTGGAAATATGATTTTCTATTTGTGAGTTTGCCCCACAAATCTTTGCCTATCAAAATAATTTCTTCTTCCTACAGACATCCCTGGAGTCCCTGCTGCTTCCTTGTCTCCACTCTGCATTTGTTGTTCCCAGCTATGCTTGGCTTTGCCTCTGCTGGTGTTATAGTCTGAATCTGCCATAGCTTCAAAAACTCCCACAGTTTGAACACACAGCCCTAGTGTGTGGCACTGTTTTGAAGGCTATAGAGCCTTTATGAATTGGGGCCTGGCTCACAGGAGTAGGTCACTGAAGGCGAGTCTTTGAAAATTATTCCTGGCTCTGGCCCTAGTCCCACACTCTCTAATTCCTGGTTTCCTACCCTGTGACATGCCTCTGTTGCATGCCTTTGCTATCATAAACACCCCATTCTTCCACCATAGGGACTCTAACACTCCTAGAACTCTGACCTCCAGAAAACCTTTCTTTTTATAAGCTGTTTCTGTCAGGTGTTTGGTGACAGTAATGCAAAGGTAAATAATAGAGCCCAGAATATGGAAACTCCTGATTTTCATTCTTTATTTTCTCTTGACTGTCATAAGGATTTTAGAGTAAAATGGACTGAGTGTTGCAAAAAGGCCTACACATGTAAATGCATTCAGGAGCCAGCAGCCAATACTAATGTTTCAAACAGGACTGGTAACATTAGTCAGGAGGTCTTTGGCAAAGAGGTGAATGTAAGCTCTTCCTAAAGACATTTTCTAAAACCTTTACAAGTCTCTACCCTGGACAAACAAGGCGTATCTGCCCCGCTAGTGTACTGTCAACTGGTATCTTCTACTTGATGGCATAATTTGCTTCCATCTCTTTCCTGAAACACTTGGGTCTTACAAATCATTGAAAAAGGTTTGAGAAAAACGGTGTATGCCTCCCTTGAAAAGTGGACATGCAATATTCATTAATTAGGCCCAAGTTTCTATAAGGGAGGAGATACATCTGCTATAGTCATTGCTTTAACCACATAGCCAACCTACAGAAAACTCTCAAAAACTATTTGTTGAATGAATAAGAATTATTTTTTAATAATTTTCTGTGCACACCATCTCATCATCATGAGTAACCAATATTTTAACTGTAAATTTGGATGAAGACCAAACTGCATGAGAATAGGAAAAATTCTTATGGTTGAAAAATTAATTCAATTTACATATGATACTTAAACTTTGAACCCATGACTTGCTAGCTAAGTCTGGCATTGGGGTGTGTTTTATTTGGCTATCAGGGTTCTAGAAAAATGTGAATTTTATTCCTAGAGACAGGTATGGATTGATAATTCAACATCTCTCACTCCCAGGTGTTTCATCTCTTCTCCACCCTCGAAGCCCTTACCTTGTCTCTGAAGACAGACTTTCAGCCTGCTAGAGATCGATCCATTGACGTTAAAAAACAGATTTTGACATAATGCAGTTTCAGTTTTAAGTCCTGTGATAGTTGGTCTTAATTATCAACTTGACTGAATTTAGAATCATTTAGGAGACACACCCCTGGGCATGTATGCTAGGGTATTATCAGGGAGAATTAACTAAGTGTGTGTAGGAGCTGGCAATCTACTCTCCATGGAGGCAGTGGCATCTAGGTAATGGCCTAGATACAAAAAGGTCCAAGAAAAAAGCATAGGTGAATGAAATTTACAACTTGGTTAGGTTTACAATCACCATGGAAACACTCCTTTGAATGTGCCTATGAGGATATATTGAGAAAAGTTTAACTGAAGGCAGAAAAGCCACTCTCAAAGTGGGCTGCATCATGAATGGTCAGCAGAGCTGGGCAAGGCAATCTCCTTGCTTTCTGACTGCAGACATAATGCTTCAAGCTCTTTTCCACATCTTCCCCACCATGCTGTCATGCTGTACTGAATCCTCAAGCTATGAACCAATAAATAAATAAATAAATAAATAAATAAATAAATAAATAAATAATTATTCCTGCCATTCCCTTCCTTAAATTTCTTTTATCACAGCAACAAGAAAAGTATTAGAGTAATCCTGCTGCCATTTCTTTCTGAGTGTGCTTGTCATAGCCACTGTCTTCCACTGATGTCAACACTGATGTCAGACCTTTCTTCAATGTGATCTGAGCGCAGTGACTCTCCAGGCTTTCAGTACCTTAATGGGACTGCTGAGTTGGCCACATTCTTGGGCTGAGCTGAACTCTGGGCATTCTTCTCTCCCAGCATGCAGATGGCCACCATCAGATCACTCAATGGCTATCCTCTAAACCAATCTAGTCTTAGTGTCTTTTCTCCCTCTGGCTCCCACCCCACCCCTGGCTGGTTCTCAGGAGCAGGGAGTATTTAACCTTTCCCACCTGTGCTCTTTCCTTTTTGATTACACGTGTGAGTGTGAGTATGACTATGAATGTGTGTGCTATGAGTGAGCATATGTGTGTGGTTTTACCCACACTTTTGTCACTCTGACAATGCCAGAGGTTGATACCTTTCTTTATTGCTCTTTACATTATTATTATTTATTATTATTATTATTATTATTTAGACAGTCTCTCATTGAACCAGAAGCTAATTAATTGACTACAATTGATTAGAGTAACTGTCCAGTGAGCTTCAAAGACGTCTAGCTGCCCTGCCACCATGCCTAGTTTTTACGTGGGTGCCAGCGATCCGAACTTGGACCTCATACTCACATGACAAGCACTTCGCTAACTGAACCATTTCCCAGACTATTGTGGCTACTATTTTAGCTCAAGAAATAGCTTTGTGGCTCTTGATGTTAAAAATACACATAAGAAGTTTACAGTCAAACATTACTAATAATGAATCATAAGGAAATTTATTGTAAAACAATGCTTTGGTATGTACCATTTCTTAAAGGTGAGAGCAAAGCACCCACTAATGAGATACATGTGTTTCTCATTTTGTATATAAAGAATTAAATCTTTTCTGGATATCTGATGTTACAGGCAAAAGTATGTTCAGGGACATTTCTATATTTAGAAGGCAGCTTGACATGTCTCCTTGGCAAAACAATATAGTAAGAGGTTCTCTACTGTGTCTAGTTATCATAAAAATCCATCTTCTCTTTAAGCTGTTCAGGACTTCCCTGTAACTTTAATTTTTTCAAACACCTATTTTTGATGATGGCTTTTAAACACTTTAACCTCCCTTTCAGCCCACCACCCACCAGAGGTAGTGGAAAAGAATGGTTAATAGGCTACAGTGAAAGTGGATCTGCTTAGAAATTGTTCTTCAGAGCAAATCCTGTCCGTGTTTTCTGGCTTGGCAGTTCAGTTCACACAGAAGCAACCACGGCCTGATCTACTAGCAAACACTTCATGGATATACCAACCATCCAGTCAGGATAGCAAACACGAATCAGCATCGGTGGAACTACCTAGCAGAGAAGACAGTCAGGCATCAGACTCGGCTCGAGTCAGCAGGAGAGACCAGGAGGGACCAGGAGGGTTGCCAGAAGTTCTTGGCTGAGCTTCTCTCAGTGAAGTGAAGATTACTGTCCATTAAGTCCCTTTATACTCTCTCCAAACATCACATGTCCTCTACATGTCTTGCCTCAGCACATGAGTCTATCTCAGCTGACATCACTCTGCCAATCAGCCTGAGTCTGCAGAAGTGGCAATAAATTGCAGCATACCACCAGACATATATATATATATATATTTTTTTTTTGGTGCAGCTCAACTACACAATGTAAGGTGGACCAATACATGCACGTTGTTAGCAAAGTATCTTTCATCATGTTTCCTTTCACATGCTTGCCTTAGCAGAACATCCTCTTTCCTGTGTATGCTTTGTTGAAAACTTCCTTCACAAGTCTGCATTAGTCTTTCACCTGTGTCCACTTCAGCTAAATGTACCTTCATGTGTTTGACCCAGCAAAACAACATCCAACACAGCTGACTTTCGATAGAAGCCTTATGTTTCCACTTCATTCCCCTATTTACATTTCCCATAGAACTTACCTCACTCTTTAATACCCTTCTTTTTATCTACTACCACAGATGCATGCATGAACACATGGAGGGAGGCAGGTGAATAAATAATTCTTTTCTATTATTAGATTTACATGTGAACAAATCACACCATCTATATTCCAGACCTTGACTGTGGCAGTGACCATGGGATTGTCACGTGTTGTGACATGATTCATCTGGATGCTCCCTGTCTTTCACATAGTAGGTTACTAAAGGATGTTTGTTGAGTTGCACAGAACATATTACTATTTAGATACTTATAAAAAGGCACAAGTGGAAGTCACCATTTGCTTATTTCTTTATTTCTTTATTTACTTTTTTGGTTATTTTGTTTACTTACATTTACATTTCAGATGTGACTCCCCTTGCTGGTTTTCCCTCCAAAAACCCCTTCCACCCCTCTCCCCTGCCTCCTAGAGGTTGCCCCCACTCACCCACCCACTCCCACCCCACCACTCTCACCTTTTTTTTTTTTTTTTGAATTGGTCATTGGGGAGGTTGGTATGTACCATCTGTCCTAACATCTGCTTTGGACTCAAATGCTATATTTCTTCAAACCTGGAGAAAGCAAAATGCAGAATTTGATGAATTGGTGCATCAAGTAGAGTTCATAATTTTCCTGTTCTTCTAGGAGATTGTATGGCTTGAGGCATCAAAGACCACTTTCAATCTTAGAAAACACCTAGTTGAATTATGATGTTCTCAAGGTCTTTCTTTTACCCCAGTTTGCATGTACATGTGTGCATGCATGGATGTATGTGTGTGTTTACTGGTCATGCTTTTCTGCTCTCTAAGATACATGGACATAGGAATGCAATGGGTCTGGAAACATCAGCTCTTTGTTGCATATCTTCTACTTTAGATCTCAGTGTATACAGTTGTGGTAAATTGCTATATATAGATACAATCATGACAGCACAAGTCAAGCATAAAGCCCTCGGGTGGGTAATCAACTAAATGGGAATATGAATTCTAACCACAAAGGAAGTATGATCATGTAAATGTTCTGAAAACCAAAGTTCCGGGAGAAACATGCAGCGTCAAGACACTGCCACTGTGGCTTCCACACCAAGTGGCTCAGTGTGATCATTCATTCTCCAAGCTTTCCAGAAGAAATCTGGAAACAGCAGGTGAAAGCCAGATGAGGAAACAGAATGTATGGATTGAGTGCTCTGTTGAATGACTTCATGGCCTGTCACCTCAGTGATCTTTGTTGGCAAGATCATGTAAGGATCAAAGTTTAAGTTACACTTGTTCATTTGGCTACATACAGAATTCATCTGGAAAACTTTTGAAAATCTCCATGTCTAGGAACCACATCCAGAGAATTTTACACAATTTTTCTCCTCAAATGATTCTATCATACAGCAAAGCTCAAGAAATGATGGGTACTGAAACATCTTCACAATAATCATGCAGTCCTAGACACTGACCTAAGGACATACATCATTGTGTGTGTATCAGACAGCAGGACTCAGGAGTCCTCACATGACTCAGAAGATGTCATAGCTTAAAGAGGTGTGTAGTTTAATTTGGGAAGTGCTCATTTCCCAGTGAGTTCTTCCTAACTATGTCTCCCTCAGAGGCACTCTTTCCAATGAGATAGCAAATGAATATGTTTATCCAAGTCAAAAGAAGTGCTGGTTTTAAGAATTGGAAGTTGGGGGCTGGTGAGATGGCTCAGTGGTTAAGAGCACCAACTGCTCTTCCAAAGGTCCTGAGTTCAAATCCCAGCAACCACATGGTGGCTCACAACCATCCGTAACAAAAATCTGATGCCCTCTTCTGGAGTGTCTGAACACAGCTAGAGCGTACACACATATAATAAATAAATAAATCTTAAAAAAAAAAAAAGAATTGGAAGTTGGCTTATTAGTAAAGTGAAATAGGTAGGTAGGTAGGTAGATAGATATATAGATAGGTAGATAGATAGATTCTACTTCTCTTCTGTGTGTCTTCAAATGATACCAACTAACTATCAGGAGACAGGAAGCAGTGTCATGTACCTAGGCTATAAAACAAAATGCCATTTTTGGTACTAAAAATGTGGCCAAGCATGGGTCCCAATGTTTAATTCCTTCCTAATGTGAAAAGGATTGGATTCAGAACCAAGCTATTATGTTGAATTAGAATGTGATCTCTTACAGAGTACTTCTATATGACTTATCAATAAAACAACGCGATTATTTTGTGTTAAATCTATGGTATGTCATTAGGACCTTTGGATTTTAGTCTTGAGAACAAAAGTAGAAAGAGTGTAAGGTAGACACAGTGACCTTGCTGGAACCAGGACTGTGTTAGTCATCTCACCTTAAGTGGGTACCGTAGTATCATTCCTCTTCAGCAGAGATAAGCAATGGAGCTCTGAGGATCCGTTCGCATTTTCTATAAAACACTCTGAGGAGAACCATGCAGAAAGTGTGTCAGCTGAGACATACCAACACAGCTAGGAATCTCTGTGGCAAAATAGAATCAGCACTTTGTGAACTATGTTCATGGGAAGCATACAATCTAGAGGGTACCCCGCAATGACACAGGAATGGTAGGTGGAGCAGAGATGAAAGAGGATAGTTACAGGTAGAGAAGCGCTTGCTTGCCAACACCTGTACTCACATAAGCACCCCTCTTCCAGTAAGACATAGTCAATCCCTAAAAGCCCTGAATTTCTTTCCCCAACATCCAGGGTAATTGGTGCCTGGCATCTGTTAACAATGGGATTATTTTGAACATGACTGGCTAAACTTGTTGACTATAAGAGGAGACTTAGAGCATTTATCTAAACAGCTAGTGATTTGAAAACTCCTTAGATATTGTGGAGCTAAGAGGTATTCAAATGGATTGGAGTGGCATGCAGACTCCTGACAGATAAAATGTGCAAAGCTGCTGAGGTGCACAGCTCTGCTATAATACTTTCACCTTGTTATCGCCTGAGAATGGAGCAACTGAGAACCAGGGATCCTTCATTCCTTCTGGCTTGGATCCTGAGGCTTACAGTGTGCCTCCTCCTCCAAGTGTGTGCTTATGTGAGTCTGTGTGTGTGTGTGCATTTGTATATATGTACAAATACTTTATTATTATGGCTTACTGTTATGTCTTTCCACTAATAACGTTAAGAATAATTTAATATTCTAATTCATATTTTGACTCACTGTTCAAACAGTCTTTGTAACAGTTTTAAAAACCAATTTTCTAACCTTATAATCAAATCAAATTCTATAAATTGTCTTTCTCTAGTCTTTCTGATTATGAAACAATCCACTCCTTTTGTTTGTCTCCTTGCAATCTGAGCCTGTTTGAATCTTGCAGCCATTTGTTAACAGAAGCCACCCATTGTTTTCATTGTTTTTGTCATTTACAGCATCCCCAGTTTTTAAATGACTGTTTAAAATGTTTCTTTTCTACTCATACTTCTCTCCTATCTCTAAGTTATTTAAATATTTTGTTCAGTTATATTTTATATTCCAAACCCAGGAATTCCTGCACTTAGAGTTCCTGGAAGCCTTTCTGTTATTTCATTTAGGGACTCACTTCATTTAGTGACTTAGCTATTTTTAATAAAGTGTTCTTATTTTACTGAAGTAAATCCTGAATAGAAGGTATGTTCCTCTAAGAAAATCATGTTTCCTTCACAGGGATCAAGTGTGTGTGACATACAAATATACACAAAGACATGTAAAGATATACACACACACACTCACACACACACTCTAATTTCTTATCTCAGTTTAGAGTTTCCCGTCTATGGAATAGCACGTTTGGACCTGGCTATTCTTCCTCCAATTGGAATGGCAGTTGTGAAATGTAACTTTCACTGTGGCTGCTTTTTCTAGCTCTTCATTTCCCTGAGATCTGAGTACTTCCTGTCCTCCCATCAGGTATGTCTCCACCTAGTTGCCCATTCTCTCACGTGACTATTAGCCCCCCAGAGCCTTACACTTCAAATAGCATTGGCTTCAGGGCAGACCTAGCTTCCCCATGAGCTCAACACCTAGTCTCAGCTCAGCAGGCAGCTTTTCACCCATGCGATGCAATCTCAGCTGTGTATAAGAAATGTTGTAATTGAATCTGTGCTGGGGGTTCGGTAGCAAGGGGATGTCAGAGCAGCTGACCTGCCACACTGCTGGAGGCAGCTCTCTGACCTCATCTCTGGAGGCTTACCTTCTCCACTCGCTCAGCCATACTGCCATGCTTTGTATAATTCACTTGCATTAAAACCTCCCCAGTACCTCAGAGTCTGCTCACCTCGTATTTGTTTTCCACAAAAGGGTCTTTCCTCCAGCTTGTCATGTGGCCGCACTTTATCACCAGTCAGCACTGGGGTCAGACGCTTCACCCCTCTCACTTTTAATCATGTTTTTAGCTAAATCTATGCTCAGAACTTCTGATAGCACAAAGATACTCAGCTCGTTGATTTATTTCTCATTTGTTCTTCTGAATGTTACCTAGTTAATGGGACAGATCTTGTTTTGAAGAACGGCTTGGCACATGTAAACATTCTCAAGAGAAACCTTTCTTGACGGGTTGGATAATGTCTCTGCTCTCTTACTTTCTTTTTCCTGCTAAGACTTCTCTATCTAGCCTAGGCTGGCATCCATTTTGCAGTCTTTCTGCCTCAGCCTTCTCATTATGTGTAGTGCGTACAAATTAGTCTCAGACTCATGGTTATAATAGTCAGCTTCTCAATGCAGGATCGCCATGGAAGGGCAAGGCTGTGTATTCCTAGGGATGAATACTCTCCTGTGTGTTCTCATCTGTGCGTTCATATCTGTGTCATATGTCTGAGAAACCAAATGCCATTAATTGTACAGTCTTCATCTACATCCCTTGAGTTACTCGACAATCAAAGACCATGATGCAATCTCTGCTCTCACACCCCAGGAATGTTTTGAGAAGGAAGCAGCAGAATAATTTCTTCTTCAGTTCATAGCTCAATGAACTCAGCTACATGTTTAGAACTTAGCATCTGAAAGAGGAAAAGGAGATCTCCAAAGTCCTTCCAGGGCTCACAGCTCCATAAAGAAATAATTAACTCCTGTTTGGCAGCCCCTTCGAAGCTTCTAAGTTTGGCTTTTGCCTTTAGATGGATCAGTAGCTCTCCTTTCGCTGGAACATACTATTGTTTTAGGCTCCTAATACAGCACTGGTGATCTAAAGTACTAAGAGACTATTCAAGGGGCTGGAGTCAGGGTTCAGTTGTTAAGAACCCTTGTTGCTCTTGCAGAAGACCTTGGGTCAAGGTTCAGTTCCCAGCACCCACATGGTGGTTCACAACCCCACAGAACTCTGGTGCTAGGGAATCCAATGACCTCTTCTGACTTCTGACGGCATCAATCATGCATGTGGTATATATATAATAAAACATAAATTAAAAATAGCACCTTATAAAGACTTTAGGTATTCTAGAATTAGAGTAGGGACAGATGTGGGACTCATCCATAGCTTACTCAGAGCCAAAATTAAAAGATGCCAGGCATAGAACAAGGACATGAAGCTCCTGTCGTACAAGGTCAGGGTACCAGGTCTAAGGCAGTAGCTGCCCATAACTAAACAATCGGGAAGTATGTCAACATCTTTACAATCACTGTTGGCTAAGCATCAGCTTGGATCATTTGGGCCCATGGCTGGTCTGAGCTTCTAGAGACTCAAGAAAGCATCTAATCATGAGCTATAAAAATAAGAAACTAACTTCTGATTTTCCCATGAAGACCCTTAGTCCTCTTTTGCCACTGGGAGATAGGCTTTTAGCAAGATACTGTTATGACACAACTGAGAGAACATACCAAAATGTCTCTCAGAATTGAATCTGTTTTCAAAGACTAAAAGGACTGACCATGGATGACTAGTTCCATGGAAACCCTATCATTTGTTACAGGAACAGGTGTATACTCCTTTTTGGCTTGCTATCAGGAGTGAATACAGGCACAGGGAATCTAAAAGCCTCACTATGGTTCTAAATTTCAGTTTATAACTGTAACTATGCATCATGGAAAAGGGGATATATGTCACTGTGTAGTGGTGCCTGCCTGTAATTCTATCACTAAGAAGCTGATGCAGGAGGATTGTGAGATCAAGTCAGTGTGGTATGCACTGTGAAACCCTGTTTGAAACAAAGGAGAAAAAAAGAAAACAGAAAAGAAGACTCTTTCGACAGGAATAAAGAGACAATTCCTTACCAATCCTGCCTTCTCCAGGAGCTACATGAAAAACGTTTATTGAACCTGAATAGTAAACAGGAAACGGCCAGTCAAAGAAAGCGAGGGAATGTGGGGGTTCTCTGCAGTACAGCCTGGTGAGCAGGCATGAAAACCCAATGTTCAAGGCTCCTCTCATTTTTTCTGTGGCATGCAGGCACATAGTAGACTCCCTGTGCTCTGTGTATCTTATCTGAATACAATATTGAGACACTTTTCTGGGTACCCCAAATACTAATTTTTTTCCAAACACCTCTAGGATTCCCATAATAGATTTTCTTAAATCAAGGAGAAGTGAAATATTCTGTCTTACACTTTCACAATACCCTCAGTTAAGAAAGTAAATGAACTTTTCATTACCTTGAGTGCAAAATGGTCATAAAAAAAATGAGGTGGGGACACTTTTGGCATTTCTCAGCAGGAAGGAAACATCGAGAGAAATGCTGTGTTTGGAGTGAGAGGACCTGTGCTTGCAGTTTGAGATTTTGTGCTATGAAAAGGGCAGGCAATGGAAGTCATTTCTCAAATGAGGTTGCCTTAGCTTTTAGAAATAAAGTAGCTTCCATATTCCTGAACATCTGGCAGCCATGTAAGATGTGCTTTGCCTAATTCTGAGGTTGTTCTGTTTATGCAGTTGGCACGAAGGAGCCCAATGCCATTTTAATATTTATGCTGTTAACAAATTCCTCCTGCCCCAGTCTCTGATTTTTCACAGATCAGAACATGCACTAGAATTTCAAAGACACCAAATTTAAAGTCAAAAGAGACATCGGAGATCAACTCCTTCATTGGGGAGACTCTGCAGCAGAAAGTTCATTTTATTTTTAATATTATGCCATGAATATCTATTGAAGGAGCATACAAACTATATTGAAGGAAAAAATTTCCATTGCAGCTACAGAATATAGGAGGAGGGGACTGGGGCAGGGTGGTCAGTTCACTTGCTTGGTCTCTCCACGGGGCTCAACTTTAGAAGCTATCTCTCACTAATGTCATACCAAAGAAAGCTACACCAAAGGACTGAAAGAATAAACAAATGAAATGGTTGCTCTAAGGGCCTGCCCGGCATGTGTTAAGACCTCAATAAAAACAGCAAAACAAAAACAAAAACTAAACTAAACAAACCTCTAATTATTTTGTAAAGAACACAGTTTAAGTTTAAATATGGGAAGGTTTTGTAAACTTACTGTGGTTTTTTAAAAAAAATTAAATTTAATATATTACAAATTCCTTGCCCCTCTCCCCAAGTATAAAAAGGGAAAGATGGATGGTTGGACCTGGGCTGGTCTTTCCCACCCTTAGAGTGGCCTTGTTTGAGAACAAAGGGGACAGGAAAAGAGTGGCTGGCCAACTCCTCTGTATCACTGACCAGCAGGGAACTTGTCAAGGCCCCTTCTCAGAGTCCCTCTGGGCTGGACTGAGGTGACAGACAGAAGGACTTTATGGTGCCTTCCTGAGAAGTAACTTCTGTGATTCCCACTGAAGCAGCAGCTCATCTAAGATCCGGGCTCCATGCTCTAATGTTTTGTGAAGAAAAGTAAAAAAGACAATTATTTTTACATGCCTTGCTCCAGAAACCATTAGAGAGAAGACACTTGTCAAACATCACTTGGGGCAGCCAGGTTTAGCAAAATGGCTAATCCAGGCTACCCGGAGTGGAGCCAGCCAAGCCCCCGAGGACTTGGTTGAACTCTTGAGCAGAGTCCTGGGAGGCCAGGTCTTTTGGGAAGTGTTGCCTATGTCAGGCATTGAGTGAGCAGGAGAGACTCGCTACAGGAAACAGGATTTCTCATGACAAATGCAGATGTGGTCAGCAGGGGGGCTGCCTACAGGAAGAATGCAGGCAGTCCTCTGAGAGGCATCCATCATATCCATAAATACTTCTTAAAAGCTACCTTTAAATAATGGAAAGTGCTTCCTAATGTATGTAGACAATGGAGCTGAGGGTAGTTTGCACCACACAGAGTAATAATGGAGCCGCAGTGTCCATTGAGGAGCAAGGTGTCTACAGGGACTGAAGCTAACCACGAAATCCAGCCCACATCCCATTTTGCCCATCACAGCATCTCTGAACGTGAGTGATTCCCAATCTCCACTTCAACTAACAATAGTCTCCTATGTTCTAACAAGTTGACTCCCACAGGCAGGGCGAGCTAGACAGTCTTTGCTGGGATCTGGGCAGTAGAAGAAAGAAGGATTAAGCAGTGGATGGATGTTGTCACCTGAAATGTAGGTTTTCAGTGTGTTCCAGTGGAGTTAGTGCTGATGTTCTCAGGTTGTCTACCCAGAAATCCCAGTTCAGGACAAAGTTGATAAGATAGAGAAAGTTATCAGAACATTGGTTGTGTTGACCACAAAATATGGAGAATCCTGTCTGCAGGAAATCTAGATAGTCTTTGGGCTGTTAAGATTGATGACTTACAGCATCACCTTAAGCTTGCCAGTGCTAACAGAAAGACTCATTTATCTTTCATTCATCTGAAGCTCCATATGTCAGACTTTACCTACTTTATTTGTCTTGTTCTTCAGAGTAATTCCAGAAGTCTACATAATTGCTCTCCATCTGGTAGGTAAGACTACTGAAGGATTCTCCGTAGGCAAAAAGAGGTCAGGCAGGATTCTGATTAGATATGACTACATGCTTGTCACCACCTCTTGGATACTGCCACCTAACCTTGAATGTATTCCTTCAGAGGAACATGACAATATTCCTAAGACCCAGGATCATAGACAAGGACCCAGAAAAGTTAGGTCTGTGTTAACAGAAGGAATAAAAATGGCTTCTTGGGTACTTGTATTGGAGGCTTAGTTTTCCAGAGAGTCTACTTGGAAGAGTGATGTTGGCCAGGCTGTTGAGATCAGGGAGCAAACAGAACAACCAACAAATCTCAAGTGGATAATTTGATCACTTATCATACTGGGCTTTCAGATGATATCAGGCAACAGGAAAATGTGTGCCCACAACCCATGTGGAGTCAGACAGTCAACTTCAAGGGAATTGAAGTAGATAGAAAGGGAGTTGGCAGAGCAGGTGAGGGAGCCATCTTGTGTCCCTGGTCCCTCAGAGACCAGTCTGTGCAGGTGAGCTCACAGATAGCAGAAGCAACAAAGCTTATGGGACAGACACCATTTTGGGCTCCAGACATCCCAGCACCTTCCCTGCCAGAGGAGGCCATCTGAGAGTGCTCTGACTGCCAGAGCAGGTGAGGGAGCTATCTTGTGTCCTGGATCCCTCAGAGACCAGTCTGAGCAGGTGAGCATGCAGACTGCAGAGGAAACACATCCTCTGGGACATGCTCTGTTTCAGGCCTTCATCTTCAGCCAGGAGACAGGTCTGAACTGGAGACCTCTGTGCACCTGCCCCACAAGAAGAGAGCTTGCCTGCAGAGAGTACTCTGACCACTGAGACTCAGGAGAGAGCTGGACTCCCAGGACTACTGACAGAGGCTAACAGAATCACAGGAGGAATAAGCTCCAACCAGAGACAACTATAACAACTAACGCCAGAGATTACCAGATGGTGAAAGGCAAACATAAGAATCTTACTAACAGAAACCAAGACTACTCAGCATCATCAGAACCGAACACTCCCACCTCAGCCAGTCCTGGATACCCCAACACACCCGAAAAGCAAGATTCGAATTTAAAATCATATCTCATGATGCTGGTAGAGGACATCAAGAAGGGCATTAATAACTCACTTAAAGAAATACAGGAGAACACTGCTGAACAGGTAGAAGTCCTTAAAGAGGAAACACAAAAATCCCTTAAATTATTACAGGAAAACACATCCAAACAGGTGATGGAATTGAACAAAACCATCCAAGACCTAAAAAGGGAAGTAGAAACAATAAAGAAAACCCAAAGGGAGACAACTCTGGAGATAAAAAACCTAGGAAAGAAATCAGGAGCCATAGATGTGAGCATCAGCAACAGAATACAAGAGATGGAAGAGAGAATCTCAGGTGCAGAAGATTCCATAGAGAACATCGGCACAACAACCAAAGAAAATGGAAAATGCAAAAAGATCCTAACTCAAAACATCCAAGAAATCCAGGACACAATGAGAAGACTAAACCTATGGATAATAGGAGATGAGAATGAAGATTTTCAACTTAAAGGGCCAGCAAATGTCTTCAACAAAATTATAGAAGAAAACTTCCCATACCTCAAGAAAGAGATGCCCATAAATATACAAGAAGCCTACAGAACTCCAAATAGATTGGACCAGAAAAGAAATTTCTCCGAACACATAATAATCAGAACAACAAATGAACTAAATAAAGATAGAATATTAAAAGCAGTAAGGGAAAAAGGTCAAGTAAGATATAAAGGTAGGCCCAATAGAATTACACCAGACTTCTCACCAGAGTCCCATGAAAGTCAGAAGATCCTGGACAGATATTATGCAGACCCTAAGAGAATGCAAATGCCAGCCCAGGCTACTATACCCAGCAAAACTCTCAATTACCATAGATGAAGAAACCAAAGTATTCCATGATAAAACCAAATTCACACAATATCTTTCCACAAATCCATCCTTCAAAGGATAATAAAGGGAAAACACCAACACAAGGTGGAAACTACACCCTAATAAAAAGCAAGAAAGTAATCCTTCAACAAACCTAAAAGAAGACAACCACAAGAACAGAATCTCAACTTTAACAACAAAAATAACAGGAAGCAACAATTACTTTTCTTTAATTTCTCTTAACATCAATGGACTCAGTTCCCCCCAAAAAAGACATAGAGGAATAGACTGGCTACACAAACAGGACCCAACATTTTGTTGTTTGCAAGAAACCCACCTCAGGGAAAAAGACAGATCCTACCTCAGAGTGAAAGGCTGGAAAACAATTTTCCAAGTAAATGGTCCTAAGAAACAAGCTGGAGTAGCCATTCAAATATTGAATAAAATTGACTTCGAACCCAAAGTTATAAAAAAAGGCAAGGAGGGGCACTTCATATTCATCAATGGTAAAATCTACCAAGATGAACTCTCAATTCTGAATATCTATGCTCCAAATGCAAGAGCAGCCACATTCATTAAAGAAACTTTAGTAAAGCTCAAAGCACACATTGCACCTCACACAATAATAGTGGGAGACTTCAACACCCCACTCTCCTCAATGAACAGATCCTGGAAACAGAAACTAAACAGAGACAACAGAGACACATGGACCCTAACCGAAGTTATGAAACAAATGGATTTAATAGATATCTACAGAACATTTTATCCTAAAACAAAAGGATATACCTTCTTCTCAGTGCCTCATGGTACCTCTTCCAAAATTGACCATATAATTGGTCACAAAACAGGCTTCTACAGATTCAAAAATATTGAAATTATTCCATCCATCCTATCAGATCACCATGGACTAAGGCTGATCTTCAATAATAGCATAAATAATAGAAAGCCAAGATTCACGTGGAAACTGAACAACACTCTACTCAATGATACCTTGGTCAAGGATGAAATAAAGAAAGAAATTAAAGACTTTTTAGAGTTTAATGAAAATGAATCCATAACATACCCAAACTTATGGGACACAATGAAGCCCTGAGTGCCTCCAAAAAGAAACTAGAGAGAGCATACACTAGTAGCCTAACAGCACACTTAGAAGCTCTAGAACTAAAAGAAGCAAATTCACCCAAGAGGAGTAGACTGCAAGAAATAATCAAACTCAGGGCTGAAATCTACCAAGTGGAAACAAAAAGAACTATTCAAAGAATCAACCAAACCAGGAGCTGGTTCTTTGAGAAAATCAACAAGATAGATAAATCCTTAGCCAGACTAACTAGAGGGCACAGGGACAGTATCCTAATTAACAAAATCAGAAATGAAAAAGGAGACATAACAACAGAACCTGAGGAAATCCAAAACATCATCAGATCCTTCTACCAAAGGCTATACTCAGCAAAACTGGAAAACCTGGATGAAATGGACAACTTCCTATACAGATAGCAGGTACCAAAGTTAAATTGGGATCAAATTAATGATCTAAACAGTCCCATTTCCCCTAAAGAAATAGAAGCAGTCATCAATAGTCTCCCACCCAAAATAAGCCCAAGAACAGATGGGTTTAGTGCAGAGTTCTATCAGACCTTCAAAGAAGGCCACTGGCAGAAACAGGACCAAGACCCCTGGACCTAGAGCCCAGTCAGCCCTCAGAGCTCTTGCTCACTCTGGGATGAAGATTGGGCAGATTGAGGATGTCACCCCCATTCCCTCTGACAGCACTCGAAGGAAGAGGGGGTCGTCGTGGTCGCCATCTGTGAACAGGACTTCTCAAATTATTTTCTGTTAATAAATTGCTTTGTGTAAGCTTAAAAACAAAAACATAAAAACAAAGAAGACCTAATTCCAACTCTCTTCAAACTATTCCACAAAATACAAACAGAATTCATTTTATGAAGCCACAATTACTCTGATACCTAAACCACACAAAGATCCAACAAAGAAGAGAACTTAAGACCAATTTTAGTGATGAATATCAATGCAAAAATACTCAAAAAAAATCCTCGCAAACTGAATCCAAGACCACATCAAAATGATCATCCATCATGACCAAGTAGGCTACAACCCAGGCATGCAGGAATGTTTTAATATATAGAAATCCATCAATGTAATCCACTATATAAAGAAACTCAAAGACAAAAACCACATGATTATCTCATTAGATGCAGAGAAAGCATTTGACAAAATCCAACACCCTTTCATGATAAAAGTCATGGAAAGATCAGGAATTCAAGGCCCATATCTAAACATAACAAAAGCAATATACAGCAAACCAGTAGCCAACATCAAACTAAATGAAGAGAAACTCGAAGCAATCCCACTAAAATCAGGGACTAGACAAGGCTGCCTACTTTCTCCCTACCTATTCAATATAGTACTTGAAGTCCTAGCCAGAGCAATTCGACAGCAAAAGGACATCAACGGGATACAAATTGGAAAGGAAGAAGTCAAAATATCACTATTTGCAGATGATATGCTACTATATATGAGTGACCCTAAAAATTCCACCAGAGAACTCCTAAACCTGATAAACAGCTTCAAAGCTGTAGCTGGATATAAAATTAACTCACAAATCAGTGGCCTTTCTCTACACAAAGGATAAATGGGCTGAGAAAGAAATTAGGGAAACAACACCCTTCACAATAGTCACAAATAATATAAAATACCTCGTTGTGAATCTAACTAAGGAAGTGAAAGATCTGTATGATAAGAACTTCAAGTCTCTGAAGAAAGAAATCAAAGAAGATCTCAGAAGATGGAACGATGTCCCATGCTCATGGATTGACAGGATTAATATATTCAAATGGCTGTCCTGAGGAAAGCAATCTACAGATTCAATGCAATCCACATCAAAATTCCAACTCAATTCTTCACTGAGTTAGAAAGGGCAATTTACACAATGGGGTACTACTCAGCTATTAAAAACAATGACTTTATGAAATTCTTGGCAAATGGATGGATCTGGAGATATTATCCTGAGTGAGATAACCCAATCACAAAAGAACTCACTTGATATGCACGCACTAATAAGTGGACATTAGCCCAGAAACTTAGAATACTCAAGATACAATTTGCAAAACACAAGAAAATCAAGAAGAAGAAAGACCAAAGTGTGGATACTTCATTCCTCCTTAGAATAGGGAAGAAAATACCTATGGAAGAAGTTATAAAGTTTGGAGCTAAGATGAAAGGATGGATCATCCAGAGACTACCCCACCCGGGGATCCATCCTGAAATCAGCCACCAAACCCAGGCACTATTGCATATGCCAGCAAGATTTCGCTGAAAGGACCCTGCCATACCTGTCTCGTGCGAGTATATGCCAGCACCTGGCAAATACAGAAGTGGATGGTCACAGTCATCTCTTGGATGGAACAGAGGGCCCCCAATGGAGGAGCTAGAGAAAGTACCCAAGGAGCTGAAGGGGTCTGCAACCCTATAAGTGGAACAACAATATGAACTAACCAGTACCCTCAGGGCTCGTGTCTCTAGCTGCATATGTAGAAGAAGATGGCCTAGTCAGCCATCATTGGGAAGAGAGGCCCCTTGGTCTTGCAAACTTTATATGCCCCAGTACAGGGGAATGTTAGGGCCAAGAAGTGGGAGTGAGTAGGTAGGGGAACAGGGCGGGTGGGGGTGGGTGTACAGGGAACTTTCGGGATAGCCTTTGAAATGTAAATAAAGAAAATATCTAATTTTTTTTAAAAAGGGAGTTGGGTAGATAGAAAGCTGAAGTCTTAGACAGGGATGTGTATTAAACAAAGAATATGATTTTCCTATGCAATGTCTTTGAGACGGGATTCTATGCACTCTGGTTTCAATGATGTTATTGTTGGTTTTGAAGAGTCCTCCACAAGTTCATGTGTTCACGTGTTTGCCAGTTTCAGCTAGTAGCTATTTTGAGATAATGTAGATCTTTAGGAACATGTGGCCAGGATAGCTGAAGTGAGTTTCTTTACTTTTGATTCCTGGTAGAATGCTTGGTCAAAATGTGGACAAGCTACCAAACAAGACCTGGCCTGCTACTATACCTTCCCTAGCATGATAGAGTGATAACCCCAGAAGGTATGAGTCAAAAAACCCTTCCTCCCTTAAGTTGCTTGTGTAAGGTATTTGCTCACACTGATAAGAGAAGCTAATACAAGTGAGTATTCCCCAATTTCTTGTGCTAGAAATGTAATTCTCAAATTCACTTGATAATGGTATTAGGATATAGGATCTTTAAGAAGAAAATTAGGTCCTAAGGAGCTCTCCCCTTGTGGATGGGTTAAGTTGGAGATTGATGGATAATGGAAGGACTGAGCTCTCTGACACACTATCTCTGTCTTCTATTTGATGTTTTCTGTCATGTTCTGATGAGTTGGAGAAGTCACTTGCCATGCTAAGCAGTGTGTCAACATAGTTTCCAGAATATTAAAATGAACACAATCCCATTCTTCATAGATCCTCCAGTCTGTACTCATCTACAACAATAGGGAATGGATTAAGAATGGATTCATTAGCATACACTGGCCTTACTTTCCTGGTAAGTGTAGCTTTATTCAGGGTAGAAGCTGGGTCTTGCATTCTTCTGTATTTTTCTTTTTAAAATGTTCTTCTTTTATTTTTTGAGCTTGTAGAAGAATTACATCATTTCTCTCTTCCCTTTCCTCCCATATACCCCTTCTTGCTTTCTTTTCAATTCATTGCCTCCTTTTTTTCAATGTTGTTACATGCATATCGTGTGCCCTGTCCTGGGGAAGATTATTTCTCCCAGTCTCAACCTTGCTTAGTTGCTTTGTGAGCTCCTCACTCCCCAGTCCACTCTGGTATGCCTGTTGTTGGCTTTGTTCAGCTCCAGTTTAGGTCATGTTAGTGAGACTCTATGGGCTTAGCTTCTGATAGAACTAGAGGACACAACCTCACAGAAAACTTCATGATCTTCCTGTTATAGTCTTTCTGCCCCCTCTTCCACAATGTTCCCTGAGTCTTAGGTTCAGGACTTGTTTTCTAGATGTATCCATTCAGACTTGGCCGCACACAGCTCTGCATTTTGATTAGTTATGGTTTTCTGTAGTGGGGTCCTTCTCTTGCAAAAAGACATTTTATTGGTGAGGAATGAGAACTATACATCTCTGTGGGTATAAGAACAAATACTTAGAATATGGTTAGAGATTATGCTGGTTTGGAAAGTGGTGGGTCTACCTATAGATCCTACAGATCCTGAATTTTAATTTAAATACAAAACTTAATCATTTGACAAATATTTATTGATTGACAACAATATGGCAGACACTGGTTTACAAAGGAGAATAATATTACTTCAGTCACTAAGGAAAGCTTACATCTTAGGAAGTTAGTAGTGGTCTATACTTTGATCAAAGAGCAGGGAGTTCTGTATTATACTGATGAAATGTTTGCTAAGTGAGTGAAATATATGTTTGCAAACTGTAGCAGATAATAGACATGTTATATGAAGGATTGGTATGGCAGAAACAATTATTTTCATGTGGAAGACATGCTTATATCTCACTCACTAGGGAACTAAAAACGACCCTATCATTTTAAGCTTAGGATGGCATGGTCGTTACTGCTGATTGACTTGAAAGGATTAAGAAGTACCCAGGAGGAAAATCTCAGAGAGTTTCTGTGAGTGTGTTTCTAGGGAGGTTTATCTGACAATGGAGCTCACCTTGGCTGTGAATGGTACCGTGCCGTAGGCTGGGGTCCCAGCCTAAGTCCCACTGAGAAAGTGAATGGAGTGTCAGTGTTTATCTCTCTTTCTTCTTACTGACGATGCATGTGACCAGCTGCCTCATGCTCCTGCCACATCTCTGCCAAACAGCTAGCGAGTCTTACTGTCATGTTTTCCACGCCACAATACAGTATACTCTTATACTGTGACCCCAAACAGGAGCTTTCTTCTTTAAGCAGCTTTTAAATTGGTATTTTGCCACAGTAATGAGAAAGTGACTAATACAACAATTACAGTTGTGCCCAGGAGTGGTGCTGCTCCTGGTAAACTTGACCATGTGTTTCTAGGATTCTGGAATCTGTTTGAAGGAGGAATGTAGATAGTTTTGGAGCTGCAGGTTAGTGAAGATCTAGAATGCGGTGAGTACAGTCTAATGGGCTGTCCTAGTAAAAGCTTAGAGGACTAGAGACTGAAAGACAGTATGGACAATGGCGGCTGGTTCATGAGAGGGGAACAAGGACTCTGAGGAAGAGCATCAGAAATTCATCCTATCAAAGAATCTAGTTACGTTTTTCTGCACACATACTGAGAATTTAAGGGAGGCTGAGTTCAAAGGTCACGGGCTAATTTGTTTGACAGAGGGATTTCCTACACAGCTAAGCATTCAGATTGTGTCATGGCTATGACTCACCACTTTTATCCAGGTTTATGGGGAGAGAGTGCAGACAATGAACAGAGGGACACGAAAACACATGGGGCTTGCTGAGAAAAGATGCTGAAGTGAATTTAAAGTTTCTGACAGTGGATGTGGTCAAGATGGCTCAGTGTGCAGAACACTTGCCACACAAGTGTGAGGGTCTGAGTGTGGATCCTCGGGACCCACTCAGTGCAGGGTGTGGTGGTGCATGTCTGTGACCCCATGGAAGATGAGAGGTGGGGACAGAAGAAGTTTCAGAAGCTCAGAGGTCAGATAGCATGGTTTGTGCTGCAGCAAAAGAGACTCCATCTTGAACAAGAAAGAAAGTGAGGGTTGCTAGCTGAGGTTGACCTGACACTCAGACACACAGACACACAGACACACAGACACACAGACACACAGACACACAGACACACAGACACACATAGACACACAGACACAGACACAAACACACACACAGAGTACACACTACACTTGCATACACAAACATACACAGTACACACATATACAAAGAGAAGCAGAAAAGGTTGCTGACAAGAGAAAGCAGCTGAGTTTGTCAAAGACACTGGTGTAATTTAAGAAGTAATCTTGCAGTGGGATAGTAGGAAAGTTTCCTGGGGAATAAGACCCCACACATAAAAGGCTCTAGATTATCAAAATATAATGTATTTGAAGGGAGAGAGACTCCTCCAGACTGCCATTGGAAGACCCCCTGTCCTAAAACAACTGTAGAAAGAAATGTTGTTCTGGATTTGTCTACCAACATTTACAGAACCACAATAAATATTGTAGATGGGAACCGACTGCATCTCAAGCTGGCAACATAATTTGGCAGTGACATCAATTGTTTGCAGGCATGCTAAATACAAGAGTTGGGGGATGGTTGTGGAAGCTTACATAAAGCTTCTAGACAGCCATTGAGGCCAAGCAATGTAGCAGGGTTGGAGTCACTGAAAGGAGACCCTGCAGAAGAAATCCTGAAGTTGAAATGAAGACCTCAGGATGTTGGAGATGCCAGGACTAAGGGAGGTGGACAGAACAAAGTTTGGTTGTGGAGTAGAAACAGCTTAAGAGAGAACCTTTGTGCTTTAGGAAGCAGAGCTGAATGGGCGGGGATTCCTAAACCCTTTGGAGCCCAGTTGTTTTCATCACAAGCCCCAAATGCCCAATGAGGTGCTTCACGGTGTGCTGTGCGCTGTCCTGGGTCTTGCTTTGCTCTGGTTCAATCATTCTCTGCTTTAGTCTTGCTTTTGTTAGTCTTGCTTCAATCTTTCCTTGTATAGTGTGTTTTTCTTCTAATTCCCATAATCTTGCCTTCTGAAATGAGAATGTTTATTCTGTGTTGTCGAATATTGGAAAAAGGAACTCGTCGACTTGATTTTACAGAAGCTCACTGTAGGAGATGTCCAAAGCTCTGCAGAGGTTCTGAACTTTGGCTTTGTTTTGGAATGTTGAGACTTTGGTGACATTTAGAGATGAATCAAATGCATTTGGCATTATAAAATGGTCTGCGCTTTAGAAACTATGGTTGGAAAGTTGAGATTTAAAAGTGATTTGTTTGAGTGTCAGTTTGGAAAGGAGTGGGCTTGTGATGGTTGTTGTTGATCATCAACTTGACAGGACTTAGAGGAACCTACAAGGCAATTTTCTGGTCGTGTGTATGAGGGTATTTCCAGAGAGATCTAACTGAGCTTGGAAAACCTATCCTGAATGTGGCTAGCACCACCTCATTTAATCTGGGGTTCCAGACTAAATACAAAAAAGGAAGTGGAGAACACACACCTGTCTCCCACTCTGCATTCTAATTGCAAACACGATCTGACCAGTTGCCTAGAGTTTCTCTCATCAGCATGCCTCTCCTGCCACACACTTTCAAACTGTGAGCCAAAATAAATCCTTTCTCCCTTAAAACACTTTTGTTGGGCGTGTCGTCATAGCAACAAGAAAAGAAACCAATGTAAAGGAGCTTGCTGGTGCTTAATTGACACCCTCCCCAACTCAGTTTTCCAAGTTAAAACTCCAAGTATGAGTTGTTGGCTCAGTTTAATCTCATCACGGCAGAAGTCGGCTTTGCTTTTTCCTCACCAGCACCTTCCTTCAGAACACAGTAACTCTAAGGACCACCAGCTAATGCAGCATCCTTAATAACCCTGGTTATTGCCTTGATTGAGCTTTCCCTAATCAAAGCACAGCCCTCGTAGAAGGGAATTTCCAAAAAGCTGCCTGAGGCTGCTGATCAACAATTCATTTTTAGCATTTCTTTTTTAAATCACTGTAAGTTGTTGCACCTGGGTCACAGTGACAGCTGAATAAGGGGGCTGAGCAGTAATGTTCAGGGCACCAGGTTGGTAAGCCCCCTCCACCATGTATATGCATGAGCTCACCATTTGCATAGAGTGAAAAAGCACTGCTTCCATTAATCACCACATTCATCTTAATAATTAGTGGCAATAATGTTGAAGAGCGGTGGTCTCCACATCGATCTCTGAGGCACCATGGGCTATTTCTGTTGCAGATGAATGGTCATCAAGAGTGACAAGCTGATGCCTTCAGATCCACCACCCCAGTTCCCAGGCTTTACTGCCTGGCAGCTGGTCAGGAAGCCAGGGTGATCTGTGGAGCTAATCCTGTCCCTCCAGGAAGACCAGTAAAAAGGAGTGCCATGACATTTGGGAGGGGGCTTCGGACAAAGTCCCTGACCAGCTTTAAGGGACCCTCACTTAGCCATACATATAGTAAACTATCGGTAACTAAAAAGCAAAAGGCTGTTCGTCATAATGATTATGGCTCCATGGTCAAGCACTTGAAAGCCTACTTCTTGCTCTCATATCTCCATAGAAGATTGGCTTGGGGTCTGTAATTTGCCAATCCTTCTGGGTCAAAAGAAAGCTGTTTCAGGTCAGAAATGTAATAGAATGTTTTAAGGCCTGTGGTACCCTGCCATAAAAGACAGAGGTATTAATAATTTTCAAGAGTTTTAAAGAAAAGACCTATCAGATAGGGAGGAAAAAAGTAAGTCACAAAAGAATCTGATGGAAGATTTGGTAAGAAACTACAAAGGAGTTCATTAAAGAAGGAGACTAACCAGAGAACAAAAGAATAATAAAGAAGACAGCAAGTGGGAAGCCAGGGATGGAAGCAGGATAATGGAAGTTGGGAGCGATTGACAGGTAAGCACCAGCAGAGGGTAGAGACAAAAACAGCTCCGCCACTGACCCAGGAGGCCTGTGGTACCTTGCCAGAGAGGCTGTGGCAATGGAGATGTGTATGAGTGCCAAGACAACCATGATTCCCTTCCCTGAAGAGGGCTTTAAACTCACACACACACACACACACACACACACACACACACACACACACATGCATATATATGTATATATATATATATATATATTCTTTTTTCTTTTATTTTTTTAAAGTCAGGATCTCACTATGCAGCCTTGGCAGGTTTGATACTTACTATGTAGACTAGGCTGGCTTTGAACTCACAGAGACACTCCCTGCACTACCATGACCAACATAAATAGTTCCAAATAGTGTAACAATGATTAAATTTCTCTTGTACTCCAGATTGGCATAGATCCTTTGGCACAGGCAGCCTTTGAGATGATTGGAGACATTTGATAATGTCAAGTGTTTTCCTTCCTGGGTTTCTAGTTTCCATCAGAAGATTGAGCTGACTTCTCTGAGGTTTTGGTTTTCCTTCTGTCTTTATCCAAAGACAGCAGCAACACTTCCACCAGCAGCATGACAGAAAGAGTGTCTGCGGTACTCTGAGCTGTTCCTGGGTCTCTGTACTGCTTCCTTCTCTCTGAGAGGGCAAGCTGAACACAGCAACACTGGTGCATACATCATTTTGGACAAAGAAAGATAAATTTATTTAAGCAATTACCCTGCTTTGCATATAACTGGTTGATCTCAGCTATTCTTCCCCCAAGATTTGTGCGTGTGCGTGTGCGTGTGTGTGTGTGTGTGTGTGAAAAAGAGAGGGGAGGGGCTTATGAAACATGGCCAAATCAGCTTCTGGGACAAGGTATAGCATTCAAAACAGAGAATTGTGAGGATTTTTTTTTTTTTTTTTTGGCTTGTGACTATTCTTTCCCTCTGTTTGCAACACTCTCTTACTTTGTTACAACTGCTGAAGGAAAGGAAAGGGTACTGGTGGGGCATGATCCTACTTGTACAAATATACACCAGGCCTGACACTTGTCCTCTTCCACAAAGTCCATAAAAACCAGGTCTTATAAAACCCTCGGAACTAGTTCCTATTTCTCCCCAGAGATGCTGAAAAGAAAGGGTCACATCTACAGGTTTGGGACGAGGACAAGGATGCAGGGATATGAACAATGGCATCTTCTTGCTATGCAATATCTGGAGGGGAAGAGTGGAGGGGCTAATCTGGCACCACTAACCTTAAGAAATACAGCATTTGAACCAACAAAAGGAGAACACAGTGGACTTCCATCTGGGGGTCACTGGGCCCTCCATGCTGACCTAAGGAAAGGTTGACCTCAGCAGCCTAAATGGCAATATTCTGAGATCATGGAGTCTGTTTGTGAAGTCCTTGAATTTTCTGGCTAAGGTTGGTGTGCTTGCCAAGGCTAGGCTTTCCCTTCCCTGCCTTTGTCCCAAGAATGTCGTGCTACTCCTGGTTTCTATGCCCACTGCTCGGTGCCTGGCATGTGTGTGAATGTTTTTAATTGGATTCTCTAAAATGCATTTCTGACACTGATTTGGTTACATTATATCCTATTCTGTTATCAAACAAATTTGCTGTCAAACAAAAGATCAATGTTATTGTAATGTCCTACTTGATGGATTAAATAGGGTATTATTCAACTCTTATTAAACAATCAAGAGAAACACACTGGGACCGGCTTTCATTCACAGCTGCTAACACGGAGCCGATCTGATCCGTGATTAGGAGACGGAAGGAGCAGTTATTTTCAGATTAATTAAACAAACAAGTAGGATTTAGGGACCAAGATTTTTTAAAGCCAGACTGATTCTTTGAAACATGTTTGGAGAAGGACATAATTTACTTTAATTACACGAGTGAACACTTAAGAATATAAAATCTTTCAGTGACGCATTCTGGATTAATTGCACAGAGCTATCGCCGCACCATAAACAAAGCCCTTCCAGGGATCAACCTTTCAGGGAAGCTTTTTTCCCCCTTGTGAGTAAATGTCCATTTAGAGAGCTTTTCTAAATTTAGAAGCAATGCTCATCAATCATTTATAATAAGCACCAAATAACTGCACTTGCTTGCCAGAGATGCAGCCCCTCCCCTGGCGCAGAGTGGTCCCCATAGAATATGATGCTGCTGGACCGGCACCTACTCCATTACCAAGGTCTAACCTCTCTGTTTCTTTGACTTTACTCTTCAGATGCCCAGAGAAAGCAAATATTAAGTCAGGGGAAATCTCCCTTTTATCTTAGCTGGGCTGGCTCTACATTATCTGTAGCCTTTCCTTCTCTGCGCACCCCCATCGCAAGCCTTTCCATCTAGTCGGCCACATTCCGGCTCCTTCTGTCTGATGCTGCTTCCGCTAATGGCTGGAGAAAGGGAACATTACACCATTTAACGTGTGTGGGTCACATTAATCACAGAAAATTCTTTTAATGTCTCAGAAGTAACTGTCAAGCTGGACATACTGAATCTATTTAAACTAAAGCCTGCCATTTTTTATCTACAGTGATCTTTAATTCCCATAAAAGGGTCAAGAAAATGTGATTAAGTGACAGTTTTAAAATGTACTATAATATTAAATAGCTTGATTAAGTGACAACTATAAAATGTAATACAATATTAAGTATCTGGCTATGTCCCAAAAGAACTTTAAAGTATTTTTGAACGGTTTGGGAATTCACTAACCCATAATGGGTTACTAAAGAATTTTGTGTGGGGGGTGGGAGATGGACATAAAAGCAGCCAAACTTAAAACAAACTCAAAACAAGACAGAGCAAGAAAACAAACAAAGACAAACTAAAACTCTCCCAGCACTCCCAAGTGGTACAGAGTCCAGAGGTTTTGTTGTGACGCTCACAGTCGCCTTCTGTAACATGGCTTTTGTTTCTGAACCTGGCGCAGTGCTTGGCTGAAGGTATAATGTCTGTAACGCAGAGAATAGAATCAAAGGAGTCCTGGAAGGGAGGGGGCAGACTGGGCGTGGTCTCTCAGGAGTTGACCATCACCTAGCAGGTGCCTGGCTTGCCCTTTGTGTTGTACCTCAGCTTCTTTGGGGGACACTGGGAAGGAAATACCAGCATGGTGGGGGATCGAGGGTTTCAGCTCACCAGTTTTCTTCAGGAAGGTAAACCGTGGAAACACTACATCAGAGGGAGCCTCTGTGAATGTAAAGATTTGGGTGCAGTAGTCTGGAGGCCTGCCTGGAAGGGCTGTGAAAGGAAGGCGATATGACTGTGTAAAGCTATGAACACACAGTCTAAGTGCCCATGGCTCAAAACCTCGAGTGACTCTTTCTTTCCTTTATTTGGTTCTTCCATAGCCTAGGTTCCCTTAGAAAATTAAAGTGAAGCGTTTCCTGCTATTACCCTATTTGGAGATGTGATCTTATGGAGTGAGAGAGAAGAAAGGGAGGGAAAATCAGGGAAAGCAAGAGGCTGTTATGGAGAGATCCTTATATCATAGGCTGCCATTAAATCTGGCTGCAGGCTTGCTTTTCCAAGAATGTCCTCAGGAAGTCAAGTCCTGTGTAAGTGGACCAGAAAGGAGACTGTATGTATGTATATATATATGTATATATGTATATGCATGTATACATATATATATAAAGTCATGTAACAGGAAATTATTATATGTATATATACATATTGATATACAAATATATGTACAAATGATTATGTACACATATATGTATGTAGATTTTTGTGTATATATACACATACACATATATATACATATATATACATATGCATATATATCTATATCTAGGTATAGATATAGATATAGAATCATTTCCATGCTTGGTTTTTCCCTGGACAATGCACAGAACACATCTGTTTGACCCTGTTTAACCCAGGATGGCAGACCAAAGAGACCACTGCATACAGGTCCAACTTGATGTACCAATGTGTTGACTGGAGTTACTGATGGGAGCACAAAGAGGGTTTGCTTACAGTAGCATCCAGGCAGATGCATCTCTGGAGTCCCATCTCTCTCAGCCTTCCACCTCCTATTAGGATTGTGTACAGCTGGAGAGGGTACAGGGCACGGTGGCTGAGATCATCACAAGGCTCTCTGATGACCCCACGTGCAGCTTTCCTTCTGTGACACAGTACCTGAGAGAAAGCAAACAACTTAAGGGAGGAAGAGTTCAGTTCAGTGGGAGCTTGAGGGATGCAGTCCATCACGGTGAGGGAGTCACAGAGGCAGGAACATGAAACACTTGGCTACTCCCTGTCCACACCCAGAAGTGGAGAGTGATGAGCACTGCTCATCTTTGTCTCCTTTTTATCCAGCCCAGGACCCCAGCCCACAGAAGGTCCCCATTTATGGTAGATCTTTTACCTCAGCTAACCTCATCTAGATAATCCCTCACGGCATGCCTAGAGGTCAGGTTGACAACATTAACCATCATGCCCTCCTTCTACAAGGAAATGTTCATGGGTCTGATCTCATTAGAATCTATGCAGATGATCCACAGCTATTTTGATTCAAGATAACAATGGCCATGTCCTGCTGAGGGTAGAGTTCCCATATTTCTTATACTATCACATGTAAAGATTTTTTTTCCACTCTGAGCCCCTCAGTACTTCCACGTTGCACCCAGGAGCCTCTGTGGAAGGTTTTTGAGCATCCTGACTCTCAGTAGCAGTGTGGAAGCCCCAAGACAGAGGGATGGTAGGACATGGGAAGCTTGCCCTGAAGCTCACACAGAGCTAGCCTGGGACAGGATGTCTGCATCAGGTTGGAGGTCCCTGATCTACCTGAGGGGGACTTCAAATCAATGAAATTCACTGAAAATTTTCATAGGCTAGCAAGACACCCAGAGGGCTTCAAAACATCCTTCTGGCCTTTCTCCATGCCCTTTAACCGCCCCCCCCCCCCCGGAGTCCTATGGTGATCCAGGGAAAAGGTTGATTCTGATTTTTAAGGACACCCTTTGAAAGGAAGATGGAAAACTGAGTCAGGTGGAGAGAAACAGCCACGGCACTTTTATGTAGGCCCACTCTTCTCCTCAGGTAGGGATGCAGCTTCATTTAGAGGTTCGCTCACCTGTCTAATAAATCTCCCAAAGCAGGAAGCTTCCCTGATATTCAAGCCAGACTCTCTTTCCTGTCTTCGTTTCTTCATTTGTCTCTGATTGCTCAGCCTCATACCAGGCCACATAAATCTTCTCCCTTTCTTCTGCCCTTTGTCAACCATTAGCTCGTCCCCTCTCTGTCACTGTTCCACCAGACTATAGATGTAACTCTTCTAATCGTCCCTGATAAATCAGACTCCAGGAATCATTCCTTGTTGCTTTCTCAAACTCCCTGGAGCTGGAATATAGGGCTCCGAAGGCCTGGTGCAGACGTTTCTCTTATAATGGGCCCTGAAAGGTTGGCAGCAGCAGATAATTAGGGTCTTACTTCCTGCCGTTGAGCTACATATATCTTCCATGCAAAGAACCTCCACCACCTTCAAAAGAATTAACGTGAGCCCAGGAGATATATGAGGGGCTGGGTGACCAGCAGATGGGGCCAACCCTTCTAAAGGCCCAACGTTTTCCTGCTGCTTATGAGACTCTAAGTGAGGACTCACTCCCTCACTCTCCTCACGGCAGACATCATGGTCTTTGTCTGATCTGCACAACACAGAATCCCACTGTCTCATTAAACTTATCTCTTTAAGGAAGAGATTATTTTAATAACAATGACCCTGGTTGTTTTACCCCAGTCTCTTCCTATTGAGATACAATTTTGTCTTGCAAGGAGAACTCAAGCATACTTTATGGCTGTTATTCTCATGCTTATGATTATTAGCCCACATTGGGTTCATATACACTGTTCTTTTTTTTTTTTTTTTTAAACGGGTTCTCAGAAATGTTAAGAATCTAAACTTAGAAATTTGAGTGGGTTGTTGGATGGGTATAATGTAAAAACCTCACCTTGCCCCTAAACTCAGTCTGGAACAGAAGAAATTATTCTCAGATAAGCAATTCGGGAGACCTCTGCTTTCCCCTAGTTAAAGGTGGGATAATAGCCAAAGGAGAGGGAGAAGCAAATGGGATGGCCTCCCCTAACTTGAACCTGAACAGCTTTGTTCTTATTCATATTCTAAAAGATGTAGATGATATGCCCTTGTCTATGGAGACAGAGGCCCAGATCCCCAGGGCTTTTACTGCTAGGCAGAGGCTGGAACACAGGAATACTGGGCCTTAATCCCCACTGTGGTGTTTTTTGGTTGTTGTTGTTGCTTTGCCTTATTTTGTCATGCTCCACCACTGCACAGCAAGAGCTTCATAAGAATACCAGTCCTGTGACACTGAGTTGAAATCAGCAACAGACAGGCAGGCCCAGATGGCCCAGGGACAAGCGCTGATGACATAGTGTTCTTTGTGGTTTGAGATGCTCCTACTGACCTGTGTACTGCAGTGATTTCCCTGGTGGTGAGGACAGATGTGTAAGATGTGTACCGAGTCATCCTCAGAATCAACATCACTTGGGAGATGATTGGAGAGTCTCAGTGGTGTGATCTTTGACCATGACCCTAAGCAGGAGGAACAAATGCCTTGAGAGAGAAAGCACAGCTTGTCCTGGACCTCATCAGGGTCACTCCCAGGGCTAACCTGTAGAATTGCAGCTAGATGGGATCACAGCCATCTCTCAGCTCATCCCCCATCTTTGAAGTCTGAGGATATTGAAGCTGCAGAGATCAAGTGCTTTTCTCAAAAGGAGTACTTTAGAACTTCCAGGCAGCAGGCATTTGCTGTTTGTGGCTGGATGAAGTTTGGCCTTTCTGCTTCTTTTTCTACCGGGACCAATCCAAGACAGTGCTGTGGATGGAGGTGTCTCTGCAAATGAACTTCTATGTCTCCGTGGAAGAGAGACAGTACAGTGCTCAGAGCTGGGCATAATGGTATAGACCTATAATCCAAGCAGTAGGGGGTGGGGTTGGGGTGGAGGCTGTGGTAAGAATGTGAATTCAAAGCCACCTAGTTTTCACAGTTAATTTGAGGCTGCCCTGAGTTATACAGTGGGACTCTGCCTCAAAACAAAACAAAACAACCAAAGAAAGCCCCCTAACCAGATGAAAAACCACCACCACCATTACCAACAACAAAAACAAACACATAGACAAACTAAACAAAACAAAAAACAAATCCAAAAATGAAGAGAAAATGCAGGAAGTTATTGGCCATGCTTGATTCTCAGCGGTTCTCCCTGGGATCTTATTTTCACTAACAATCTGAGGCCTACCTCAACCTGTAAACTAGTGACTTATTTTCACTTGATTCTTGATTCCAGACTTCAGTGAGGAAGGATTTTTTTTTTGGGGGGGGGGGTAGGGTGCCTTATATCCTAAGTTTCAGTGTCCTGCTTCTAGAACATGAATTACCAGCAATTTGCTTTATGGCATTTCTGCAAATCTAAAGCAATTCCCCTGTAGAGAGTGGAGCCAGTTGGCGTCATTCTTAATAAGAAACTCGGGCCTTGGCATCATTCCCTGGAATGGGTGAAGACCAAAGTCAGAGTGGGTTCTGACTGAGACCCGCTCTAAGTAAGAGTTCTATAAACATTTCTTAAGGGTGAAACTCAAAACAAATGGGAGGCCTTGTTCCCACCAGGACTTAAAATACCAACATATGTATCAAGGAATCCACTCAATTTGATAAGTCAGTTCAAAGTGACCAGGGAATAGCAACAAGAAGCCAGGCATGAACACCAGCATTTGTTGTTTAGAGAACATTAAATACCATCTGTATGCAGAATGTTCTCCAAAACACTCAACTTTAGAAATCTCTCTCCTCCCCTTCTTTTTTTCTCTTCTTGTCAGACATTAAATTTTTTCAGTTGCATACTCATTTCTCTGGATTGAAGTCACAGAGTGGGAGGAATGAGGAGGGAGGGAGGGAGAGAGAGAGAGAGAGAGAGAGAGAGAGAGAATCCATATTTCAGGAAGGCCTTTTGCTAAGGACAGGAGGGAGAAGAGGACACCTTAAGGTCAGCAGAAGAGGAATCACCTAAGCAATGATCAGATACGTCTCTGGAGCGGTCACACTGCTGTAAGAAAAAAAAAAAAATCACTCATTGAAAAGGGCAATGGTTTTAAATAAGTTTCCTCATCTGGAAAGATGCTAATAATAACAAGCTCATGAAATTGATGTCAGAGTAACATGAGATAATTATGTTTAGCATTTCATGAACTAGAAAATGCTATAAAAATATAACAAGATTAAGAGAGGTGATTCAAAACCCTGAAAACACAAGTCTCCTGGAGGGTGGGTAATTGATGCTTGGAAGGTTTGTGGGTTTTTTTTTTTTTTTTTTTTTTTTTTTTTTTTTTTGATCAGAGTTGTCAGAAGTTCCTGAGTCTGCTTTCCTCTTCACAATCCCACAGAAAATTCAGACCTTCAAATATAGCCACCGCTGAGTTGACATGGCTTAGATCTTGAACATACCCAATATGCCTTCAAGTAGAAAGTTTGGTACCTAGTCTGTGATGCCATTGAGATGTGGTGGGACTTTTAAAGACAGGGCTTAGAGAACCCAGTTAGATCACTGGGATTTAATCCTTAGAGCACCCTTTCTGTTTTTCTCTTTATTTCCAAACTAGGAGGTAAGTTTCCCTTCTTTGCCACAAGCTTTGGTCATGATGTGCTATGCTGCCTAATGACCACAGACAGGCATCTCTAAAACTGTAAGCCAAAACCTCTCTTATAAGTTGATTGAGCTCTGATAGGTTGTGATAATAATAGAAAGCTGAATAACACAGACACCAGCCTTGAGTGTCTCTTGTTTTGAAAACAAATAAACAAGCTTAAGCCAACGCCACCAACATTTTAAGACCAAACAAAGTACATGGTGCCTGACTTCCTGTCACCTTCAGTAGAAGGTCACATTAGGGCCTTGAACTTGGGAAATGTTCTCCTGAGCTGATAATGACTAAAGGTGACAATGAGGAGTGAAGTTTCTACATAGTCAAGAAGAACCTTGAAGAAGCAAATGAATGACAGCTTTTGTGGGCGGGCCAACTTCATCTGCTGCCCACATCACAACAGGGCATGGGTGGGTATATGGTGGTGTTGGTGGTAGGAGATTACTTTGTGTTTTGTTCTTCAGTTTGAAGATGGTGTCAAGTATAAATTATAAGTGAAGTAAAAATTTATTAATATTTACAAAGATATATTTCTTGTAAGGCAAATATTTCTTGGCATCAAATGTAGCATAGTTGATGTTCATGGTAACATTTGAGGACACAAAGCTGTGTATGGGGAGAAGAACCTCTGTGGGTTGATCTACTAGGAGGCTGACAACCTGTCTCAAACTGGGCTTCAGTGACTTTTCCAGAAACCCTTGCAGGAGCTGTGCAGTGGCCCCTTTAAGTGATGTAGTGATATTTTCTGCACAACAAGGTTCTGACCTCTACAGCAGATTGGACTTTTCTCTTTTTGCCCATCACTCATATGCTCTTTTGTTCTGTTTTTAAAAATCAAAGAAAACTGTTTCCTTTCCTGTGCCATTTTAACTTGTTACCATTGAGCATCTGGCCTGGGTGTTTTCTATTAGCATGGAGTTTCAGGAGGCCACAGAAAGAAATGCCTACAAGAGAGCAACCCTAGAGAGCAGCTCCAGTTGCTGGCCTTGAAATGTGTCTTGCATTTTTCCAGTGTAAATAAAATGATAATGCAAAGAACAGTCCACATTAATGAGTAACTGATTTAGAATAAAATAAAATCCATGCTGGGAAGCTGATGAGCTAAGATTTGCTGACTTGCTTCTAGATGCATCTTGGAGCAGCTCATATTTATCGGCTGTTTCCTTTGGACAATTATCACCAGTTGTCTGTTGTTCTTTCTGCTGATTGAAAAGGGAGAGGGCTTGCAAGTTGATTTTCTTCCCTATAACTAGAGATGACGTTTGAAAGCTCAAAGCCATTGAAATGGTGGGTGATTATTAAAATGTGCTGTGCTTCTGTCTTCCTGATTGTCTTGCAATTTGCTGCCAAGCACACGTCAAAGCTGGAGCGCAGGTGGTAAGGCACCTTCCCGGCTTAGGGCACATTTTACACCATGTCCACACCATTGAGTTCTTGACCTTCCCTAAGTATTTTCTATAGTGAAAATGCTGAACAATTAGGAAATAAGCAAATAAAGATGTGAGTATCTATGTTGACACCGATGGAGAGAAAGGTCAGAGCATAAGAAAGGAAAGGAGAGAGGGAAACAATGGAGGAAGGAAGGGAGAAGGAAGCACAGAGTCAGAACAACTTTAGAGCTGCAGTGTGTGTGCAAAAGTGTTTCCCAGTAGAAGAGCTGAGCATGGTGTCTCCTGCATTAATTACACAAGCCCGAGAGAGGCAGTTCGCTTCTGCATCATCTGTGTGGATTCCTTGTGAGGCCTTCATTGATCACTCTAATGCGCTGACTGCAATGACTGCTGGGAGTTAGAGGCTCTGGAAATGTAGAGTACCTGTAATGACAGCAGGAGCCTCAGTCAACCAAGAAAGGAGTTTTGTTTGGGATAAAGGATGGATGGTTTGGGATGCTGGTCGTAACATGGACATGGTGCCTTCTGAAAGCTATGATGGAAACAAACAGCTAATGTGGGGCTGTTTGAATGAGGCAAGCTAGGACAATGGCAAGAGCAGACGCCTCTTATCTAGTTAGCTATATGCAGAATGCCTGCCTGTAAAGTGGGATTATTAACTATATCAAAGAAATAGACAAACATGGTCCCCAAGAGCTCACAGTAAGAAACCAGCACTTACTAGTACCAGGCTTTCTCTGGGGGTAATTAAAAAATTGTGACCTTTAGTATTTTATTTGCTATACTGACTATCACATCTATGAGGGAGGCTGTTCTAGGCCACCTGGTCTCTACTAGAGTCAATTAGCAGACAGATCACAGAGCCATGCTTTCCATTCTTAGCCACTGCATTTGTGGTGGCTTGTGATAGAGCAGTGGTGAACCTACACACGACCCAGCCTTATAGTGTTGTTTTAATTTCATCTTTATTTAGTGCAAGAGTGTAGGTGATGTTTCAGTTAGGATGAGGATGGAACACAGTGGTGAAGCCATGTTGAGCATAGGGAAGGTCAGGTGTTCCATCCCTAACATCTTCCCTTTGGAGCCTCACCTGTGGAGATACATGTCTGTTATCCCAGCACTCAGGAGTCTAAGGAAGGTAGAGTACTGTGAACTCCACCTAATAATTCTGAAGTTTCAGATAAAGCAAATTCCAACAAGAAGCATGTTGCTGCAGATAAGCTGTGTCTGTAGGGATAAAATAAGGGAGTACATGGCTCCCCTCTGCCTTAATGACTGACTTTGTGGGAATGTGTGACCTTAGAGATCATAAGATGACCTTGCTAGAATAGCATGCAGGGGACCTTCCTCTAGAAGGTTGTGACGAACACTCCCTTCCTGGAATGACCCAGCAAAACAAGCTTTACAAGGAAGCCCCAACTGCAAGGTAAGTGCAGATAATGACCAAGAATGTTTCAGTTCCTTCTTCTGGTGACTAAGACCTCACCTCACCCAGGGCCATCAATGCTGCTTAAGGAAGGTCAAAAAAAGACACTTGCCTCTCAGGAAGGGAGAGGCTAATTATCATTTCTTAAGGGGGAAATGAAAATGTCAGCTCTGGCCAACAGTGGGCTTAAACCAACTCTTGTTATCAAGGCCTACCCTTAAACTGTATAAAAAGTGGGTGCCTAGGAGATTCAGGTCGCCTCTGCCCCCATTGCAGGATGGCCCTGACACGCAGGATCAATAAACCTCCTGCTTATTGCATCTATCTCTGTCTCTGTGTTTCTGTGAGTGGGCCACCCAGGATTTAGGGCTCATCAGGTTTTACATTTGGTGCATGGTCCAGGAAAGTTCTTCTCTTGGGACCAGTGACTGGAGACCAGAGGACTGCTCGAGCAGGTACCACAATTATGTTTTCTGTGTTTGTCTTGTCTGTGCCTCTCTACTTTCTCTGACCCTAATCAACTGCTGATCAGCTTGGTTTTGGTTCTGAAGACTCTGCGAAGGAGTTGCCTGACTTGGGTAGCTAGAAGCTGCTGGTAGATGTGCCGTAATGTGTGGCTACAGGAGTTCTGGAGGACACTTCAGACTCCCAGTGGGAATTCGAAAAGGTTCGACTTCTCCAGAGGTCTTTGGTGAGAAGACCTCTCCTGAGTTATTCGGTGTGTGCCCTTGGGGGGGGGGGCACATTGGTATTCTGCTTTCTGTTTTTCTGTTTGTGTGTAGACTGGGATGACTGATATTATTTTTGGACAGAATGGGACAGACTGTTTCAACTCCTTTGGGCTTCACCCTGAAACATTGGGGTGAAGTAAAAACCAGGGCTTATAACTTGTCTATTGCTGTTCTGAAGGACAAACAGACCACTCTCTGTTCTTCTGAATGGCACACTCTTTAGGCAGAATGGCCAACGGAAGAATCTTTCTCCCTCCCCACCATACAGGCAGTTAAGAAGATCTTTGGGATCAGGTCTTCGAGCCATCCTGACCAGGTCCCATACATAGTTGTATGGGAAGACTTGGTCACAGATCCCTCTCTTGGGTCCGTCCTTTTGTTCCCCTTCCAGGACCAAGATTTTGACCCTGTAAGACAATCCTCAGAAGGAGGTCCTCTCTTCTAGTCAGGATACTGATTTACTCCCCCTTGACTCCCCACCTCCATATCCCTTTGCCCTCTGTCCTCAGGTGTCAGGTCCTTCATCTCCTCCAGCGTCGGAAGGCCTGCCCAGCTGCCCCACCACTCACCAATAGGCGAGGCTATAGGACCTGCCCTAGGGACGCAGAGCCAGTGCAGGGTGCCAATAGATACCTTGACTGTGTTGCCTCTCCAGGCATACGGACCTCTGATCAAGATCATCAACAACTCCAGTATTGGCCCTTCTCCTCTGCTGACCTCTATAACTGGAAGTCTCAGAATCCCCCATGTTCTGAAAATCCCCAGGGTCTGACTAACCTAGTAGAATCTCTCCTCTTCAACCACCAGCCTACATGGGATGATTGTCAGCAGCTATTACAAGTCCTCTTTGCTACTGAAGAAAAACAGTGCATCCTCTTAGAGGCCAGGAAGAACATTCCAGGGGAGGATGGGTATCCTTCCCTCCTGCAGATATAGATGCAGGCTTCCCATTGACTAGACTGAACTGGGACTTCAACACCCCAGAAGGTGGGGAGCACCCGCCAGACTCTGATGGCAGGTCTCAGAGGGGCAGCACACCACCCCACCAATTTGACTGAGGTAAGGGAAGTGGTGTAGGGGCTGAATGAGTCTCCCTCAGCCTTCTTAAAGAGGCTCATGGAGGCCTTGTGCCAATTTACTCCCTATGATCCTAGCACTGAGGAGCATAAGGCAACAGTTACTATTGCCTTTATTGACCAATTTAGCAGAGATATCAGGAAGAAGTTGCAGAAACTTGAGTGATTGCAAGACAAGTCTTTAAGAGAGTTAGTGCAAGTAGCAGGAGAAGGTATATCACAACCGAGAGTCAGAAGAAGAGAAGGAGGAGAGAAAGCAGAAAGAACAGGAAGCTAGAGAGCTCAAAAGAGAGAAGAGATGGGAGAAGAACCTCCATAGGGTCTTGGCCACTGTAGTTAGAGAAACTAGAGAACCTAGTAAGATAGTACCTGGCAACAGAATGGAGCCTCTGGCTAAGGACCAATGTGCTTACTGTAAAGAAAAGGTCATTGGGAGAGAGACTGTCCCAAGAAGAAGAAGAAGAGGGAACTCTATGGCCCCAAAAAGAGTCTACCAGGCCCCAAGGTGCTAGCTGTGCAAGAGGACAGTGACTGGGGTGATGGGATTCAGACCCCATCCCTGAATCTAGGGTAACCCTTAAAGTGGAGGGGAAACCCATCCAATTTCTTGTGGACACAGAGACCCAACACTTAGTCCTATTACAAACTGATGGACCAATTTCTAATAAGAAGTCCTGGGTCCAGGGGGCAACAGGAAATAATGCTCATGGACTACCTGAAGGACAGTGGATCTTGGTGTGGGCCATGTATGCCCCTACCCCCTGTTAGGGAGAGATATCCTCATTAAAATAGGGTCCCAGATCCATTTCTTCCCTGAGGAACCCCAGATCAGAGGCCAGCAGGGAAAGCCTATCCAGGTATTGACCATGAAGTTAGAGGGTGAATAACAATTGTTTGAAAATGGGAGTCAAAAAGCTAAAGATTTGGATTTGTGGTTGCAGAATTACCCACAGGCATGGACACAAACTGCAGGGATGGGGAAAGTCAAAAATCACTCCCTGTCCTTGTAGACCTGAAAGCCCAGTCCAGACTGACAACAGTCCACCAGTATCCTATGTCTAAGGAGGCTTGAGATGGGATCCGACCCCACATTTTACGCCTCCTTCAGCTGGGGATTCTATGGAAGTGTCAGTCTGCCTGGAACACCCCACTCCTCCCTGTGCAAAATCCTGTAACTAATGATTATGGGCCTTCCAGGACCTCAGGGAAGTGAACAATTGGGTGACGGAAATCCACCCGATGCTCCCCAACCTGTATAACCTGTTGAGTCCCTCAACTCCAGAACTTGGTACACAGTTCTGGACCTCAAGGATGCCTTCTTCTGCCTGCCTCTGGCCACCAAGAATCAGGAGTACTTTGCCTTTGAATGGAAGGACCCAGATTTGGGCATAACAGGCCAACTCATCTGGACTCGCCTGCCCCAAGGCTTCAAGAACTCTCCCACCATCTTTGATGATGCTCCCCACTAAGATTTGGCTACGTTCTGGCAGCCAATCCCCAGGTAACTCTCTTACAGTACGTAGATGACCTCCTGTTGGCCGCTTCCAACAAAGAACTGTGCCTGGAAGGGAAAAAAATGCTTTCTCACTGAACTAGGAGAACTGGGCTACTGCGCCTTGGCCACGAAGGCTCAGATCTGCAGCCAGAAGGTTAGTTACCTGGGTTATCTGCTTAAAGAGTAAAAGAGGTGGCTGTCAGAGGCTAGAAAAGAACCTGTGTTCCATATTCTGCCATCCACTACCAGAAACAAGTCAGAGAGTTTTTAGGCACAGCAGGCTTCTGACACCTTTGGATACCTGGATTCACTGAGATAGAGGCTCCATTATACCCACTCACTAAGAACAAACAGCCCTTTGTCTGGGGAGAAAAAGAACAACAGGCATTTGATGCCATTAAGAGAACCCTAATGTCAGCCCCTGGCCTGGGTCTCCCAGACGTGACCAAGCCCTTCCACTTGTTTTTGGCAGAAAATAGGGGCATAGCAAAAGGGGTCTTGACCCAGAAACTGGGACTATGGAAGAGGCCAGTGGTGTATCTGTCCAAAAAACTGAACCCTTTGCGGCAAGGTGGCCAGCCTGCCTGCAGATTGTGGCCTTGGTTGCTATGCTGGTCAAAGACTTGGACAAATTAACCATGGTATAGGACTTGGTGGTATCTGCTCCACATGCTCCAGAGAGTATGGTTTGCCCACCACCAGACTGGTGGATCACCAATGCTCAGATGACCATTATCAGACTCTGTTGCATAATTCTGACAGAATCACGTTTACACCTCCCATGGGTTTGAACCTGGCCACCCTGCTTCCAGACCCTGACCTTGAGCCTCCCATCGATGACTGTCAGCAAGTGCTTGCTAAAGCACATGGCTGGCGCAGAGATCTGTCTGGTCAGCCCCTTGCTGACGCTGAGGCTACTTGGTTCACTGATAGGAGCAGTTTCCTGGAAGGAGGAAAGCAGAGAGTGGGTGCTGCCATGGTAGATGACAACAACTTGTGTGGGTACAGGTTCTGCCTGAAGGAACCTCCGCCCAAAAGGCTGAGCTCATTGCCCTCATCAAGGCCCTTGAACTGGGGGAAGGCAAGAAGATCAACATCTATACAGACAGCAGGTATACCTTCACAACATCACATGTTCATGGTGCCATCTACCAGCAGCAAAGACTCCTAACCTCTGGAGAAAAAGAGATTAAGCACAAAACTGGCCTTGTTAAAAGCCCTGCATAAGCCAGCAAAAGTAAGTATCATACACTGTCTGGGCCACCAGAAGGGCGATTCCCCTGTAGCCAGAGGAAATAACCTGGCAGACCAGGAGGCCAGGGCAGTGGCCTTGAGAGTCGCCTGCCTCAGTAATGGATGTCAGAGACCCAGGATCATCAGGACCCAAGCTCTGGTACTCTGCTGAAGATCTGGCAATTATCTCAAGAGACCCCAACAACCGCTTTGATCTGGAAAAAGAACTCTGGTATGTGCTGTCAGGAAAGAAGATTCTACCAGAAGAACAAGTGTGGACAATGATAAGACAAATGCATCAATGGACCCACCTGGGGGTAAGCAACTTAACTCAAAGTGCCTTAAAATCTAAGTATTATATTCCAGGACTGAAACACCTGGTGGAAAAAATAGTTCACAGCTGCGTGTCCTGCCAAAAGGTAAGTGCTTGCAGAACCAAAGCTGACCCCAGTAAGAGACCTCAGGGAGATAAGCTGGGACCTACTGGGAAATGGACTTCATCGAGATAAAACCAGGCAAGTATGGCTACAAATATCTTCTAATTTTTATAGACACTTTCTCAGGATGGGTAGAAGCCTTCCCTACCAAGCAAGAGACTGCAATGGTGGTAGTTAAGAAGATACTGGAAGGCATTCCTCCCTCCCCCAATTTGGAGAACTAAAGGCAATTGGATCTGATCATGGCCCTGCCTTCATTGCCAAGGTAAGCAAGGGAGTGCCGAGGTACCTAGAGGTCGATTGCAAACTTCACTGTATTTACAGACATCAAAGCTCAGGGCAGGTACAGAGTATGAATAGAACTTTAAAAGGGACCTTGACTAAATTGACCATGAAGACTGGTGCTGACTGGCTGGTGCTCCTTCCCTTGGCCCTGTTTAGAGTCAGGAACACCCCTTCCCGATTTAGTCTGACTCCTTTTGAAATCTTGTATGGGACTCCTGCTCCCCTGACTTTTCTGGGGGATGTTCTTGAACCCACTTGTCATAGTAACAAATATTTGTCCTCCAGGTTAAAGGGCCTGCAGGTGGTACAAAAAGAATGGTCACAGCTGGCAGCTACCTACAAACCTGGTACCCCTAAGACATCACATCAGTTCCAGGTTGGAGATTCAGTCTATGCGAGTTGACACCATGCTCAGACGCTTGAGCCCTGTAGGAAAGGACCCTATCTAGTACTGCTAACTACTACAACTGCTGTCAAGGTAGATGAAATTGCCGCCTGGATACACACCTCACATGTGAAGCTTGCTCCCCCAACTGAAGCCGAAATTCCAGAAGACCACCCCACTTGAAGAGTCCAGACTAGGGAGAACCCTCTGAAGCTGAAGATCATCAAAGGACCCAAAGATACAGGTCCTTCCCCTGGTACTGTATCTTAGCATCTTTCCCTTGTGTTCTACTATCCTTGGTCCTCATCAGCCGTGCAACCTAACCTGGCAGGTGCTAAACAGGGCAGGAGAGACTGTTTGGAGTCTATCAAAGATCACCACCCTGTCCACCTGCTGGCCTGACCTTTTCCCAGATGCTTGTAAGCTGGCTTTAGGCCACATTGTGCTGGTGGCAACAGCAGAATGCCAGACTTGCCTTGTCTGCTATCACTGGTCAAGGACTGTGTGGGGGAAGAATTCCTCCCACACATAATCACCTGTGTAGATGCACCCTGCCCAGTAATCAACTCGCTGGCTACCTTCTAACCCCACCAGATGGGTGGTGGGCATGTGCTTCGGGGGTCATGCCGTGAGCTAAGTTTCAAGTGCTTAACAGTAGCCAAGATGTTTGCCTGTTAGTATATCTGGTTCCCTGATTAATATACCATCCTTATGAAGAACTGTTATCCCACTGGGGTTAGGGCCCAGTCAGAGCCAAAAGAGAACCTATAGGAATAACCATTTCAATCCTGCTGGGGCTAGGACTAGGAACAGCAGGGACTGCCACAGGATCATCTGCACTGGCTTTACAGAGCCAGCGCTATCAGAGCCTTAGGGCCTCTATAGATGCTCATATAGTAGAAATGGAAAACTCCATTTCCAAGATCCAGAATTCCTTGACTTCATTATCTGAGGTAGTACTCCAAAACAGGAGAGGCTTAGACCTCCTCTTTCTCTAGCAAAGAGGTCAGTGTGCGGCCCTAAAAGAAAAATGCTGCTTCTACATAGACCACTCTGGAGTTGTAAAGGACTCAATGTCCAAGGTTAGGGAGGGACTGGCCAAAAGGAAAAGAGAAAGAGAGCAAAGTCAGGGGTGGTTCAAGTCTTGGTTTAGGTCTTCCCCTTGGCTCACTACTTTGATATCTACCCTCCTGGGACCATTAATAATCCTGAGATTGCTTTTAACTTTTTTGTTGTTTGTTTTTTTGTTTGTTTGTTTTTTAGGGTTTCTCTGTTTAGTCCTGGCTGTCTTGGAACTCACACTGTAGACCAGGCTGGCCTCAAACTCAGAAATGCACCTGCTTCTGTCTCCCAAGTGCTGGGATTAAAGGCATGCATTTTGGCCCCTGCATTTTGAACCGCTTGCTGGCCTTTATCAGAGAATGCATAAGCACCATTCAGATTATGATGCTGAGACAACAGTATCACAAGTTAGACCAGAGTGAGTTATGATTTCATGATTGAAATACTCATGAGAAACAAAGGGGGCAGGGATGTGGGGATATGTGACCTTAGAGAACATAAGATGACCTGAAAGACCTTGCTAGAATAGCATGCTGGGGACCTTCCTCTAGAAGGTTGTGATGAACACTCCCTTCCCAGAATGACCCAGCAAAACAAGCTTTACAAGAAAGCCCTGACCACAGGGAAGGTGCAGAATGTTTCAGTTCCCTCTTCTGGTGACTAAGACGTCACCTCACCTAGGGCCACCAATGGTGCTTAAGGAAGGTCAAGAAAAGACACTTGCCTCTCCAGGGAAGGGAGAGGCTAATTACCATTTCTAAAGAGGGGAATGAAAAGGTCAGCTCTGGCCAATAATGGGCTTAAACCACTCTTGTTGTTATCAAGGCCTACCCTTGAACTGTATAGGAGATTCCGGTCTCCTCTGCCCCATTGCAGGACACCCCTACATGCTTGATCAATAAACTTCTTGCATCTATCTCTGTCTCTGTGTTTCTGTGACTGGGACATCCCGGACGTAAGGCTCATCAGGTCTTACAATTTCTGTTCTTATTCATTTAATGATTGATTTTTCTTAATCCCAGACCTACCACCCTTTTCTATCCTCTATAAAGCAATATCAAATTAAAAGTTGTCACGCTATCCTTACCCTCAGAGCTGGATGATGTACAAAGGCCCTTTAACAACTGCGCATAGACTAGGGGCAGAGTGGCTTCACACTTAATGGTGCTGTTTTCTCTCAATTCTGGACCAAATATTCTTGCAAATCAAAACTATGGTCTGACCTCTTATGAGGGTCTTCAACAGTTCTGGAATTTGGGCATCCTGATAATGTCCTGTGTAGCTGCCTGCCTTGCTCAGCCCTTTTTCACTTTACAAGATATGTATACAGGCTGGGCCAAACATACCAGGAAAGAGCAGCCCAGGGCCCTAGAAAGGGACAGACACACAGGGAAGTCACTCCTGCATGTAACCAGATCTAGCACTGGCCCTGGGAGTGGGGACAGGGGAGGGGTGGAGGAGGGACTGGTAGCAATGGAGCATGCTAGAGATGGCACAAGTCCCTTGCAGAACCTACAGAAAACAGATACTCTTATCTCTTTGCATGCTTTTCTTTGTTTTAGCTTTAGTTTTGCAGGAGAGAGGATTATTTCAAGGGTCTGTGGCAAGGCAGAGCCAGTCAGTCTTTCCTAACAGTGACAGCTGCTTCACTTTCTAAGCAATCTGAGTACTCACAAGCTTGCCTTATCTACAACCAACACCAAAATATAAAACAAAACAAACAACCCCCCAAACAAACCACAAACAAAAAACACATAAAAAAAACCAAACTAAATTAAAAAATTATCAGAGTTGAGCTGGTAGAATGGTCCAAAGGGTTTTGATGTAAAATAGGAAGAAGAGGAGGCAGCCAACCACAAACTGACATGCATGCCACCACCCGCAGCCTTCCTCCATTTCGGCCTCCCTCACTCAGCCATTGTTTAGTGCAGGAAGAGCTCCATCAAATATTGACAACTGGAGCATGGATCATTTGTGGAAGCAAACAGAATAAATGTTAAAAGAAATAAAGGTCAATGCATTAGGTAGTGGGGAAAATAAAGAATAGGAAATATGGGGGGAAAGGGAGCCAAAGAAACAAAAAGATTAAGTACTGGGATCTAGTGTCCTGGGTTTGCTCTTAGTCTCTGCACTTAGCTCTGTTATCATAGCCAAGTTGCATAGGTTCTCCCAGGTGATGAGGCAGGGGGAGGAGTGACGAGTAGAAATGAAGATGAGGCTCTTCCTGGAGAGAGTACTAGCATACCACAACCACAGGGATCTAGGTCTGATCTAAAAGGTAATATCTAAAAGGACAAACCCTTTATAGCCAACTGAGGATGGAGGCAGCACACAGAAGAGAAGAATCAGTAGATGATCACAGCTTTAGGGGAGAAGGCTTTTATCCACACAGACAACCCTACATTTCAGTCATCTGAGAGGGCTCTGTGGTGGGGCAGATACTTCTGTAACTGTCCTGGGTGGGTAGGCCAGCACTGTCCCTGCTGCGAGTCCCCTGGGTAGGGAAGCTTGGTCTCTGCTTTACTCTTCTGCTCTACAAAATCTTGCCTAGAGACAGTGACCACAAACACTCTTTCCCTCTTTCTGGTTTTAGTGTTCATAAGATACAATGTTTCTCTCTAGAAGAAGAAGAAAAAAAAGAAAAGAAAAAGGAAAGCATCTGCAGTCATCACCACTTCTACATTATCTTCTTGGGCTCTATGAAGTTTTTAAAGGTAGACCAGTTCTTTCCCTACTCAACAGGGTTAGGAGGCTCTAGGCTTATTACCATTCCGTAGCAAGCCAGAGGGAAGCTTACGGGGTTCAGGAGACTCAGAAACAGAGGCATTTTGGGGAACCAAGTTTGTAAAAGTCTAGGACGGTTTGAGGTTAATAGTTTTCCATTTAAAGCAGTGGAATTTAGTCTTCCTAATGCTGTTACCCTTTAGTATAGTCCCTCACGTGTGGTGACCCACGAATCATAAAATTATTTTTATTGTTACCTCATAACCGTAATTTTACTATCTCTATAAATCACAGTCTAAATATCTGATATGCAGAATATCTGATATGTGACCCCCAAAGGGATTGAGACCCTCAGGTTGAGAAGCACTGATTGAAAGGCACGCTGTGTCTTCCAAACTGATGAGGTAGAGCCTTGGTAGTTGCACTAAGACAACTTCCCCATTTGGGAGGTTGGTAACATGAGGGGCAACTCTCAGTAGTTTGTTGAGTGAGAAGAGCCAAGGAAATGGAGTTTAGAGAACCTTAATTGTCATGGGAATTTGTACCTTTTCTTCTCTTGGCATGAAGTTTTTTTTTTTTTTTTTTGTCTTCTCAGCAACTAAAAATAGCTGCCTAGGAACTGATTAGCATATATGTGGCTTGAATTTCTGTATTTCAATGGGAGATCTTTGATCTTTGTAGTGAGTTATATAACAGGGAATTGAAACCACCAAAACAGTAACACGTGTGCAGGTTTGGATGTTAGATTTGGTGGGAGTTGTGTGTAGCTTCAGGCTGAATGTTAGTCACAGTAGCAGTAGATAATAAAGAGCAAACAAACGGATGCATGTCCTGACCTTGAATTCTACAAAGCAGAGATTTAAAAAATTCCCAAGAATTTAAAAAAATTCTTGGGAAAGGAGGAGGAGGAGGAAGAGGAGGCGGAGAAATTAGCAACTTTGAAAAAGTAAACAAATAAGCAATCACATGAGAGGCAAAGACAAACAGCACTATTGGCCGATGCTTGATCAAGTTATGGCATTTGAAGCCAACACTGAGTTATGTGAGACAAATCAAAGGAATGGCAGGGGTGTGCTGGGTCCCATCTCTACCCATGCCTATGCAAGCCCATCTTTCTGTATTGTATCGGGTGAATCTATTTTAAGAGTTGTCCTAAAGTAAATTGTTCTGACCAGTGTTCCACACTTGAAACTCCATGTGGGTAGAGAAATGCTCAGTAAGTATGGCTGCTGTGGCTGTCACGGGCACCAGCACTGTTGCTATTTACCATTCCCAATGTGAAGGCTGCTGAGACTCAAGACAGATCACCACAGAGTCATAAAGTCTGCTGCTGGTTCAAGATCCACACTGAGAACCACTAGGCAAGGGAAACACACAAAAAGTACTTATCTTAAAACCCAGCTGCTTAGCAGGCGGATTTCTGAGTTCGAGGCCAGCCTGGTCTACAAAGTGAGTGCCAGGACAGCCAGGGCTACACAGAGAAACCCTGTCTCGAAAAAAAAACCAAAAAAAAAAAAAAAAAAAAAAAAAAACCCAGCTGCTTGTCTATCAATGGTAAAACATCAAATGTTGCTCTTTTTGTAATTTATTTCACAATCTATCCATTTAACCACAAATAATAGGATATCATTGTCTTCATGGCTGAGTAATATTCTGTTAGGCATATATACCACATCCCTTTATGCATTCACTTATAGATAGGCATCTAGGGGATTCCATAGCCTAAACAAATGTCAGCTGGAATTTACAGTAGAGATTATAGGAGTCTGAGAAAGGTTTGGGGAGCAGAAGTAGAGTGGGACTGGATAGTGAACACCAAAGCACTGCTAAGTTTTAGTGGCCTATAGCACAATGGAAGGACTACGGTTCAAAGTAACTTGCTCAATATTTTGGGCTAACTAGAAAAGAGAAGCTCAAAGACAAAGAAATGATAAAGAGATAATAAAGAAATAATCATTAATTATTCTGATTTGATAAACACGTATTATATATGTTAAATTATCACACCATACACCATAAATATATACAATTGTTATAAGTTAATAGAAAGGTTTTAGAATGTTGGATGAGACAGAAAAGTTAATACCTCAATCTGGATGTGTCTATGGATTATGATACTGAACCTCATTTAATTAATTTAAAATTAAAATAAGAAATGAGACTGGAGTGATGACTAAATGATTAAGAGCATATGCTGCACCTGTAGAAGGTTCCAGTTCAACTGCTAGTATCTAGGTCAGGTGACTCACAACTGCCTGCAACTCCAGTTCCCCGAGAGACCTGATGCCTTCTTCAGGTAACACCAGGTCATTGCTCTTGCATACACAAACCCAGCTCCTACTCATAAGCATGCACATCATTTAAAAATAAAAAAATAAGAATAAAACATAATCTCCCAAACCTCCTGTTGTCTAAAAGACAGAGAACCTCCCTCAAAAAGGGAGGAAATTAGATGAACTGTTCATCTACTGGGAGTCAATGGTTGTCTTTATTTTCTTAGTAACTATTTTGATGGTTTACAGATGTAAAGTCAAAAAGGCTAGAGCAATCATCACCTTGTTAAAGATCATATGTCCAGCTACAATAGTTAAATTTCTTTTTCTTTCGATACTCTCTCTATAGATAGGAAGTGGCTTACTGTAGATTTTGGGCTAATGCGAATGTTGCTTTTTGACACATTCCTTTGAGTGGGAGATATCTATCTTGGGACAACAGCAGGACTTCACGGCTTACACTTGCTAGTTCATGGATGAGAGGACTCCCCAGGACACTTCTCCTGGACCGATGGCAAGTCAAGTCACAGGCACTGGTTTCATTGGCTTCCTTTCTCATTAGTTCACTGGACTGTTTCTTGAGAACAACTGCACGTGTCAGCCACTGATAACAAAGAACTTCTGGAGTGACGCGTTGGATTGGAGCTGTGCTGAGCTCCACGCTGGCAGGCTAAAGGCCTCACTGGATCTCTTCCCTTCTTCTCTGTGTAGGGAGAGGAACTTTTATGCCTTTCTGGGATGCATGTGTGTAGGGAAACCATGGGGAATGTAGAAGGAACAGAAGCAAAGGAGCCTCTGTTGGGGCTGAACTGAAAAACAAAATGAAACAAAGCAAAACATACACACACAACACCATTGGAGACCATTCCAACTTGCAATTCACCCCAAGGGAGACCAGGCTAGATAGTGTGGTTTTCTATGTGAGGCGTGTTCAGGAGTGGGAAGATATGAATTAGAGAAAGGAGTAGAGGGAGGTAGATTGCAGGATAGCAAATTCAGCAATAGTGTGACTGCAGCAATGGGAATGTCCATGATCCTGTACCCCCATAGTCCAGTCTTTTCTGTGGACACATAACCGAAAGTCCACAGGAATGGAAGGAGCTGGCTTGTACCTAAGCTTGCCAAAGTTAGTAAACAGAAATGTAGGGAGCTCAGTGAAATTTGAACTTGCAAACCAGCGTCACAATTTGTAAATTAATTTTAGTGTAATATACCCCAAACATGTGTGAGATATACCTATGTTAAAATTCAAATTCCGAAGCACATTCTATGTCTTTAAAAAAAAATTGGGCATTTTATGTATTTACACTTCAAATGTTATCCCCTTTCCAAGTTTCCTCTCTGGACCACCCCCCAACCCCTCCCCTTCCCCTGATTCTATGAGGATGCTCCCTCACCCACCTACCCACTCTCACCTCACCACCATGGCATTCCCCTACACTGGGGAATGGAGCCTTCACAGGACCAAAAGCTTCTCCTCTTATTAATGCCAGACAATGCTATCCTCTGCTACATATGTGGCTGGAGCCATGGGTCCCTTCATGTGTACACTTTGGTTGGTAGTTTAGTCCCTGGGAGTTCTGGTGAGGGGGGTTATGGGGGGGTCTGGTTGGTTGATACTGTTCTTCTTCCTATGGGGTTGCAAACCCCTTCAGCACCTTTAGTCCTTTCTCTAACTCCTACATTGGGATCTGCACACTCAGTCCAATGGTTGGCTGTGAGCATCTGCCTCTGTGTTTGTCAGGCCCTGGCAGAGCCTTTCAAGAGACAGCTATAATAGGCTCCTGTCAGCAAGTACTTCTTGGCATCTGCAATAGTGTCTGGATTTGGTGACTGTTTATGGGATGGATCCCCAGGTGGGGCAGTCTCTGGGTGGCCTTTCCTTCAGTCTCTGCTCCACTCTTTGCCCAAGTATTTACCTTAGACAGGAGTCATTCTGGGTTAAAAATTTGGAGATAAGTAGGTGGCTCCCTCCCTCAACTGAAAGTATTGTTTAACTTCTGGATATAGTCTTCTCAGGTTCTCCCTCCCCTTTGTTGGGCGTTTCAACTAATGTCATCCCCATTGGGTCCTGGGAACCTCTTGCTTTCCTGGCATCTGGGACTTGTTGGTGGCTACCACCAGTTCTCCATCCCCCATTGCTAAACAGCTCTGTTCAAGTTCCTGACCCTCTGTATATCATCCCTGTCTCCTCCCATACCAGACCTTGCCCCATTTTTCCTCCTCCCTCTTCTCTCTTCCTCCCAAGTCCCTCCTACCATCTACCTCCCATGAGTATTCTGTTCTCCCTTCTAAGAAGGAATGAAGCATCCACATTTTAGTCTTCCTTCTTTTTGAGCTTCATATGGTCTATGAATTGTATCTTGGGTATTCAGAGCTTCTGGGCTAATATCCACTTATCAGTGAGTGTATACCATGTGTGTTCTTTTGTGACTGGGTTACCTCACTTGAATAGTATTTTCTAGTTCCATCCATTTGCCTAAACATTCCACAAAGTCATTGTTTTTAATAGCCGAGTAGCACTCCATTGTGTAAATGTACCCACATTTTCTGTATCCATTTCTCTGTTGAGGGACATATGGATTCTTTCCAGCTTCTGGCTATTATAATTAAGGCTGCTATGAACATAGTGGAGCATGTGTCCTTCTTACATGTTGGAGCATCTTCTGGGTATATGCCCAGGAGTGGTACAGCTAAGTCCTCTGGTAGTACTATGTCCATTTTTCTGAGGAACGGCCAAATTGATTTCATGAATGGTTGTACCAGCTTGTAAACCCATGAGCAATGGAGGAGTGTTCCTCTTTCTCCACATCCTTGCCAGCATCTGCTGTCACCTGAGTTTTTGATCTTAGCCATTCTGACTGGTGTGAGGTGGAATCTCAAGGTTGTTTTGATTTGCAATTCCCTGATGACTAAGGATGTTGAACTTTTTTTTTTTTTTTTTTTAAATGCTTCTCAGCCATTTGGTAGTCCTCAGTTGAGAATTCTTTGTTTGCCCCATTTTTAATAGTGTTATTTGGTTCTCTGGAGTCTAACTTGTTGAGTTCCTTGGATATATTGGATATTAGCCCTCTATCAGATGTAGGATTGGTAAACATCATTTCCCAGTCTGTTGGTTGTTGTTTTGTCCTATAGAGAGTGTCCCTTGCCTTACAGAAGCTTTGCAATTTTATGAGGTCCCATTTGTCGATTGTTGATTTTAGAGCATAAGCCATTGGTATTCTGTTCAGGAACTTTTCCCTTATACCTATGTGTTTGAGACTTTTCTTCACTTTCTATTCTATTAGATTCAGTGTATCTGGTTTTATGTGAAGGTCCTTGATCCATTTGGACTTGAGCTTTGTACAGGGAGATAAGAATGAATCAGTTTGCTTTCTTCTACATGTTGACCAACAATTGAATCATCACCAATTGTTGAAAATGCTGTCTTTTTTCCACTGGATGGTTTTAGCTCCTTTGTCAAAGATCAAGTCACCATATGTATGTGGCTTCATTTCTGGATCTTCAATTCCATTCCATTGATCTACGTGCCTGTCACTGTACCAATATCATGCAATTTTTATCACTACAATTTGAAGTCAGGGATACTGGTTCCCCCAGAAATTCTTTTATTGTTGAGAATAGTTTTTGTTATCCTGGGCTTTTATTTTATTAATTTTTTGTCATATTTCCTTTAGAGTTCTTAATTACCGATTTTAAAGCATAATTGAAACCATGCAGCATACATAATTTTGGAAATAAAAAAAAAATCAGCACAGCAGAGATATTCCTTCACAAGTTAAACAATTTTGTAAACACAAAGTGTAAACATAGTTTTTAATGGCTTCCCATTAAAATGGGACACACATTATCCCCCTCTTAAATTATGGTTGCAATGATATTGGTTCTGGCTGCCACCCACTGAGCTATGGCTGTTTCTGGGCGAGTGTTTAATATCCCATGAATATCTCGGTTTTCATTCTCAGGTGAGTCCATGGACTAGATCAGGCACGTGACCAACAATATCTATGAATGGAGCCCAAGACAAAATCATGAATTTCTTTAAAACACGATGACATTTTGTAGGTGTTGTGAGGGACTTGTTTGGTTTGGTTTTGGACATAGATTTTTTTCTTCTTTTTCTTTCTTTTTTTTTTTATTAGATATTTTCTTTATTTACATTTCAAATGTTATCCCCTTTCCTAGTTTCCCCTCCAAAAATCTCCTATCCCATTCCCCCTCCCCCTGCTCCCTAACACACCCACTCCTATTCCTGGTCCTGGCATTTCCCTATATTGCAGCATAGAGCCTTCACAGGACCAAGGGCCTCTCCTCCCATTGATGACCGACTAGGCCATCCTCTGCTACAGATATAGCTAGAGCCACAAATTTCACCATGTGTTTTCTTTGACTGGTGGTGTAGTTCCAAGGAGCTCTGAGGGTACTGGTTAATTCATATTGATGTTCCTCCTATGGGACTTCAGTCCCCTTCAGCTCTCTGGGATTTCTCTGGCTCCTTCATTGGGGACCTTGTTGAGTTTTACTTTTTATTTTGAGACAGGGTCTTACTGTATAGCCCTGACTGGCCTGAAATTCATTGTATAGAGCAGACTGGCCTCAAAGTTATAGAGATCTGCCTGTCTCTGCCTCTCTGCCTCTGCCTCTGCCTCTGCCTCTGCCTCCTGAATGCTGGAGGGGGTGGTATGTTCCACCACGTTTGGATCTTGAAGGTGAACTTTGTAGATGATAACATTGCTTCAAAACATCAAAAGATGGGTAGAAGATAGTATAGTGTTTTTTTTTTTTTTTTAAATCAGTTACTAATTTTTCTCACCCCAGTATCAGCCCTGGGGATATATGTGCCATTTACTAAGGTTTAAGAGTCACATTCATCTTGATTTCTTGATTCCCCTGTGTCTGCTGGGCTCTACCTCAGGGGCTGGAACTCAGAGTCCAGCAGGTAGGATTTGGCTTTTTTTTCTCTGGAGTGTCCCCAACAGCAGGACACTCAGATGGGCAGTGACCTTCTGTCCAACTTTGGAGTGCCACTAGATTTTCTTGGCGTGGTGAGGTGATGGCTGTGGTGTGATAACATCAAAGTAGCTTCAGCTCCACTTTCCCCTCTGTCCATGGTGGCCAGGACTGTGCCCCTCGCAGCCTTCAGTCGGGTCTGGGTCTGGCTTACAGTTTCAGAGGTTCAGTCCATTATCACCATAGCAGGGATCATGGCAGCATCCAGGCAGGCATGGTGCTGGAAAAGGAGCTGAGAGTTCTGCATCTTGATTTGAAGGCATCGGGGAGAGACTGGCATCTTCAGGCAGCTAAGAGGAAGGTGTCTATCCTGGGCTTTTATTATTCCAAATGAATTTGAGAATTTCTCTTTCTAACTCTATGAAGAGTTGAGTTGGAATTTTGATGGAGAATGTATTGAATCTGTAGATTGCTTTGGGCAAGATGACCATTTTGAGTATATAAATCCTGCCAATCCATGGGCATGGGAAATCTTTCCATCTTCTGAGGTCTTCTTCAATTTCTTTCTTCAGAGACTTAAAGTTCTTGTCATACAGGTCATTAACTTGTTAGGTTAGCGTCATACCAAGATACTATATATTGTTTCTGGCTGTTGTGAAGGGTGGTGTTTCCCTAATTGCTTTCTCAGCTTGTACTTTGAGTAGAGGAAGGCTACTAATTTATTTGAGTTTATTTTATGTCCAGCCACTTTGCTGAAGTGGTTTATCAGCTGTACGAATTCTCTGGCGGAATTTGTGGAGTCACTTAAATATACTGTCATATCATCTGCAAATAGTGATATTTTGACTTCTTCCTTTCCAATTTGGATGCCCGCAATCTTCTTTTGTTGTCTAATTGCTCAGGCTAGGATTTCAGGTACTATATTGAATAGGTAGGGAGAAAGTAGGCAGCCTTGTCTAGTCCCTGATTTTAGGGGGAGTGCTTCAAGTTTCTCTCCATTTAGTTTGATATTGGCTACTGGTGTGTACTATATTGCTTTTATTATGTTTAGGTATGGGCCTTGAATTCCTGATCTAAGACTTTTATCATGAATGGGTGTTGGATTTTGTCAAATGCTTTCTTAGCATCTAACGAGATGATCATGTGGTTTTTGTCTTTGAGTTTGTTTATATAGTGGATTACGTTGATGAGTTTCCATACATTAAGCAATCTCTGTATCCTGAGATGAATCATGATGGATGTGTCATGGATTCTGTTTGCGAGAATTTTATTGAGTATTTTTGCATCGATATTTATAAGGGAAATTGGTCTGAAGCACTCTTTCTTTGTTGGGTCTTTCTGTGGTTTAGGTATCAGAGTAATTGTGGCTTCATAGAATGAATTGGATAGAGTACCTTCTGTTTCTATTTTGTGGAATAGTTTGAGGAAAATTTGAACTGGGTCTTCTTTGAAGGTCTGATAGAACTCTGCACTAAGCCCATCTGGTCTTGGGCTTTTTTTTTTGGTTGGGAGACTATTAATGACTGTTTCTATTTCTTTAGGGGATATGGGACTGTTTAGATTGTTAACCTGATCCTGATTTAACTTTGGTACCTGGTATCTGTCTAGGAAGTTGTCCATTTCATCCAGGTTTTCCAGTTTTGTTGAGTATAGCCTTCTGTAGTAAGATCTGATGATATTTTGGATTTCCTCAGGTTCTGTTGTTATGTTTTCCTTTTAATTTCTGATTTTGTTAATTAGGATACTGTCCCTGTGCCCTCTAGTTAGTCTGGCTTAGGGTTTACCTAGCTTGTTGACTTTCTCAAAGAACCAGCTCCTTGTTTGGTTGATTCTTTGTATAGTTCTTTTAGTTTCCACTTGGTTGATTTCAGCCCTAAGTGTGATTATTTCCTGTGGTCTACTCCTCTTGGGTGAATTTGCTTCCTTTAGTTCTAGAGCTTCTAAGTGTGCTGTCAGGCTGCTAGTGTATGCTCTCTCTAGTTTCTTTTTGGAGGCACTCAGAGTTATGAGTTTTCCTCTTAGGACTGCTTTCATTGTGTCCCATAAGTTTGGGTATGTTGTGGCTCCATTTTCATTAAACTCTAAAAAGTCTTTAATTTCTTTCTTCCTTGACCAAGGTATCATTGAGTAGAGTGTTGTTCAGCTTCCACGTGAATGTTGCTTATAATTTATGTTGTTATTGAAGATCAGCCTTAATCCATGGTGATCTGATAGGATGTATGGGATAATTTCAATTTTTTTTTATATCTGTTGAGGCCTGTTTTGTGACCAATTATATGGTCAGTTTTGGAGAAGGTACCGTTTGGTGCTGAGAAGAAGGTATATCCTTTTGTTTTAGGATAAAATGTTCTGTAGATATCTGTTAAATCTATTTGTTTCATAACTTATGTTAGTTTCAATATGTCTCTGTTTAGTTTCTGTTTCCAGGATCTGTTCATTGAGAAGGGTGGGGTGTTGAAGTCTCCCACTATTATTGTGTGAGGTGCAATGTGTGCTTTGAGATTTACTGTGGTTTCCTTAATGAATGTGGATGCCCTTGCATTTGGAGCATAGATATTCAGAATTGAGACTTCATCTTGGAAGATTTTACCTTTGATGAATATGAATGTACTGGCTAGTTTTGTGTTAACTTGACAGAAGCTGAAGTTATCACAGAGAAAGGATCTTCAGTTGGGGAAAGGCCTCCACGAGATCCAGCTGTAAGGCATTTTATCAATTAGTGATTGAGGGGGGAGGCCCCCTTGTGGGTGGTACCATCTCTGGGCTGGTAGTCTTGGTTCTATAAGAGAGCAGGCTGAGCAAGCCAGGGGAAGCAAGCCAGTAAAGAACATCTCTCCATGGCTTCTGCATCTGCTCCTGCTTTTTGACTTGCTTGAGTTCCAGTCCTGACTTTCTTTAGTGATCAACAGCAATGTGAAAATGTAAGCTTAATAAACCCTTTCCTCCCCAACTTGCTTCATGATGTTTGTGCAGGAATAAAAACCCTGACTAAGACAATGAAGTTCCCCTCCTTGTCTTTTTTGATATCTTTGGGTTGGAAGTCTATTTTATTCGATATTAGAATGGCTATTCCAGCTTGTTTCTTCAGACTATTTGCTTGGAAAATTGTTTTCCAGCCTTTTACTCTGAGGTAGTGTCTGCCTTTGTCCCTGAGGTGGGTTTCATGTATGCAGCAAAATGTTGGGTCCTGTTTATGTAGCTGGTCTGTTAGTCTATGTCTTTTGATTGGGGAATTGAGTCCACTGATATTCAAAGATATTAAGGAAAAGTAATTGTTGCTTCCTGTTATTTTTGTTGTTAGAGTTGGGATTCTCTTCTTGAGGCTATCTTCTTTTATGTTTGTTGAAGGATTACTTTCTTGCTTTTTCTAAGGTGTAATTTCCCTACTTGTGTTGGAGTTTTCCCTTTATTATCCTTTGAAGGGCTGGATTTGTGGAAAGATATTTTGCTAATTTGGTTTTGTCATGGAATACTTTGGTTTCTCCATCTATGGTAATTGAGAATTTTGCTGGGTATAGTAGCCTGGACTGGCATTTGCGTTCTCTTAGGGTCTGCATATACCTGTCCAGAATCTTCTGGCTTTCATAGTCTCTGGTAAGAAGTCTGGTGTAATTCTAATAGGTCTGCCTTTATATGTTACTTGACCTTTTCCCCTTACTGCTTTTAATATTCTATCCTTATTTAGTTCATTTGTTGTTCTGATTATTATGTGTTGGGAGGAATTTCTTTTCTGGTCCAGTCTATTTGGAGTTCTGTTTCTTTAAGTTAGGGAAGTTTTCTTGTATAATTTTGTTGAAGATATTTACTGGCCCTTTAAGTTGAAAATCTTTGTACTCATCTATACCTATTATCCTTAGGTTTGGTCTTCTCATTTTGTCCTGGATTTCTTGGATGTTTTGAGTTAGCATCTTTTTTCATATTGTTTTTTTTTTTTTTTTTTGATTGCTGTGTCCATGTTTTCTTTGGAATCTTCTGCACCTGAGATTCTCTCTTCCATCTCTTGTATTCTGTTGCTGATGCTCACACCTATGGTTCCTGATTTCTTTTCTAGGATTTCCAAGTCCAGCATTGTCTCCCTTTGTTTTTTGTTTGTTTGTTTTTGTTTTTTATTGTTTCTACTTCCCTTTTTAGATCTTGGATGGTTTTGCTCAATTCCATCACCTGTTTGGTTGTGTTTTCTTGTAATTCTTTAATGGATTTTTGTGTTTCTTCTTTAAGGACTTCTACCTGTTTAAGGGTATTTTCCTGTAATTTTTAAGGGATTTTTGTGCTTTCTCTTTAAGGACTTCTACCTGTTTAGGAGTGTTCTCCTGTATTTCTTTAAGTGAATTATTCATGCCCTTCCTAAAATCCTCTACCAGCATCATGAGATATGATTTTAAATCTGAATCTTGCTTTTTGGGTGTGTTAGGGGTATCCAGGACTTGCTGTGGTGGTAGTACTGGATTCTGATGATGCTGGGTGGTCTTGGTTTCTGTTAGTAAGATTCTTACATTTGCCTTTTGCCATCTTGTAATCTCTGGTGTTAGTTGTTCTAGCTGTTTCTGGCTGAAGCTTATTCCTCCTGTGATTAGCCTCTGTAAGCACTCTTGGGAGTCCAACACTCTCCTGAGTCTCAGTGGTCAGAGCACTCTCTGCAGCCAAGCTCTCCTCTTGCAGGGAAGGTGTACAGAGGTCTGGAGCTCAGCTCTGCCTCCTGGCTGAAGATGAAGGCCTGAAGGGACCCTGTCCAAGAAGCTCTGTTGCTTCTGTGGCCTGCATACTCTCCTGCGAGGAGTGGTCTCTAAAATACCCAGGATGCAAGATGGCATTCTCAACTGGTCCTGGGATCAGAGCCTTCCCTGGAGGCCAACTCTCCTCTGGTGGGGAAGGTGCACAGAGGTCTGCGTCTCAGCTCTGCCTCCAGGCTGAAGATGAAGGCCAGAAAGAACCCCATTAAAGAAGCTCTGTTTCTTCTGCCTCTCCTGTATTTCTTTAAGGGAGTTATTTATGCCCTTCTTAAAGTCCTCTATCATCATCCTGAAATGTGATATTTAATTTGAATCTTGCTTTTCTGGTATGTTGGTGTATCCGGGGCTTGCTGCAGTGGGAGAAGTGGGTCCTTATGATGCCAAGTAACCTTGTTTCCTGTTGCTTATTTTCTTGCCTTTGACTCTTGCCATCTAGTTATCTCTGGTGTTAGCTTGTCTAGCTGTCTCTGATTGTGCCTTATCTCTCATGGAAGCCTGTGTGTCAATACTCCTGGGAGACCAATTCTCTCTGGGATGAATTTGGGTATGGAGAACTGTGGGATGGAGTCAGCTCCAGGGCACAGACAGCAAGCAGAAGGATTCTGTCCATAGATGTTCTGTGATTACTGTGACTTGTGAGCTCCGGAAGGGTTCCTCTTTGGCCAGTTATTGGAGCAAAAGTGTTGTCCTCACCTCTGAGCTTAGGAGTGATAGCACTCCTGAGAGACTAGCTGTTCCTGGGTGGGATTTGGGTATAGAAGGCTGTGTGTGGGAAAGCCTTAGCTCAGGGGTGCATCTGAAGACCAGAAGGATCCAGAGTCTATGTCTTATCTGGTAACTCCATACTTTGAGGATTCTCCCAGAGCCTGGATACAGACAGCAGATAGCAGCCCTATTAGAGTTGGCTGGTTTTTTTTTGTTGTTTGTTTGTTTGTTTTGTTTTTTTAGTTTTTTCCACTTAGTGACCCATGGCTTATTCTGGCTAGGTAGAATTGACTGTTTCTGGCCAGAAAGTAAAAGAACCCAGATTTCTTTTCTTCTTCATCAAATCCTTTTTGTATGGCAGGGGTAAGAGCAAAGCATCATGGGAATCTTCTTTTGGAAGCCTGCTCATGGACTGGCAGCATCCCCTTCCTCCAGACCTGCCTTTCTACTGGAGTGAGGCTCCTCCACCACTCAAGCAAGCCCTCATCTTGACATCTTTCTCTTTCTTTATCCCTATTTCAGTGTTTCTGCAGCTCAAATATATAAAGATGTAGAAAAATGTGCATCCCACCAAGAGAAAAACTTTCTGACAGCAGGAGTCTGATGGGGAAGTTAGGCTATCTTTTTCTTATTAACGCCTCCTTTTATTTAAGAAGAAGAATCATCACCTTTCCTGTCACAATCCTTCAAACCAGGGCTTGAGGGTGCTGTGTTATGTCCATTTTCCCTGTTTCCCTATGGACTCCTCATCATTGTCCTCTCTGGTTCTTTAACCCAGTGCTAGCCTGTTGGCTTTGCCTGTTAGACCATCTGTCCCCAAAGATGTCCTTAATTCAAAAGGTAACTGATGGTTAGTCTGACCTGTCTAGATGCACAGAGCCAATAGGATGGGACATACATAGGAGAGGTTTATTATAGGAATCAACAGATGATACTGGGAAAGTTCAGAAGTCTTACTATGTGCCACTGAGAAGTGAAAACTTAGGGGAGATAAAGAACCAGGCTTTGGTCTAAAGTCAAGAGAAGTAATAATCTATACATTCAGAGACAGAGAATGCATTTGCTTCCCTCTGCCTTTCTTTTCTCCTAGGGTTAGATTGGTGAAGGAAGAGCTATGCTCCATATTTCATTCTACTTTTTCAAATGCTAATCTCTTCTGGAAATGCCCTCAGAGACATAACTGGAAATGTTCACCAGGTATTCAAACAGCTCTTCCTCAGGAGAAGTTAAGACATAACCCTGAGCATCTGAGGGCCTGAGCAGTACTGGCTCTCACTCTGGACCCTCCCTCATCTGTGGAATTTAAGTTAAAAGAGTCCATTTGATATACATGGTGTGGTGGTTTGGATCTGAAATGTCTCCACAGGCTTCCCAGAGTGGGCCACTATTTTGAAGGTTATAGAACCTTTAGGAGGTTGGGCTTGGCTAACAGAAGCAGATCGCTAGAGGTAGGCATCCTAAGGATGTGCCTGCCCCTGATTTCTCCTTCCTAGTCTGCCCCTGTGTGAAGACCTGCTGCTACAGACTGAACCACCCAGATCCAGGCTACAATCAGGGCCACTTTGCAATGCCTTCTCCACAATCATAGAGTGGAATTTCCATCTTCACTGGCTCTGCTAGTGTTCTACTTCAGCAATCAGAAAAATAGCTAAAACTGGAGTCTACTTTCTGCCTTTAGTGATCAAGTGCTTCTGACTGTACACCAGCCCCAGGCATTAATCTATCCTATTCAACATCCATTCAGTGCCTACATTTTGTCAGAGCAAATGTCTTCAGAATAAAGCTGTGTGGCTGATTGTCCAGGAGACATCTATTCAAGTCCACAGTTTAGTGTGCCTATCTGTGGCATGGGAGACTGGGACCTATGGTACTGATAAGGCAGCCAGGGCTGACTTTTGATCTGGGCAAAACACTGAGAATTCTGAGTTGATGAATAAAATCTGGTATCAGAAGAAGATACAGAGTGCTGTGGCCATCATGAAAAGTATCTGGTGGAAAGAGGCTCTGTAATCTAGGGATATTTATTAAAGCCAAGACCTGGGTTGAGACTCAGATTTAGGACCAGGGCTTACCTTGAGAGGCAGAGGAGAGACCATAGAGGACAGAGCTGAAGGAGCTGTGACAGCTTGGGTCACAGTCAAGGTACATGCTTAGGCCTGCTTACTCAATGTAAGGACCAAGATGGGTCTTGGTCTCAGAATCATCATGATCAATAGTATAGCAGAAGTATCTTGTGGGTAATCAAGTTCTTGAGTTAGAATTCTATTTTTCAAACATCAAAATTGTTAGTTTGGGTTCCATGATTCTGAGAATGCATGGTGGAAAGGATTTGGGGAGAACCAGAAGAGATGGTGAGAGCTGGGCAGTGTCTGCTGTCATTATTATCTTTAGCCCCTCATAGACTATTATGATCCTAGATGCTTAATGAATGCTTCAGGAATTGAAAAGCATTTACATCAAGTGAATCAATCCAGTCAAACTAGATTGATGAATAATTTTCAAGACCTCCAGTTAAAAATATCACTCAGAGTAGAAAAACAGACAGAGTATCCCAACTTCCTCTGCAGACAGAGTCCTTAACTTGGTCCCTATGTAAAGAACTAAAGTACAAGATGGTCCTGGAATTGGCCACTGGGACCTGATGCATTTTATGGTGCAGAGTACTGTTTGGCAACCTGCAAAGGACCAGTTCCTCTCAGAAGGAGTGATTTTGCACAGCCAGGGAGTAATGCCAGAAGTTCACCACAGGCCCTGTTAATAGGACATGCTCCAGTTAGGCACTACACAAAAGCTGGGTGTGACCTTCAATTGACTGCATAAAACACAGTGTCTGGTCAACTGCAGAATGCTGGTGCCCAGCACCTGCTCAAGGGTAAGATTAAGAACCAGGAGAAAGCACCCAGCAACAGTCTTCTACAGAGAGAGTCATATTGGGAAGGCAGTGCGTTGCTTCAGAGGTAAAGGATGCTCACCAACATTTTCACTGATAGAACAACTGTTTATGGCAGCAAGCATCTCTTCAAGCCTCAACCACTTATTCTGTCCTGGAAAAAGTCTGATGCTCAGAATTTTGGTTAATATTTTAAAATTCCCTAAATAGACATTTACAGCCAAACCTTTCCTTTGCAGCTGTTGATTATAGACTATCTGCTAATGCTGGTTCTAAAATGAATATGGAGCCGTCCACACACTCACCCACATCTGTAATACACAGCTATTCCAGATAAGTGATGAGGACTGGCTTCTGCCATGCAGGGGTTGAGGCAAGCAGTCTCTTCAGTGTCAGCCTGTTTTCTTTATTCTCCCATGCTGAGCTGTTTTAGTGCTCCAGGCTGGAACGTGTTAACACAATGTCAAAAGATGCTTAGATTAGAAGAAATGATAATAAGGTAATAATCCTGAACACCTGCCTAAGCCTTTTCACTTTTAAAACTATAATGACAGCTAATAGCTGCACTGGATTCTCCTAACAATCCCATGGAGGATGGCAGGTCATCATTATTATCCTAATTGTTTGAATAAGAGAACCAAGACCCAGAGGGGTTGAGTAACTTATCTGAGGCCACTCAGCTAACCCTGTCTGGGGCTTCTCTCAGCAAACGTGGAGATTCCCAGGAGTAAACGTGTTTCTGAGTTGCTTCGTCAGATCATTCTTTGCCCTCTCCCAAGGTCACTTACAAAAGGTGAGAGAGGTTAGCTCCTCCACCCAGACTGCAGCAACCCTGATCACTCTCCAGAAGAAATTTGGTTTGGAGATGCTTCAGTCCAACTGTTTTGATGGCTGGAACATTCTTTCCTCTTATTTCATTCAAAACGTCAATGCTTGCCAAGAACCTTCATTTCCATATAAGCTCCTGCTCCACGTGGGACTCTGTTTCTTGTTTTCTGCTAATTTCAAGTCATTTGTTCCTTATAAAAACCCTAAAGGGGAAACTATTGTCTCCCATTTTGCAAAACTGTGTATGCACAAGGCTCTCCTGGAAGCTTTCTGAAGCTGGAGTTTACTCAGTGAGATTCGGATGGGAACTGGGAATCCACATTTCTAACAAGTGATGCCATTCAGGCTGCTGGAAGGGGGTTCCAGTCTTCCAGAACTACTCTCTAGGGTCTCCCAAGGAGCTGCTATGAACCTGCTGAATTTTTGAAGATGGAGACACTTGTGGGTATTTTTATTTTATAGGTTATGGAGGAGGGTCTGGGATTCAGTAGCTTTATAAGTCATCATGGAGACTCCAGTATATAAACTATTGTAGGAAGTTCTGAGCTGATGTCAGCATCCCACCCAGAAAATTAACCTATGAATTGGTCCAGTGGCACAGGAGTTCTGACTAGTTGTGGGACAAACAACTAAACTGATGACCACCTAGGCTGTTTCTATGTTCTAGCTATTGTTAGGAGAGCATCTATGAACATGGATAAGCATGTAATGGGAAACTGATTCCTTTGGACCTAGGTCCAGGAGTAGTATAGCTGGGTCATGTGGCAGATCTATTTCTAATTCTTTGAGGCATCACCACACTGATTGCCACATTGATTGCACTAATTTGCATTCCCACTACCATGAGAGTTTGCTGCTCTACATATCAGCAGCAATGTTTGTTTTATCTTAGACATTCTGAATGGTAAGATGAAATTGTAAAGTAATTTTAATTTGCATTTTCTTCATGACCAATGTTGGTGTCTTAAACAGATGAGATAGCTACATATAGAAGACTAAAAATAGATCCATATCTATCACTTTGCACAAAATCCAAGTCCAAATGGAACAAAAGTCTTAATATAAGACCACATACCCTGAATACTAGTAGAGTACAAAGCTCAAGTCTAAGTGGATCAAGGAACTGCACATAAAACCAGAGACACTGAAATTTATAGAGGAGAATGTGGGGAAAAGCCTCAAAGATATGGGTACAAGGGAAATTTTCCTGAACAGAACACCAATGGCTTGTGCTGTAAGATTGAGAATCGACAAATGGGACCTCATAAAATTGCAAAGCTTCTGTAAGGCACAGGACACTGTCAATAAGACAAAAAGGCAACCAACAGATTGGGAAAAGATCTTTATCAATCCTAAATCCAATAGAGGGCTAATATCTAATATATACAAAGAACTCAAGAAGTTAGACTCCAGAAAAATCAAATAACCCTATTAAAAAATGGGGTATAGAACTAAACAAAGAATTCTCAACTGAGGAATACTGAATGGCTGAGAAGCACCTGAAAAAATGTTCAACATCTTTAATCATCAGGGAAATGCAAATCAAAACAACCCTGAGATTCTACCTCACGCCAGTAAGAATGGCTAAGATCAAAACTCATGTGACAGCAGATTCTAGCAAGGATGTGGAGAAAGAGGAACACTCCTCCATTGCTCGTGGGATTGCAAGCTGGTAAAACCACTCTGGAAATCAGTCTGGTGGTTCCTCAGAAAATTAGACATAGTACTACCAGAGGATCCAGCAATACCACTCCTGGGCATATACCCAGAAGATGCTCCAACATGTAGTAAGGACACATGCTCCACTGTGTTCATAGAAGCCTTATTTATAATAGCCAGAAGCTGGAAAGAATCCATATGTCCCTCAACAGAGAAATGGATTAGAAAATGTGGTACATTTACACAATGAAGTACTATGCAGCTATTAAAACAATGGATTTATGAAATTCTTAGACAAATGGATAGATATGAAGAATATCATCCTGAGTGAGGTAACCCAATCACAAAAAGAACACACATGATATACACTCACTGATAAGCAGATATTAGCCCAGAAACAGAATTCCCAAGATACAATTTGCCAAATACATGAAACTCAAGAAGAAGGAAGACCAAAGTGTGGATACTTTGTTCCTTCTTAGAATGGGAAACAAAATACCCATGGATGGAGTTACAAAGACAAAGTTCAGAGCAGAGACTGAAGGAATGACTCTCTAGAGACTGCCCCACCTGGGGATCCATCCCATAAACAACCACCAAACCCAAACACTATCTCGGATGCCAATAAGAGCTAGCTGACAGGAACCTGATAAAGCTGTCTCCTGAGAGGCTCTGCCAGTGCCTGACAAATACAGAAGTGGATGCTCACAGCCATCCATTGGACAAAAAACAGGGACCCCAATGAAGGGGCTAGAGAAAGTACCCAAGGATCTGAAGGGGTTTGCAGGCCCCTAGGAGGAACAACAATATGAACTAACCAGTACCACTCCCCCCCCCTCCAGAGCTCCTTTGGACTAAACCACCAATCAAAGAAAACACACGGTGGGACTCATGGCTCTAACTGCATATGTAGCAGAGTATGGCCTAGTCAGTCATCAATGGAGGAGAGGCCCTTGGTCCTGTGAAGGTTCTATTCCCCAGTATAGGGGAATGCCAGGAGTAAGAAGCAGGAGTGGGTGGGTTGGGGAGCAAGGGGAGGGGGGAGGGATAGGGGATATTCGGAGGGGAAACTAGGAAAGGGGATAACATTTAAAATGTAAATAAAGAAAATATGTAATAAAGAGAGAGAGAGAGAGAGAGAGAGAGAGAGAGAGAGAGAGAGAGAGAGAGAGAGAGAGAGAGAGAGAGAAAGCATAAAATATACTTTAGCTTGTCATGGAAACCTACTAATATAGAAGCTTCCCAAAACACATAAAAGGAATTTAAATGGAGTTACCAGATAATGGGGGAGGCCATGCTATGATATCATATACTACCAAGCAAAACTCCCAAGTACTAGGACTAGGTTACATCTTGTTGAGCCAAAAGAGACCCATAGATCCATTCTCTCAAATATTACAGTCTAGTGTCAAGGCTATAGGTTAACATGTACGTCACAGTAAAGCCTAATTGCTGAAGACACCACTTATGTCATGAAACATGGAGAGATTGAGCTGGAGCCAAACTAATAGCTCCATCCCCACTGACTAGTGTTCATTATGATACAAGGAGGAGAAAAATTATCATTGCTATATGTTGGTACAATAGTGGCTAAAATGTTATGGAAGTAACCAACTCTTTTTGTTTGGTGGGGAATAGAAACCACACCTGACTGATAATGGGGCCAATAACTTGAGAAGAGAGACTAGATAGGCCATGTGCCATGGGAACATCCAATAATATTATTCTGCTAAAGGAGCATAGCAACAAAATGACTCCTAATGACATATTGCTATACTAAGAGATCACTGTTTCACTTGATGCATCTATGACTGAGAAACCCCCACAAGCTAAAGTATGCACAAAGTTCCACCCATAACCAATAAATAAATAAATGTTACAAAGTTCCACCCTTAACCAATAAATAAATAAATATTACAAATTTCCACCCTTAATCAACCAATCAATAAATATTACAAAGTTCTATACTTAAACAATAAATAAATAAATAAATAAATAAATAAATAAATAAATGAAAATGATTGGTTTTGGCAGTGGAGTAACATTGGATATATCAACTACACACCAGGGCAGGCCTCATGATCAGGAAGTCAGTCTATTATTTTGTGTGCTTTGGGGGGTTGAGGCTGTATGAGCTGCTACTTTGTTGAAAGTATTTATCAATTCTGAGGGTTTCCTGGTGGGACCTTTGGGGGTCTCTCATGAATACAATCATGCCATTTGTAAGTGGAGATAATTGGACTTTTCCCTTTCCTGTGTGTATTCCTTTATTCTTCTTCTTCTGTCTTATTGTTCTAGCTGGGACTTCAAGCACTGCCTTGAATGAGAGGAGGACACCCTTGCTGTTCCTGGTTTTAGTGGGGAATGCTTCAAGTTTTTTTTTTTTTTTACCATTTAACATCGTGGTGGCTATCAGTTTGTCATAGTCTTTATTGTGTTGAGATATGTGTCTGCCATCCCAAGTCTTTTCAGGGATTTTTTTTTTTTTTTACCATGAAGGGATAATGAATTGTTTTTCAAAGGACTTTTCTGCATCAGTTGAAATGGTGATGTGGTTTCTGTCCTTTAGTGCATTGATGTGATGAATTATGTTTATTATTTACATATGTTGAGCCATCCCTGCATCCCTGGAATGAAGCCAAATTGATCATGATGAGTAATGTGCTATTGAATATGGTTTGTAAGTGCTTTTATTCAGAATTTTTGAGTCTATGTTCATCAGTAAGATTGACCTACAATTCTCTCTCTCTCTCTCTTTACTTTATGGAATAAGTTGGGTAGGTCTGTTAGAATACTGAATTGAATGCATCTTATGCTAAACCCTGTTTTTAATAGTTGGGGTATTTTAAATTACAGATTCTAGCTCATTGATTGTTATGGACATTTTTTAAATTATTCAATTCACCTTGGCTTATCTTTGGTAGGTAGTATGCATCTAAAAATTTGTCTGTTTCATTTAGATTTCTCAATTTAGTAAAACACAAAAACATAAAGTATGATCTTGTGATTTTTTTTGAATTTCCTAAATGTCTTTTGTAATGTCCCCACTTTGATCCCTAATTTTATTAATTTGGGTCCTCTCTTCCTCCTGGTAACTTGACAAGAGTTTTGTTATTTCTTCAAAAAACTAAATCTTTGTTTCATTGAGTCTTTTCATTGTTTTTCTTTCATTTCTATTTCATTAATCTCTCCATCATCAGGGATTTCTTTGTTCTTGTTTTTACAATGCCTTAAGTCTCATCATCACCAGGTTGTTTATTTAAGGTCTTTCTGGTTTCTAATGTAGGTGTGGAGAGCTAAACGTTCCTTTTGGTACTTCCTTCATTATATCCCATAGATTTTGGAATGACATATTTTCATTCTTAAGTATGAAACTTTTTATTATTTCTTCTTAAGTTTTGCAATGACTATTCATCATATAATAGTACATTTTTAATCTCTATGAATTTATACATTTCTATAGTTTCTTTGCTGTTGATTTATTTATAGCTTTGTCTCATGTACCAACATGAGATGCTGTTTTAATTTTCCTGTCTTTGTTGAAATTTCTTTATGACTAAATATGTGATATATTTTAGAGAAGAATCTGTGGGGTACTAAGAAGAATCTTTTGGTGTTTGGGTATAATGTTCTATTAGGTCCATTTGGTTATACTTTTTTAATAATCCATAGAGGAGGCATTGCTGCTTGGATCAATATCCACTCCAACTTTCCGTTAGAATTTTTTTTCCTGAGTAATATGTGGGTAGATGAAAAAAATCATTGTCAGACTCTCTTGCAGCTAAGATATTGGAAAACTGGCTCAATTTTATTCCACCAATTAGCACCATCTCATCTTTTACTTGAAGAAATAAGAGGGAACAGTTATGTAAAGAGAAACAGTAACTTCTGGTAGAAAGGCTTTTTCTGCAGTGATGGTCAATGACCATTGTGTAGATGTGGGCAGTGGCGACTCTTTCAATAGTCCTGGGGTATAGCTGATTGTTTGGTAACGAGGAAGCTTGGAGCGTTGATTATCCATTAGAACTTACAATCTTCTTAGTATTTATTTAACATCTTTTTCTGCTCAAGTGAGCTAGGCTTGACTCTTGACTGTTACTAAGACCACATAGTCTTACTAAAAGCAACGACAATAATAGTAGTAACTAATGTCACCTGTTTACATTTAGTAATGCCATTCTTTATTCCAGATAGTAAAGCATTATTATGATATATCTGACTTATATATGAGGTAGTTTCCTAACCATTTTACATGCATTGATAGATCAGCTCTATCCTTAGGAGTTTGCTACTATTATCTTTACTTGAAGATGAGAAACCATACATGTAGGGATGAAAAAAAAAAAAAAGGCTTACCTCATATAATAAACCAGGGAGAGGAGTTTAGATTTGAACTGGTATATTTTAGCTCTGCAGCCCATACATAATTGGGATCTGGTCTTCTGGATCCTTGCCAGTCATATAAAATAGTTATTGTTGTTATTGCTATTATTATCATTGTTGTTGTTGTTACCCCTCTATGGAAGCAGAGATGAGCTACATTTAGAGAGATCCTATAGTACTAGTTTTTCAGCTAGTTAGTGACAATACAGTGCACAGACTGTACAGATCTGCAGACTGTATTCTGGGACCTTTTCAGATAGCTTGATATCTGGCTAGAATTTCTTTTCAATTATTTGTGCATCTTTACTTTGATTCATTTGTATTATTCCTTGGGAAGTAGTCCAGTCTTTTTTATTTGTGGAAGAATATGGAAGCCCTGGTCCCAGGGCATTTTGCTATAATGTGCTAAGGCCCACACTTCATTTCCTTTGGGGTCCTATAGAGGTGTAGCATGGCCCATAAAAAACACCATTGCTGCTCATATCTCATGATTTTTGCAAATTAATGATCTAAGTAAAATGGACCATTGCCTTTAAGAGTATGCAATAAAAAATGATAATAAATGCCAGACTGGGGATCATAATGGAAAAACAACTGTTTGGGGTGTTTTGCTATGGTACAGTTCCCCAGCCTGAGTGCATTAAGTGAAGTTGGCTGGTTTTTTTTTTTTTTTTTTTTTTTGAGGGAGGGGTTCCATGTTCAATGCCTTGAGTCTTCACACATGACTGGATACAGAATAAGACCAGCCTGTGAAGTCAGAAGAGGCTTAAATCCAAAGCTTGCCAAGAGGCAATTCAATTAGACAGTGACCTGGAAATTCTTGGAGGGATTTTTGAACTCCTTTCTATCTCCTTAAGGGCTTCGTCTATGCCTTCTTCTCTACCATGGTTCTTTGGTAAGAAGTTGGAACGACTTGGATTTTTGCCAAGAAGATTCAGGAAAACAAAAGTTAGCTGCCAAAGCTTTGAGAAATAAATTGTTCCACAAAGAAAAGGTAAAAACCAAAGATCTTGGTAGAAAAAAAAAAAAAAAAAAAAAAAAAAAGAAGCCACAGTTTCAATTATAACTATTACCAGGTTTGGCTATAACTTTGGGCCAAAGTGTCAACCAGACAGATGTTCTTGCAGTTGGGTTTCCATAATAAATGTTGTACTTGCAAAAATATTTTAATGACATTTTGACTCTTTATTAGCCCTCAAATTCTAGAAGATTTTCCAGGTCAGGAGAAGGCCACATACACCATCTTACCCAGTGGCCTCTTTTGTTCTTCTGGGGCTCATGGAGAACATTAAATGTCCAGATGCAATTATTGCACAATAAAGTATTGATTTCCTAAGAAACCTTGTAACATTTTCTTCTTCATAATTAACATTGGCAAGGAATATATACAAGAGGCTTTATAGGAGATTAGCCATTGATTGCCACTTGTATGAGACACTAGTGCTTCAATTAAAGAATAAACAACATTAGAAAACAGTTTCAATCTTCAGAAACTGCAAGTTAGACACACATTATATAAGGGTCCTTACAAGATCTTAGGTCAGATTTTTTTATGTTACTTTTTTATTTTTGCTCCTTTTTGAGGCTATAGTTCCATCTCTCCCTTTTCCTCTTCCCAAACTGTCCCATATCCCCTCCTCATTCTTTTCCAAATCTGTAGCCTCTTTTTCATCAGTTGTTATTGCATGCATACATGATTTATATTTAGTTTTGATGTATACATGAGCCACTCTGAAGATGTCATTTGAAGGCAAATTGAATTATCATTTATAGCTGATAAGGATTTTAGTTTTGTTTGACAGTAAGAGTTACTTGCTGACTTTTCCTGAGAGCACAGCTCAGCAGTAAAAGCACAAGGAACAGGATCAATGTACAATCACAAACCTGAAGATGCCCTACATTGAAAGAAAGATTCAAGCACAATTCAAGAGACTTTCTGCTATGTGGATAACTGAGGTTATGATGACTGAATAGGGCCAGGAGAGGGAGACTTATAAGTAAGTTATAGGATAAGGTGTCTTAGCTTGTGTTTGCTCTCATTGAAGTTGATGGAGCACCGTCATACCCTTTCTGTAACCTGCTGATATTGTCTCCTGAAGGTGCAGTTAGTGTCAGGTAACTCTAGAGTATCAGGATCGAGTGATCCTGAGATATGGTATACAAACTTGACACCTAATCACATCAGTCACTTAAGGAACATTCCACAGCTTGGCATTGTCCTTGGAATCAAGGAGCCGTAGTCTCTAGAGGAGATTAGGAGACATTTGCTCAAACATCTAAACAGAGTTTCTGAGTGTTCACACACCCTCTGCTCTGGGAGTAGGGGTGTAGTAGAAGTGGAAAAAGCACAGCTCTTGGTCTCAGCTTAGGAACAGTGAGTACATATTATGCACACATGTACTCATGTAATTACACATGTGGACCTTTGTTTGCATTGTCTCTGTCTTTAGAATATCCTTCTCTTAATGATTAGTTAGCTAGTAGCTCCAAATTCTCCTATCCAGGAAGCCTTAGCTAAACTGAGTTCTCACCAGGATTTGCTCAAAAGGTTACTAAAAGGGGTTGGCAAAGTTATGAGGATCTGTACCCCCACAAGCAAAAATTGAAATATTCCTCAGATTCTAGGGTCTTAATACTGTCTTTCTTTTCAATGGTATGGCATGCACATGTGGTGGGCAGTCATGCATATCCTTTCTCATTGCTGCAAAATACTATTTTTTTGGTGATTATAACCACTAGGCTTTATGCCCTATCTCTAATATGTTTTTAAGTTCCTGGTGCCTCACAACACAAGTGTGTGTGTGTGTGTGTGTGTGTGTGTGTATGTGTGTGTGTGTGTATGTGTGTGTGTGTATGTGTGTGTGTGTGTGTATTTGGACCCTAGACATAATATTTATTGGCCACAGAACTTGGAACTTGGGTATCTTATTGAAATAGCATCAATTCATAGAATTGTAATGAAACTCAAATGGCATGAAAAGTTTCTAACAGAGGTAAGCAAGCTGTGTACATTTGATTCTCAGGGTTCTCTATCTCTGTACTTCACTGGTTGAAGGGAAATATCTATCTTGTATACACTGAACATAATAGGGTTTTAAAAGTAAGTAGCTACAACTATATAAACTCAAAGAAGTTAAGGAGGCAGTCAGAGGAAAGTTCAAATGGAGCCTTCCTGTATGAAGGCAAGGTAAGAAGCTACTACCATTTACTGATCATTTATTTTGTACCAACTACTGTGCAGACCATAGCATTTCATTTAAGTTTCATAGTAAAGTACTATTTATATTTTATAATAATAAAATATTATTATAATGACTATCATTTTGTGGAAATACAACCATAAGCTTTGGGAAACTAAACTATTGTTTCCAAGGTTAATTAGGTAATGTATTGGTCACTTAAGAGTACAAGGATGCAGAATAGTAAGTGATAGGAAAACTGATTGGCTCACGGATGGATCACTCATTCTTATCAGCATGGGACTGAAGATTGCCTATAATATAACAGGCCCAGACTGCTCTCTATAATCAGGACCTTCAGCATCAGCTGAAAACCTGTTATAGCCTTCCTGTACCACTGGGAACCTGGGACCTGGGATCTTTTCCATGAATATCCCTGTAGCTTAAAGGACCACCCTTATTTAGCACATGTTCCTCTCACTGTGTACATGGGATAATCAATGAATAAGCTCAGCTGTGTAAACACATTTTGTTATCTTTCATGCCCTGTGTGCTAATATTTGATTGGTTCAAAAAAGCCATCTGGCTTGTCCTGAGGGGTAAGGAAGTTCATGCTACCCACCATGTGATCATAGCAAGAGTGTGGCTGGGTCACTAGTGTAAAAGAATGAGCTTTGAAGATCAATAATTCAATTCCACAGTTAAGAAATGGAGAAGTATTGTCTAATCTGTGTGCAGTCTAATTTCGGTGTACTTGGTCATATTCTAGACTATATCACACACAGTCTCTAGAAATAGAGAGAATCTCTTCATATAAAAAGGGTTGTTAGGAGGAGTGAGGAGACAGCCAAGAGCAGGGAGAGTTGTAAAAACATTTGGGATGGCTATGGAGCCCTGAGAGAGCAACGCAGGGTGTATAAACAATCAGGATATTATCAGTGATCTAGTAAGAAATCGGAACTTCCCCAGGGACATAGTGACAGGACTCATAGTTACCCAGATTTCAGATGACACCGAATTCAAGGTCTCTGCTACTTTACATGTTTCATCTATGCAGATTAGGAAAGCATTCTTCACACATGTTAGTATCAACAAGCAAGAAGAAAATGGCAGTCCCAGGATTTAATTAGACAGAATTGAATAAAAGGACCATTCGTAAACACTTGGCCAGAAAAAGCTGATGAAGTCATAAGCAAGTGCACAGTGACTAGCAATAATGAAAGGCATTATTACCACCAGCCTTGAGAAAAAGGGGTCAGGGACAGTCTTACACACACTCAGTGAGAGCCAGTGTCGTGGAGGGGTTCTCCAACAGAACCTTCCAGTTTCCAAAAATGTAGTGAGGCAGGAAGAGAAAATGCCATGTAGGATCCATGGGAAAGAGTGGTGAGAAGAAAATCCAATAAGCTGAGCTCCTTGTTTCTCACGTATGCATTATGTAGAGGCCATGCTCTGGGACCCCAGGCCGAGTGTGTTTATGTGGGAGGGGGCTGAGCAGATCTTGGGAGGGTTAAGTACAGAATAATCCGCACATAACCATTTATCTAGTCCTTAATCTCTTGTCACAGTATCCTGGTTAGCTGAAGCGTTAGCCCTTGGCTGTGCTAGGAAAGCCTGTTTCTGGATGGGAGTCACCGGCGGATAAGGCATACCATTCACAAATGGAATCATTATCCAGCTCACTGGTCTGAATGCTTCAAGATTCAATGCCAACATGTGAATTTATGCACATGGTAGTGGTCTCATTTCAAAGGCAGTCCTAAGGCCTGCAGTGAAAGGTGTCTAATGGGCATATAGTTCATACACCTTTGTGCTTTGGAAGAAATGCCCTGGCTTACCAAGTAGAATAGCTGTCTCTGGGTTGCAAGGTTCTGCTTCTCTTCTTGGCTAAGGGAAGACATTTGACAACCTCTGGCCATTCTAGAATGTTATCTTGGCCTACGTGATACAGCCATTACTGGGTCATGGCCAATCAGGCATAGCTTTCCCACCCGACAGCCAAACATTTGTGTCTCAATGTACTTGACACAGGAACAGAATATTATTCCACGACTATGTGGTTATTCTTAGTTACATAGCAGTATAATTAATGCCACTTAATGTAAAGTGAAAACAGAGTTTCTGCAGCTGCCAACTTCCTCTGGCTTAGCCAGGGCTATACGCTGACTTCACTTGTGAGCATTATTTCCTTTTTCATCATGCTGATTGCAGAAAGGAAGTCAGTCCAAGAAAGAGAAACAGACATCAAACTTCAGCTGACAACACACCAAATTAAAGATTTAGATTGTAGCCATTGATTTCCACCTACCATCCTGCCAATTGCTCCATAAAATTAAAGCCCTCTGACATCATAGTCAATGGTCAGTTTAGATGCATCAGTGATTCACATCCATAGTCTGTGATAGACAACAGGTCAGTCTACACTGGGTCACATTCACCATTTCCTAATCCATTCTCTGGCTTCTTGTCAGGTTATTTGTTGAATGACTGAGAAAATCTTCCTGAAGATAGACTGACTTTAGCTTTCCTGGTCATTTAGTCCTCATGGTTCCTGAGGAAGGTGTGGCTAAATCTGCTGGCCTTGTTCTACATTCTGTCTTCTGTATTCCTGTGTGAGGTCTTTGAGTCTACAAGACCTATATAGAACATGATCTGCCAGGCCACATGGAAGACGGTGCTATCTGTGAAAAGCTAGCAAGTCCTGGTCATTCAGAGCTCAGAAGACAAAGGCTTCCCCAAGACATGGTCAGTGATAGTAGTAAGATATGAGATCATCATGGTCGGTGCTAATAGAGAGATAAGAGATCAACATAAGGTTATGGTAAGAGATGAACTGAGCTCTCACCAGTATAGAAGGTTTGGGTGTTTGGGTGAGCATGGGGGCTAAGACTCTGTAGTGGCACATAGGTGACTTAAAGTCATCACTGCCTCAGAAATAGATGGCATCTAACTAGATAGACATCATATTTGGTGATGAAGCATTCTACCTAGTCAAAATTTCAGAGCCTAGCTCTTTCGAAGAATCCTAGAGACACCAATTGCCCCAAAGCAACTTTTTTTAAATAGTGGTTATACAGACTGACCCAGATTACTAAAACTGTCAGCACCGATCCTATTTGGCCCGTCAACTCAGCATCTTTGTTCTGTGTTCTGTATCCCTGGGACAAGCAGAAGCTTCCCTAGCAGATACAGCAGGGTGGGGCGTGGCTTGGAAATCAGGCCATCCCTGGAAATGACACACCATCTATAATTAAGTTAAGCCCTTTGTCAGTGCAGATTTTCCAAAAGGACTGGAAATCTCTGAAGAGTACAATTAGAGAACTCTACTCTTCAACAATTGAATTTCCCCACATCTTGCTTTAACTTTCAAGACATATGAAAATGCTAATGCCTATTGTTATATAGAGAGACGGATGGGAAAATTCCAAAGCAGCCTCCAGAAAATAACACAAAATGCTCTCAGACCCTCCTTACCAGCCCCCTGCACCCTAACTGGTGCACCACTAAAGTGCATGGTTTAAGGCCTCAGTAATCTATGACATTCCAGCCTTCCTCTTCTGGGATCCCTATACGCAGGCAGGCTTTTCCCAAACAGCTGAGATTCATACAGGGGGACTCTGAGTCGTTAGTAGCTGTCTCCACATCCAAGGAGAATTTCTCCAGTGTCTTGGATGTGAGCTCTGTGATATTTTTCAATTATACTCACTAAAGTCTAGCTCTAGGTCCTGTCCCATGCACATGGAGACAGATGTCCTTCTGTCCTGTGAAGAGCCCTGACTCTTCCCACATCACACTCCTGACTTCTTCTTGCTGTGGAATTTTGTCTGATCCAAACCCCTACATGCTGGAAATTTCCTTAGTACTTCCTCTTGACTCCCCATTTCCTCCCTACCCAGCAAAATATGCACATACACACACACACACACACACACACACACACACACACACACACACACACCTGCACACACCCTGTTTTCTTGGTTCTTGCTCTTTCAACTCCTCTAATTAAGCAACTTTAGCTAACTTATTAACACATGAAAGTAGTCTAAAGTTGCAATTCAGCTGAACAAGAGCATAAGCCACAAGAAAGTAAATGTGTTTAGCACCTTACCTGGTACAGTCCCTTTTAGAAATGAGCTACCAATTTTGTGGGACATAGTCTGTCATTTGGAGTTGATTCTGGGGAAAACAGTTTCAATAGGAGCACAGCACTTTACAAAGATCCTTAGAATGGCCTGCATGAACCATTTAAAGAAATGTTCTGTTTTGTTTCCGAGAGAAGGGAAACGTGCATTGGGTAGAGGTGGTTCAGAGGAGGGGAAAGGATCGACGTCCTGTGGGGTAAAGCACCAGGGAACGTTCTCATGGAATGGGGCAGAGCAGATCTCATGATCATCCAATGCTGGATTTATAAATCAGGCTCACTTCATGCTTTTCCAACTTCTTTCAAGCCTTTCTTCCTTCATCCATTGCATACACGCCTTCGTGCAGGTGTGTGTGTGTGTGTTGTATAAAGTTCTATAAACTAATACTTTTATGAAAACAAAGACTTTCCCTAGAGTGGAGGATATTGTGACTGGACACCTTGGATGGTTCATTTGCGTAAGAACAGAAATGTTCTGATTCCCCTTCCCCAACAGGCTGCTCACTCTTGTAGAGTTATGATCTCTGCAGCTAGGGCTCTTGAAGATGTGGAAAGACAGTGTGAGAACTAGCGAGCACGTGGGCATGTATCTCCTCTCCCTCTGGGTCTGTCTTTCCACATCCACAGCTCTTTTTAGGAGCCACACATCTCCCATGAAACAGAATCTGCTCAGTGTCCTTCAACTAAACTCCACTTGCATGGGTGTCAGTAACTCTGCAGCACCTATTGGAATTTTGGACGTTTCCTTCCCGCCTGACCCTTTACTAACTTCCCAGCCATACAAGCCAGAGACCAAGGAGCCATCCAACCATCTTATGCTTTTTCTTCCCTCTTCCAAGTACCCATTCCATCACCTGGTCCTATTACTTTTTACTTCCCAAATATCTCCTAAGTCCACCAGCTCTTCTCAAGACTTTCTCTATTATCCTAGCCCCAGCTTCTGCTGCTAGGTTCACTGCAGCAGAGCTGCTCCCATTAGCCGGCACCACCACTAAGCTCTCTACATTGTCCTCCATGCTCCAGTCACCAGCTGGATGTTCTCAGAAGCAGGCTCTGGGCAGGGATCCGTGTGCAGAAGTCCCTTATGGAGTGCAGTAGTGAGAAGGGGGGAGGGGAAGCAGCCTCACAGAGGGGAAAGCTGAGCTTAAGTGCAATTTAACAAAGACTCAGCCAATGCTGTCAGCTTTCCGAAGCTGGGGTGACCCTTCAGAGTTGTCCTAAGGTGGAAGGGGCCTGGCCAACCTTTATACTTCCATGCTGAGCAGGGCATGTACCTTAGAAAGGAGCACAACCTTGGTGATTTGCAGGATTGTGACAACTAAGCACTTTTTGGCAGAATTCCCAGCTGCAGGGGATCCCCAACTGTAGAGAATCCCCTTTTGTAAACAGGATCTATGTGGCCTGGCGATTTTCTCAATGCTGATCATGTTATACTTCTATTTTAACCCCCTCAGCGGTGTTCCAGAGTCTCTGGAGAAAACTTACATGGCCATATGATTCTCACAACTGCCTGATCTGACCTCTAGTTGACCTTTCCATTACCATCGCCATCGGAGCAGATTGTTGCCTGGGCTCTAGAAACTCACATCTATTTAGAGGTTACAAATGTAATTGCTTCTCTCGACACTGGTTCTGTGTGTGCACTATTTTTCATCTACAATGGTCATTTCCTGTGTCCATGTCACCATGGATCATGTCATCTGGTAGAATCTTTAGTCATCACCTCCAAACCACATCCTAACCTCCTACCCACTCACTCTATCGTCACAGACACTGTCCATGACCTTTGTCTCCTTGTTCAGTGCCACATGTATCGATTGCAGTTTTGCAGGTGTTTGTGTATGGTTATTTTGTTGTGTTCCAATGCCATATTGTCATCTGAAGGGCAGGGCTGTCCTCCTTGAGGACCATCTCTGACTATTTTTTCTTATGTATCAGGTCACCCAAGACTGAAGAGGTCATAGAGCCATGGCTAGAGTCACACAGCTATTCATTGTTAGGGAAGGCTGTTTAAAGTCACGTGTGCATGTACATGCTATCTGCATATAAGTGGCCTTTCACAAAGAAGTTTTCAGCTGAAATTTAGTTCCTGCCCCTGCCTTCCTCTACCCCTTGAACAGGGACATTGATTTTCTCTTCTTGTACTTACCTGTATTAGCTGTTTTCACTTAAATTGTCATTGACTTTGGTTTAGAAGAAAAATCTAGGGTAAATGAATGAATTACATTCATTCAAATAAAATCTTTTTCTAAAGATATGAAAAATCACCAGTTTGACCAATTCTTTTGTTTGTTTGTCCATCAATATAACAGGATGGAGAGTCAAGCATTTGTTTCTGTTGTTGGTTTTCCGTCTCGATGCCCCCCTCCCACCACAGGCTTGACAGTGAAGCAAATGGGTGGGAGGAAGGAGATAGAAGCACAGGGCATGTTTCTGGGCTCATATTTAGAGAACAATGATTTGGAGCCTTGTGCATAATTCACTGATCAGACTCCACATGCAAATGAGCACATCCTGACTCGTTCAAAGGACTTCCGTAAATAATATTATTCACCCCTTAGAAGCAAGCCATATTTTTACTGGACTTTTTACTTCAGCCCTGCATTACTAATGAGAATATATATTTTTAAACTCTGTTATTTATTTCCCTTCTGCTTAATATTTCAATCAAACATACATTTACTATATTAATCATAGAACATGATAGTTTTAAAACCTTAGAAATCATTTTAATTGAATACCTCATGTCTATTTAATCTAAAGTTAATAAAACTTTTTAAAACTTCATTGTGTATAATTTCTTCCTGTAAGACATTCACCCCCACTTTTCTGGATCTTTTATTGAGATTCTACTTTTATTAAAAAGTCTTAATTTTATTTTAAAATCAAAGTTAGATTTTATGTCAATGATGTTAACCTGTTACTTGCTAAAGAAAGGACAACCACGAATAAACGAGGCATTGGATTTCAGTAACAAAAAAACTTGTATTGACTCAAAGTAGATTTTGAAATAATAACTGTCTATTATTATCAGTTATCTTTGGATGTGCACACACGTGGATAAGGGGAAGTTCTTGGAGAGCTTTCATGTATCTATGCACTGTTGAGAGTTCCAGAGGGAAGGGAGGGAAACTAGAGATTGCACATGGTACCAAGTGGTATTTCATTTACTGATTTAATGAGAAGTCACTTGCCTCTGATAAATGTGGATTTGGATAGTACGCTGGAGGTGATTTTAATTGTCAACTTGATACAATGTAGAACCACCTGACAAGAGAGTCATTGTTGTTGTTGTTGTTGTTGTTATTATTATTACACACCACAGACACCCCTTCCCACATCCTCCCAGACAGCAAAGCCTAAGGACATCACCAAGGTATCATGCTTCATCATGACCTGAGGCCACAGCATGGGTTACAGTCACCAACATGGCCTCCAGTGGTATCTTGGACCACAGACGTCCTCCAAGGAAGTCAAATCAAGAAAGAAAAAACAAATCCTTTCTCCATCTTGTCTCTCCATCATTGCACATATCCAGGGGGATCCCAAGGCCATGTGGCAGGTTCAAGGGCTGAGGCTGAGTCTGCACAAGCTCTGGGTTGTTGTTTACCATGCCACCAACCCTGCTGGGTGATGACAGAATGTCCACCTCAGCCCTCTCTCTCACTTGTCACCACAATCATGTCCCCAGTTCCGCCTCTCTCCACAGCTCATTCACCCTGCATTTTTCTGCCTTTCCTACCTCTTCATTACACATTTGTTCATGAAATGGTGCCCACAGCTCCAGCCTCAAGAGCAGGTTAGGATACTAGGCTCTTTTGTACATTTTAATTGAGCATGCTTTCCCTGACGACTTCCTTGAGAAAGACTTTAATTCCCGTTCTGTGTCTTATCAATGCCATTTGGTATAAGATTATTTTTAGATCCCTCAACTCTATTTGACCATAAATCTGAAATAGTGAGAACTCTACAGAATACCCTAGCTTGGATAAAACATTAGAGCCACCTGAACATACCTTCAGTATAGCTCATTCATAGTCTCACAGACTCTGAGATGATCCTTGAACAGAGACATCAGCTTTTACACTGAGCCTGCAACAGCTAGCTCCTTCATATACCCTGCTTCAGACCCTCTCTCAGAAGCCCATTCTAAGCTGGCTCCTGTTTTCCTTAGTCTGAAACATCTACCTCCAAGAAGGTAAGAATCTCTAAGAAGGCTGCCATAGACGAGGGTCAGATCTGGCTTTCTTATCCTCTCTGAGACTTATTGTCTTGGGAAGTCTAAGAAGCCAACTTAAGATAAGATGCCAGTCGTATGTGTCCATCATGCCATACCTCATTTGCTTCCAAAGACAAATTAGAATCTTTTGGCTGCCATTCCTAAAACTGTACAGTCTTGAATATCAGACAAAAATGTCAAATAATAAAACTTAAAATTTAAGGGACATTTTTACTCAGAAATATTCCAGGGGCTATGACAATTTTGTTTTCTCTTAGTGAGTAGAATATTGTGAAGTTTCTATTATTGGTTATTATCATAAATCTGTACCCCAAGAAGGAAGTCCTTGGATGGACTAAGATTTTCTTTGGAAAATGGATTTTCATGGAAAATATTTTTAGGAATTTTCTTCTCTAACGAATCTTTTGTTTGGAAATGAACACAAAGGATGAGTTATTGAATGACTATTCAGCTATGGTTCGATAAGCAAAGAAAAAACCAGAGCCTATTACCACTCAGGAAGATGAGCGCAGCACATGGCAGGTAATTAACTTGCTCCTAATCCAAATCTGAGACAAAGGTTATCAGCCTGGGCTTCTGGGACAATGGAACAATGTCTTTTCCAAATTAAGCTGTGAAAAGAAGAGAGGAAATTGGAGAGGAGAGGAGGCATCTTGGTCAATATTTCCTGTTGAGAATGATACAGGCTGTCCCTACGCTCTTGGCCTCCACACAGACCAATGGCTGCATTGTTGGGAACCTCCACAAGATTGGTGCATTTGTTGAACTACACCAATTACCTAAGGGGTTATTTCTGGTATGCATATTCACTGATATTTTAAAAAAGATTTATGTATTTTTTTTATGAGTACACTGTACCTGTCTTCAGACATACTAGAAGAGGTCATCCGATCCCATTACAGATGGTTGTGAGTCACCCTGCTGTTGCTGGAAATTGAACTCAGGACCACTGGGAGAAGAGTAAGTGCTCTTCACCCTCAGCCATCTCTCCAGTCCTCACTTTTTATCTTTATCATATCATACAAATGTTGCATCCCTACAAATCACTTGAAGGATTCCTATGCATCCACCTTGCCCACTGCCTGGTCCTTGGCAGGTATTTTTACTGCAGAGTTTTGTAACTTCAATCAACTACATCCTATACTTAGGTCCATATAGCATAAATCCTTTTAACTGTCTTTCATGTTGTAACGTGTCTTGAACCCCCCTCCATATCTTTTCATGACTTCCAAAGTGAATTTTCCTGTAGTGAATCTGCCATCTGGCTGCCCCCGAGATTATCCATTCACTCCGTGGAGGATGGCTTCCTTGTTTCCAAGTTTCGACAACTACAAACAAAGCTACTATAAACATTTATGTGTTGTTTGTTTGTTTAGACATTTTCAATTCCTCTGGGTAAATACTAAGCGTAATTAGCATATTATATGGTAAGGGTGTATTTGGTTTTGTAAGAAACTGTCAAACTGTCTTCTGAGGAAACAGCTTGGTTACTAGCAGTAAACAAGTATTCCCATTGCCACATATTGTTGTCTGCATTGATATTGTCAGCATTTCAGATTTGTGCCATTATAGCAGGAGTCTATCAGTAGACAAGTATATATTATAAATAACAATATTTTCTTATTTTCACTGAAGTTCACATGAAATATCATCTAGATAACTATAATTTCCTGAAGATTCGGAACATGACAAATCCTGCCTGATTCTGTTGCCCAGAACATACAAAACCTGATCAACAGCTCATTGTAGAGAACAGAGTATAAGTATAATGTATTGGCTCTGTGAACGGGGAGCTAAGATAGCCTTCATCTCATCTGCATCCTCCACAGACAAGCAAAACTACATCACCTGTTCTCACTGATATGTAGACACTCTATCCAAATCTGCTTGATCCAGAATCATTACTGCAAAGTTTCTTTATCTATCTCCACCAGAAACATATATTTAATGTTAGCAGAGATTCTAAAAGGACCTGCCAATATTTATATTTATCTAGACTTTATCTTCAAATGTTTGACCTCACTGGAGAGGTGAGAAAAGACAGGACTGTCACTGTTTGATAGGGATGAAGGCTGTGATGGAATAGTGCTTTTCACATCTGTACAATGGCAGAATCACGGAAAGAGCTAGGATCTTCTGTGGGGCTTCCCACATGCCTCACTGTCTGCACTGCCCCAAGGCTGTAGGTGTTCTCTTAGTCCTTTCTTCTGAAAAAGACCGGCATACAAAGCTAACATTAGTCATCTGCATGTTGAAATGGTTAGGGGAACTATTGGTGCTCACTTTGAGTGTGCTTATGGGCAGTGTCTGAGTCACATTTGATATCAAGTGAGACTAGATATATGTTTCAAAAAGAATATTGTTTTAACGTGAGTGAGAATATCCACCCTAGGCTCCTGTATTTGAACATTCAGTCCCCAGCTGCTGTTGTCATTTGGGAAGGTTGTGGAGCCTTTAGAAAATACAGTCTTAGTGGAGAAAACACATCACTGGGGTGGGCTTAGACCCCAATTCCTGCTAATTCCATCTGCTTCCATCATGTGGATGGAGATGTGACCTCTCTGCTAGGACTTTTGGGTTCCTTCTGCCATTAGGCCCTCTCCTTCTGGAAGTGTAAACCCTTCTGTTAGGTTGCCATTGGCACAGTATCTTATCACAATCATAAAAAGTAATAGAGCCAATAAAATCATACTGGCACAAAAATTATTCAGAAGTCAGTTATAGGACATCTAGCACAAGCATTAACAATGTGTGAGGACAGCAAGGAAGGCTCAAGCAAAGGAGTCCAGAAAGTGGGGCAGGCTTCTGAAGCCTTGGATGATATTAGTGATCACATGCATTGCTAATCACTGTAGGTCTTGAACAATAGCTGCAGCAATGGCTCGGTGGGTACAGCACCTGGAGTGAAAGCATGAAGACCTGAGCTGAGTCTTGAGCAGATTTGTAAAAATCTGGATGTAGTGATACACAGGTGTAACCCCAGCATGGGAAGTGGCATGGAGAAAGGGGGGCCCAAGAGCTTTCTGAATAATTAGTCCAGCTTCATCCTGTTTTAAAAAATTAAGGTGGATGGTGGCAGAGAAAGACATCCAGCTTCCACAGTTGTACACACGCACTGGGTAGTAGACTTAAGAACACATAGATACACACGCATACAACACACACACACACACACACACACACAAACTGTAAGGCTCTGTTCAAGGCATTTCTTTTTATCTTCTATGTATCAGTTTCCTCACAAGAGTCTGTCAATTTGCAGCCACTGGAATCATTTCTATAATTCAAAAGTGCTGAGAAGAGATAAGAAATTATAGACTGCTACACATAGTAGGTACTTAACAAACACTTATTGTACTAAAAGGGCCATTTCACTGCAATTGATTACCATTATACATGATAACTCCTAAGATGATATGCCAATAATTATTGCTTTAATGGAAATGGCTAAGTGGATGGACCTGCTGCTGGAGTTACAGATCCAATAACATCTTGGGGAATTATTGTTCTTTAGCCCTGCTTGGAATGTAGTAATGAACATGAAAATTCTGGCTAACATCCTGCGTGGTTTGGCTATTTGATAATACTGAAGTGCTTGAGTTGATTTTTTGTTTGTTTGTCTGTTTAAAAGACACATTACAAAGCTCTATCAAGGCATTAAAGTATGTGTCTCTGACAAAGATTTCGACCAAAGTAGAAAGCCAGAAACATCAGTGCAGGACTTGGCTATTTCTTCTCTCGTTTATCACCTGCAGGCTGCTTTAATACAGTGAAAAAGCACCACAGGTATAAATGGCAGCTTGATTGGACAAAAGGGTATCCTGTATGACACACTGAAGCTTCTATGGCAAGACAGTTTTTGTTTTGTTTTGTTTTGTTTTGTTTTGTTTTGTTTTGTTTTGTTTTTCTTCTGGGAGGAAGGTTACAAAAGGTGAAGGGTGGATACAGGATTGGGAAGTAAGTGGGATTGAGTTGCATGATATGAAATTCACAAAGAACATCCACTTCTGTATTTGCCAGGCACTGGCAAAGCCTCACAGGAGACAGCTATATCAGGGTCCCTTCAGCAAAATCTTGTTGGACTATGCAATAGTGTCTGCGTTTGGTGGCTGACTGTGGAATGGACCCCTGGGTGGGGCAGTCTCTGGATGGTCCATCCTTTCTTCGTAGCTCCGAACTTTGTCTCTGCAACTCCTTCCATGAATATTTTATTCCGTATTCTAGGGAGGAATGAAGTATCCACGCATTAGTCTTCCTTCTTGATTTTCTTGTGTTTTGGAAGTTGTATTTTGGGTATTCTAGGTTTCTGAGCTAATATCCACTTATCAGTGAGTGCATATTATGTGTGTTCTTTTGTGATTGGGTTACCTCACTGAGGATGATATCCTCCAGATACATCCATTTGTCCGAGAATTTCATAAATTCATTGTTTTTAATACCTGAGTAGTTCTGCATTGTGTAAATGTACCACATTTTCTTTATCCATTCCTCTGGCAAATACAGAAGTGTATGTTCACAGTCATCTATAGGATGGAACACAGGGCTAGAGAAAGTACCCAAGAGCTGAAGGGGTCTGCAACCCTATAGGTGGAACAACAATATGAACTAATCAGTACCCCCAGAGCTCATGTCTCTAGCTGCATATGTAGCAGAAGATGCCCTAGTTGGCCATCACTGGGAAGAGAGGACCCTTGGTCTAGCAAACTTTATATGCCCCAGTACAGGGGAATGAACGCCAGGGCCAAGAAGTGGGAGTGAGTAGGTAGGGGAGCAGGGCGGGGGGAGGGTATAGGGGACTTTTGTGATAGCATTTGAAATGTAAATGAAGAAAATATCTAATAAAAATGTGGGGAAAAAAGAAATTCACAAAGAACAAAATACGTTTACAAATTATGCCAGCAAGGTGGCTGTTTAATAGGCTATCAGTCTATATCAGTAGGAAGAGGTTAATTTGTAAGGTTAAAGCCTTACTAGCTGACCAGAAATCTCCATCCAGTATGTGTGTGTATTCATAATTGTAGTCATGTACATAATATGTATATAATCGTGATAAAGAATAGTGTGGTTTCTGTGCAATCTTGGAGCTTCAAGTTATCCTGCCCCAATGAAGGTTTTGTCCATAAAATGGTCCCCTGTAGATGCTAAATTGCTTTGCTCTTAACTTCTTCCAGTCCTTTTCTATCTCATTATGTTGCCTTGTGGGAGATGAACAGGTGCCACTCATTGCTGGTACCTCCAAGGATAAACATAAGAGCCAATCCCTGGCTTCCAAAGAACTTGGGTACATCACCCTCTTGACATTGCTGGTCATAAAAAATACTAAGCACCATTTAAAAAATCTGTATGTATGTGACATATGTGTGTGCATATGTGGCTAGGTATTCCTATGTGTGAGTATGGACATGTGTGGGAGTCAGAGGACAGCCTTGAGTTTCAGTCCTCACATTCTACCCTGTTTGAGACGGTCTCTTTGTTATTTGCAGCTGGGTACACCCAGACTATGAGACCCTTGAGCTGTCTACCTCACATCTCATTGTAAGAGCAGTTAGATGTGGATGCATCCTACCACACAGAGCTTTACATGGGTCATGGAGATTTGAACTCAAGTCTTTACACTTACACAGCAAGTAGTTCGCTCACTGAGCCAAAGAAGAGAGATGTTGTTCCCTTTGACTCTCAACAATAGAGCCCCTTGCATAAGCCCTATAAAGACCAGTAGACATAGCAAACTGGATGAAGGAAACTTTCTTAAGGTCCCACTCCTAGATGAAGAACTATAGGCCGTCAATGGTTGTTAAGGGCAGGATAATTAGTTTCCTATTGGTTTCTTGGGCTGAGACTCCAATCCCAAATGCAAATAAGGGCAACACTTATCAGACTTAGTATGTATATGTGTATACATATATGTGTGTATATATATATATGCACATATATACATATAGTAATCAGACTCAGTATATATATATACATTTGCATATGTATATATACAAATGTGTATATGTGTATATATACTGAGTCTGATTAATGTATATATACAAATATATGTGTATGTATGTAAAACAAAATACAGACAAAATCATAAATTTGAAAGGGAGCACACACACACATTACATACATACATACATACATACATACATACATACACAAACATCATGCAAACACATATATAGGCAGTTTTTAACAAATTAAATTTGAATTTTGCCTAAGCAACTTGGACACAATTTCAAAATAAAATGTAAAAGGAGAACTCAGGCTGGAGGTGCAGCCAAACGGCAGGGCATTTGCTTAGCATCTGTGACGTCCTGGGTTCCATTGCCATCATTACAAAACATAAACAAAAGCCAAATATCAACCTGAAAGCACTGGAGTAGAAAAGAGTAAAGACTTTCACTGGAATACAGTCTACACTACATGAGACTGGACATTTGACACCTTCCTAGTATGGGGAGTTACACTAACCACACAGCATTGATCAAACATCACCACACTCAGCTCTAGAACTCTCCTGCCATCCCATCCCAAAATTCTGTGCCCTCTGGCCCTGCTTCCTCTTCTGCTCCTAAGTCAGCCTTTGACAACCAATGCATCTTCTGTCTCTGTGAAGGGGACTGTTCTAGCAACCTTTAGTATGAAGATTCATGTCCAAAGGCTACTACTGTGTCTAGCTCAGTTCATGTGTATGAGGCTGGGATGAGCCATATAGTATATATGTGCCACATTTTGTTGTGCATTGAAACTTCAGCGAGGTGTTTATATCACTAGGGTGCTGTGTATAAGGTTGTTAAAAGCAGGCTGGGCAGACTGGGGATTTTCATAATGCTTCAATATTCTTAAATATTTATTTTCATTCAATTAATGATGTATATTGTTGTGTTGTGGTGTGTGTGTGTGTGTGTGTGTTTGTGTGTGCATGTAAGTGCTAGTTCCTATGGAAGCCAGAACAAGGCACCAACAGTGCTGGAGTTAGGGATGGTTATGACCTGCCCAGTGTGGCTGCTAGTAATGGAACGCTGGTGCTCTCAGCAAGTGCTCTTAACTACTGAGTCATCTCTCCCCGATCTTAATGCTTTTAAAGACCTGCTGCTGCTGTTTATTTTCAGACATTTTGGGCTTCAGTCAGTCTTTATCTTCATGAAAGATATAGCTCATCAGCACTGTGGCCTGAATGTGTGTCTCCTCCTATTGGCATTCTAAAAGCTAATCATGAATGTCATAGTACTGAGAGCTGTTACATGCGTTCATTGTGCTTATAGAAATAAAAGGGCCAGAGAGCTCTTCTGTTCCCACTACCATGAAAGGGCGGAGATTGAAAGTACCATCTCTGGACAACAGGCCCCATAGCAGGAACAAGATCTGCCAGAAGTTTAGTTTTGAACTTCTCAGTTTCTAAAACTAAAAAATAACATCATACAGTTACCAGCTACCTGTTTTAGTTCTTCATTATGGTAACAATATGCCTGAGGCTGGGTATGGTTATAAAAAAGAGTTTTATTTACCTCCAAGTTATGGAGGTTCAAGAGCACCTGCCTGTGGTGGCTCAGCACAGGTTCATGGTATTCTGTTATAGCAGCACAAGTGACTGGAGACAGCTGGTAATAGCTATCTATTCTTTACTGGGCAAAGTCTTATGTGAGAAATACTCAACATGAGGAGGGGGATGGAAGGGGAGAGAGAGAGAGAGAGAGAGAGAGAGAGAGAGAGAGAGAGAGAGAGAGAGAGAGAGAGAGAGAGAGAGAGAGAGAAGAGAAGAGAAGAGAAGGCGCTCATTTTCAAAATACCATGGTCTGGAATCTGAAATGCCAGAGCATGGAAAATAGACTCTCAAACAGGAAGCAGCAGCAGCAGCAGCACCTGGAAAGCCTTTCCCAGCATGCCTCAGTGCTAGCACTGAGTTGATGGATACCTAATCTTCAGAAGGGGAGATCAGAGTGAGTATGATTTTAAAGCTCTTGCAGTTTTTCTAATTTATGAGCAAAAGGAGGAATTACTTTGGGCTTTTCAGAACCACATTACATGTCAAGGAAGATGCATCAGTATGGTCAGTGGCCATCCCTCTGTCACTACTAAAACTGCCAAACTGTTTGTATGTCCGGGACCTGGACAGAGAACACCCTAGGCAGGACACAGGGTGTATAAAGATTTGATTGATCTTTGTACTGCAATATTTACTTCCAAACCCAAGCTGGAGCTTGTTTGCATGCACTCTCCACATCTGCCCATACTTGTTTCACGGGGAAAGGAAAAGAATCCGTTTCCACAACTTTTCCCTTCTCCCACCTGCTTGCAGTTCTTAACCTGGGACATACCATGCTTCCAGGACTGCATCTGGCCCAAACCATATGCTATCCACTTCTCTGATTTGGTCTTATCTGAAATTCTAGCCAGATTGAGGCAGGTTTGCTTCCATGTGCACATTTATTGATTTTTCTTTTCACAGTTGAATAGCTACAGTTGACATGTACCCAAAATGTCAATACATCACATATTTTGAAGTATGTCAAAAATAATAAAGGAAGTGGAAGGAATTCTGTAAGAATTTCTCTTGTACCACCCATAATGGACAAATTCATCCACATTAATGTTCACCTCCAGGAATGCCCAACTATTAACCATCAGTCAAAAACAAGTGATTACTAAGAGAGTCCCAACCTGCTTAGGTATGGTGACATTTTGAGAAAAACAGTGTGTTCCTCAATATTGGAAAGCCCATCAGTGCCGAGGCAAACCCATGTGCACATGGGCATTTCTGATTTCCTTCCCTCCCTCCCTCCCTCCCTCCCTGTCACCTCTAGCATGGCAGCTTGCCTTATTAGTAATGTGTTTGGGATTAACAGCTTTGCTATTGTGTTAGCATCTCTGTCATTATCCAGGGAGAGAAGCTGGCAAGCACTCACTGGGTTACTAACAGACCTAAACAGTGCCTAGGATAGAATAGTCGCACAGAGGACAGCAAACTCAATGCTGATGCTTCTCCAGCCATGAGGGATGTATGTGTCCTAGCTAAAAATAGGTTATCACTTAAGATTGGGATGGGGGAAGTTTTACACATGCTAAAACTCTCATGTTCAGTCAAAGAGAAATACCACAAAGTCCTAGCATCTCTCTCTCATCTGCTCTCTGCCTCCTTTCATCACCCATCCTTTTAAATGTTACAAGGAATGCATGTAGGTTAGAACTGTGGGAAGCCATCCCTCAGTGCCAGGGGCAGTGGTCCCATCCTGAAATGGGCTGGAAGTGTGGAGGGAGGGTGGTGTACAGTGAACTTGTAGCTCAAGGTACTGTAAGATGGCTTTTTCATGGGCAATGAATATTGACCAAAATCTCAAATCAACGGACAGTGCAATGAGAAAACCCAAGTGTAGAAACTAATGAGAACCCTATATGATGTCCCCATCAGGGTCTGCCTTGTGCCTAAATCCCTTCTCCTTCAGCTTATTCTTTTGTTGAGTTGTAAGCAGGAGAGGTGAGTGCTAGAAAGACACTTACGTTCTAGGCACATACCCACGTCTGCCATCTTGGTCATGGTATGGAGCCATTTTAGGGTTGCAAGACAAGAGAGAGTACCTTCCCAGTGATAATTCTCTGCCTCTTAATTGCTCACATCTCCCTGTCAGGGAAGTAGCATGCAGGTGCCTGGAGCAAGAGTTTCCTTGGACCTTCTGACACTGAGCTCAGTAATGAAGCCAGGACTTTGCCCTCTGTGTCTAGGTGAAGATTCTAGGTTCAAGTTAGCCTGTCTTCAATCAGTGCCCTCAGGACCTTTCCCGTCAGAGAGGAGACTCATTCGCATGGTTTCTCCTGGGCTGTGAATTTCCTTGCTCTGAGTTGCTTTGACTAATTTTCCCATATGAAAAAAAGTATCCTCCTGTCATTAGAAGTATGGCTTAAAATTCCAAATTTCAACCCAAGACAGATCCACATAGAATCCTCCATCTCTGTTCCAGGGAGCGTGGTGCTGCCTGGTTGGGTGGAGAGGACAGCTGTGCCAGGTCAGTGTAGAGGGAGGAAAAAATTCAGTGGATGAACTGGGAGGCAAAACTGTTCATAATTTTGCTTGAACGGGATCCTTCTCATTCCTGGTATCCTGGTGACGAAACCTGGCAAAGCAGAAATTTCAGCACATGATCTGAGAGGATTTTCTCTGATTTGTGAGCTTTTCATCTGAAAAAGTCTTACAAAGCGATTACAACCCATTTCCACCAAGTGGAGTATTTAACAAATCATTGTGGTGAAAGGAATTGAAATGTATAATTTGGCTGAGCCACCAAGTCTATGCCATACCTCTGGAACATGCGCTGGACCGCAGGTCCATTCACAGGCAGGCCCGAGGCAGCTTGTCGCCTTCAGCACAAGCACCCAGACATTACTTAGCTACCTTCTCTCAGTGTTTACCTCTGGAAAAGGCCAAGAGAGATCTCTCTTGGATATCTCTTGAATAGATGAAGTTCACTCCAGCCTTTCTGGGTCTCATGCTGGCTTCCCAGGTTTCATTTGCCTGGTGGACGGGTCCATTCCTTGTCTCCAGAATGCCCAGTTTGATGTCTGTGCTGTGCCAATCACATGAGACCTCTACCACCAGGTGAGTGGTTGCAGTTTACACACTGTAGCTTTACCACTAGAGCCAGTGCGTGCACTCTTCCTCCCTTCTCTGCCCCTCCCTTCTGAGCCAGAGAAGACGAGAAAAGTGTCTGTCCATCTTGACTAGGAGCCCAAGACAAGCAGCAGACACTACCATCTGAGCTATACCCAGTTACACTTGGAATATTATTTTATCAGGTTGAAGCAGGATTCATTTGCCCACTAAGGATTTTTCTCTTTTTTCTTGTATCCTCCTCTATCACATTATCCATGGCATGTAATGCTTTTTATAAGTGTCTGTGCATGCATGCGTGCATGTGTGTGTCCTGGGAATCTTTCCCCAGGTTACAGCTAATCTCAATAGGTGATGATAGCACAAAGCCTCATACCTCCCAGGCCACAGTGGGCACATGAAGACGAAAACATGTCACGTGCTCTCTAGAGTCCACTTGGGTAGTCTTAAGTCTTTCCTCCCAGGGTTTCTGATTCTCTTCTCTAATGCTGGAGGGACCACACTGAGAAATCGGATTCCCCCCGTGTATTCCTCTCCTCCCAGGAAAGGCTCTGTCTCCCTCCACCATCCTTCAGGCAGACCTCTCTTACTAGCATTCATCTTCCTCCCAGGACAAGACAGAGCATCAGTCCTGGAACAGAGAGAGTTGGTGTGGGGTGGCAGGCTCCCCTGGTCTCCTGTGCTGCCTTGCAGCTGACCCAGAGTCCTTTCAGCAGAGTCTAGATGTAATGCAGGCCAGAAGACAAGTTTGTAAGCAGTGTGGATGACCATGGAGCACAAACCACTGACACGGTGGTCAACTCTCATCTAGTGAATCAAACCTTTCACACTAAAAATGACAGCTATTAATTATCTGAAATTCAAATTTAATATGGCATCCTATATCTCTAGTTACTTATTTTATCTACATTATTCAAATGTCGTCTGAGAGCCGCCCACATGTACTGACATCCCTCTCACAGTTCAGTTTTACAGCTTTCTCTAGGGAAGATCACTTCTGATCGTATTCTGACATTGATTTGTAAATAATTATCAATAGCTTTTATTAGAATTATTTTATTAGGATGGTTGGCATTTGGCTATAGTGACAGAGACCCAAGGGGTGCTAACACCCCTATTTTACATTTCCTTAGACAAACTCAGATTCCACACAACTCAGAACATGGCTGCTGAAGCAGGTAGGAGGGGATAAAGTAAGAGTGGATGTGATGTCTGTTTTGCCTTTTATATGTACCAAGTGGAGAGGCTGAGGCAGCCGAGAGTCCAGGGCACAGCACCTTGACACTCTGTGTCCTCCTTGGCTACTTACTCCCAGTACCACCCTGATCTCTGCTTCCTGACCTGGTCACCATGCAGACATTGCTCATTAGATTGGCTTATTGTAAATATGAAACTTCACCTTTGAGTCTGCATTGCTGGTTTTTAGTTATGTGTAGCTTTTGAACATCTGCTTTTTCATAGCAAAGTGGTAAAAAAAAGAGAGAAAGAAAAGTGATAGAGAAGAGGAAGGGAGAAAGCGAGAAATCCCTTAAAGAACTGTGTACAGGCCAAACTCATAGATCTTGTAACCCTCATTTGTGGCCGAAGTAACCAGCTTCACAGAGGCGGCATGACTTCAGTATTAAAGAATAAACGCTTTAATATTATTAAACACATCATAGCAGGTTTTATAGCAGACTTCATAATAAAGTTAGATGTTTCAGTATCAAAAGGAACACACATTGCTTTAATGGTATCTACATGGTAGGGATTGTAACGGCCTGTTATGACATCATCTGTTAGGAATTTACTCTGGATGCTTGGGGAGGGGGTTCAAAAGCTCTTTTTAATAAGATGCCACGGACTGTAACTATATCTAATGACAATTGGCCAATTATGAATAAGGCGGTTTCAAAGAGGTCTGCTGCTTTAAGCTCTATTAAAATGTTAATGGAGCTTAGCGAGAAGTCTCCTTTTCTTGCCCTCTGTTCTGAAAAGCCACAGTCTTGTGTGACTCTCTCCAGTTCTCAGGATCTCCACAGCTCCAAAGGCAGTTGGGAAACATTTCAGTTTAGCTGTAGAACCAATTTCAGGGTCAATATTGGTACATAGTCATGATTCAGAGGGGCCATTGTGTCCATTAGTGAGTCACTCTGCTCTCAAAGACCCTGGGAAGCATCAGAGAGACAGAAAGACTAACAGGTCTAAATTTCCTGAAGAGAAAGTTTTAGCTGATGACAGTCAACTTAGATGCCCTCATGAGAAAAATGCTTGTTGTATATCTAGAGGTGGTGTGAGACCTTAAACTCATGGCCACAAATTAATTTTATGTGAATGTCCCTCTCTAGGCTGCCCAGTGTCTCATTTTGTCTTCTTCTCTTAGATTTAGCAGCATCACACAGCAGGCATGACCTGCAAATCATCTGCGAATTTGAAATATGGAAGCCCTGCAGGTCATCATGTGTGGTCCTGTGCTCTTTTGAAAACCACTCTCTACACACACCGGATGGCACCACCTTCCCAGCAAAAGCTCTCGTATTGTTCCACCCTGGGTGTCTGGTGACATTGAAGTTGAGGCAAGATGATCATGCTAAGTGATCACACTAAACCTAATAGGTCTTAAAGAAAATGGTTTCTCCATTGATTACAAAGAACTCTTGGCTGGAGAAAAGCTGAGGTTTAAATCAAAGCCAAGGATTTAGACAATCCACATTTTCTGAGTTCAGAGGATGCTAAGACTTGGCTCACATTTTCTGAGTTCAGAGCTTGAAAGTGGACAGAAAGATTATTGATGCTTTGAGGAGTTTTGGATTTCCTCTGGAATGCCTCATTCTATTTAAATTATCACCTATTACCTGTCTATTCCCAGCAAAAGCAAAACGTGCCTATGATTTAGTTCACAGCAGTTTGTCTAGATGCACCATCTCTTGCCTCCTTTGAGCATGGTATATTGTGAAAATGTTCCTGGAAAGAGAGAACTTTGGGGTTAGTGGCTTCATTTAGGTTTCTTTATGATTGTAAGGGTCTGGAGGCTGAGAGAGCTCCGGTCAGAAGGGAGGGTCAGAATAGCAGAAAATGGATATGCTGAGATATGGACAGCAACAGATAGAAAATCTAACGCTAATGGGGTTGGTGAGAGAGACATCTGCATGGAACCACTGGCATCATCGGACTTGACTGGTGACAGCCTCTTGCCAGTCCCCCTCAGAGTTTCTCCCCAGATCCAGCCAAACTTTTCATCATTTACCCCAGAGCCGAAAGAAGGAATCAAAGGGTTGAAAAGAGTCACTCTGTGTTTGGCACATAAGATCAATAAGCATTTGGTAGATGAATGAATTAACCATCTCTGAATAAAGTCTTCTGAACTGATCTCTAGGACATTTGAATTTGACCAAGGTTTTGGAGCCAGTATAATAGATTCTAAACCTACGTGTTTGGAGTAGAATGGACATGTAACCCGAATGTTGCATTTGTGGGATTATCCCTGGTTGAAGATTATTTGAAATCTCTAGTTTTGAAGAGTTCATACATAAAGTGTCCATTTGAACTATTTCTGGTAAATATCACCCAGAAGCAAACAAGCCACTCATTGGAGTGTAATCACAGGCAGAGGTAGGGCATGCAAGTATACGTATAATTAAGATGGCTTAAGGGCCGGGCATGGTGGCACACGCTTTTAACCCCAGCACTCGGGAGGCAGAGGCAGGCAGATTTCTGAGTTTGAGGCCAGCCTGGTCTACAAAGTGAGTTTCAGGACAGCCAGGGCTACACAGAGAAACCCTGTCTCGAAAAACCAAAAATAAATAAATAAATAAAAAAAGATGGCTTAAGGACTATGAGTTGCCACTTCCATTGTTTAAACTGTAATCAAGAGAATAGATGTAGATGATGTTGATAGAAGCCACTTATCACTGCTATTTCCTGCCTGTGAAAAGGTTTAAAGTGACCAGAAGGTTGCTTATTGCTACAGGTGGGCTTGGAATAGAATAGACCGAAACCAAGAGTGAATAATCATTAAGAAGATGTGGAACCAAGGGGTGTGTGTGTGTGTGTGTGTGTATGAATATGCATTTGTGTGTGAGTGTGTATGTGTGCATGTTTATGTGCATGTGTGTGTATGTGTGTATATGTGTGTGTATGTTTGTGTATATATGTATATGTGTGTGAGTATGTATGTTTATATGTATATATGTCTGTGTATGTTTGTGTACATGTGTATATGTGTGTGAGTGTGTATGAGTATGTATATGTATGTATGTATTATGTGTGTGTATATATATATGTGTGTATGTGAGTGTGTATGTGTGTGAGTGTGTACATGTGTGTGAAAATGTGAGCATATATGTGTATATGTGTGTGAGTGTGTATGTGTGTATGTATGTGTGTATGCATATGCATGTGAATATATATGAATGTGTATGTGTGTGAGTGTGCATGTGTGTCTGTGTGAGAGAGAGAGAGAGAGAGAGAGAGAGAGAGGAAACAAACCATTAGCTTATTACTTGGTTATGGTAGAAAAGAACACTGATTTAAAAAAAAAATGAGGGGGCTGGAGAGATGGCTCAGCAGGTAATGGTGCTTGCTGTGTGAGCCTGGGTCTATCCCCAGAGTTCCTATAAAGGTAGAAGCAGAGAACTAACTTAACAAAGTCATCTTAGACCCAATATTTGTGTCATGACAGCAAACCCCCAACACATCACAAACCCACACATGTTAGTAATAATAAATAAAAATTTTAAAGCTGAGGATTGTAAAAAGTGAGACAATTGTTAGTAGCAAAATTCGAGTGAGCTAGACAGATAGAGTAAGCCGAAATGTCTTTGCATAATTAAGAACAAAGTGAGCGTATCTTGTTTGGTTTTTCTTTTTCACTTGAGCCATTAACTATGATTGAGTGTCATGTGCAGTCAATGGAATTCTGCATAAGGAAAGCATTGATTGAACCAAAATTTCCTTATGGGCCAGTGCCACTTATATTAGGGCATTTATAGGGGGAGGTGCCCCAAATGCCTATGTCTTAATTTGCACTTCTCTCTTCCTCATTATTTCTGTGATGGAGAAAATGCATTCCCATGTGAGCACACACACACACACACACACACACACACACATTAATGAAACTGTTTACAGACACATGAATCCAGGAATTTTATGCCTTTGTTATTAGCCCTTTGATAACGTTTTCTAATTAAGTTAGTGTGACATGCAGCCAAAAAACCAGAATTACTTCAGAATATCCTCATATGTTCCTTTTTGTGGTGCAGCTTATCCTGAAAGCAAGACAAAGAAATCAGTTTCAGCTGCTATCAGAAGGGTTTAGGTTAGGCTGGAAAGACTCTTAAAAGTTGACTGAACTGCCTTGTGGGAAATTTAGAAACCTTGTCTCTAGAGTATGCTAGGAGGTGGGAAGTAAAAGAAGCATTCATATATGGGATTACCTCAGTTAAAATAATACCCAGCCAAAGCTTCTCTGTGTCACAAATGTTAATGAGCCTCAGTCTCATATCACTTCAGTCCCATGCGCCGTCCCATGACTTGGAGCATTTTCTTTGAAAAGTGTGGAAGATTACAGGTTATCTGTCCCCACCAACACTGGGCTAAGTCTTAAAATTTGGGATGTGGCATGTGTTTCTGTTGTCTCTCCACCATTCAGGTAGGGGCTGGTGAAGACATTCTAAGGAACAGTTTTGGGCTCAATGAGCAGAGTGGCCATGGTGAAAGGCACAAATGTTGGAGCATATTGCCTGAGTTTGAAACTCAATTCGATTTCTCATTTGCTGTGAATTTAGACCAACTAAGTCTCTTCATCACTTTCATTATTTTTTTTAAATGAGGATAATCTTATGGGTTTGATAGCAAGAACTGATAAGATAATAAGACATCTCATTTTAAGAGGGTGAAAAGCATTATCCAAATGTTAGCTGATTTTGACCTTAACTTCAGTACTGGGGAGAGGCAGATGCAGAGCGAGAGGCAGATGTAGAGTTCAACAGGAAAGAAGCAGGAGGCTAATGGGGCAAACAAACAGAAAGGCACCTTGCCTTTTTCAAGGTCTCCCAGCTCCTGTCTTAAGTCACAGTTTACTTTATCCTGTTCTCTATGAGATATGCTGCCTGAGCTTCCCTTCAGTGGAGTTTCCATGAGAGTGGAATGAGAATCCTTAACAAAGAATCCCTCAGTTTCCACTGAACACAAACATCAAAACCAAACCAAACCAAACAAACAAAGAGAAAAAGAAAGCTCCAATAGAAGCTGAATTGTATTTTCTTTAAAGCCATCTCCTATTTCTTACAATAAGAAATGCCACGTTCTTTATTTTATACTTTTCAAAGACCATTCTAGGTCACTACTAAGAACTTGTAAGTGGAGGGATATTTTCAGCAATGAAAATTTCTTTTGCCTTCATATAAAAATGACTTTTGAGTTGGTTCAGCCAAATTTCCCATCTCTTAACTCAGCTTCATTCAGCATTCCAAGAAACCATGCCCTCTTCCCCAGGCTCTGATGTTAGGAGAGCCCAGGCACTGGTATGAGGCAAACCTCACACATTATTTGGTATTTTCCACTGTCAAGTCCAACTTCATACACCCGACCTGCTAAATCCTTTGACTCAGTCATGAAAAATGACACACATTACCATGCCTCATAACACATCTTCTAAAACCTTTCCGAATAAGCAGCTGCTGGCAGCCCAGCCAGCCGCACCACAGATAGCGTCACCTTTTCCTTTCTGGGTATTTGGAATGGAGAAGAAACTTAGCCTCCCCAAGCAAAGTCTGCTCACTAGGCAGCTCAGGGCCAGCAATAAGCTCACCCACCAGAAGGAAGGACAGAGCTGATTGCAGGTAGCTTCCAAGTGTACTTTTTCCTTCTTGCAGAAATTCTACCCTTTCTCTAAGAACCCACAATCACTTGCCATCAAATGAAGGGGCGACACTTGTTATAAGAGCAGAGTATTTAAACCTTTAAAGATTGTCAGACCAGCTCATAAGTCATCTCTCCACACTGGCGAGGAGAAGGTCATGTGTTGACATATTTAGCAGCCGTTAGGGTGCTGTGGTTTCGCAGCTATGAGGGAAATTTGACCTTGTTGAAGTTGGAGCTCACTTCCATTTTTATTTATTGAATAAATGAAACTTTAGCCACAAAGGGTGTTTTACTTTAGACAACATGCAATCCTTTTTCTATACCCTCATCTTTTTCGTCTTTATCCCTGTTCTTCCCAAATAGACAGTTTTTAGAAATGTATCCAACATTAGGAATTCTTCCTGAGTACCCGAACTGAAACCGAGCAAGAGCAAGATGAAACAATCAATATATAGACATGCAGTCTCTATTAAAATTGACACTTAGGTGTTAGAAGAAGAAAGACACCATAAAAGTAAATATTTGGACTGTGCTTAAAGGGTCGTTGAAGCCCAAATGTGTGCATGTTCATCAATCTGTAAGTCAGCTTGACTACTAGTTTTCAAAAACCATAGATGACCATTAATGACACATCCTTATGTTTGGTGAAGGTGCTACCACACTTGATGTATGTGTGTGCATGTATGAGCATATGCATGTGTGCATGCATGCCTCTGTGTGTGTGTTTACATGTGTTAGAGATGAGAACACAAGACATCTTAGAGATGGGAAAATTAGGATTTAAAAAAGAATAAAACTATCTTTCTTGTATTTAAGAAGTAAAGATGTAGTAGAATTATGCTTCAGATTTAGATTTGTTCTGATTCCAAAAATAATAGCAACAGGAAAATGAAACTTGAGAATAATTTATTTATCACTCCCATACACATTTACACACGTTTAGCTTATCTCTATCTTATGGGTTCCCCATGACTTTTCCTCAAATTTAAGCATCTGTCCTGTAGATAGTCCCACAGACAATTTTTCAAGGTTATCTTTTAATATCTTTCAAAATGGAACAAAAGATATCCCATATATGAGATGACCAAAAAACTACTGTTGATGAAATATACATTCACCTGGGAGATGGGCCTCTAGGGACTATCTTAATTAGATTAACAAAAGTGGAAGGATATGCCCACAGTGGGTGGCAACATTCCCAGGGCTAGATCCTTGAGAACAGAAAAGGAGAGAGTGAGAGAGCATTTCTAGCTCTCTGCCTCTTGAATGGAGTCAGCACTGCTTCAGGTACTGCTGCTATGACACCTTTGGCACGACAGACTGTAACTTCAGACTGTGAGCTACCCTTCCTTCCAAAAGTGGCTTTTATCATGGGATTCATTGCAGTAACAGAAAACATAATGTGCTTCTGGGGAGTGGATGCCAGGGCTTCTGTCCACTCTTTGTGAAGTTCTGAGTCCAGTGCTTATCTCTTTGAGGAAACAGCAGATATGAATTTATAAATGAAGTGTTTGGGCAATGTTTCCCTGTATCTGTCAATGTCCAGATCCCAAAACACCCCACTCAGCAGCTATTTATATATAAACACACATGTACTATGGTGGTGATAAACAGTGGGAGAAAAATCCATTTTATACATCAGTAATGGTGATTTAAATTCAGTGAAATAAGTGACGTGAAGTGGACTTGGCATAAAGAACAATAAGGGTAGAAACCAAGGTCTTATTTTGGCTCTAATGAATAGGAAATAGTCTTACATGGAGGATTGCTTAACATGGGACTAGGAAGGTGGGTAGGATTTTGTCTGATGCACAAAGGTAGGGTGGTTCAAACACCGGAAGCAACAGTGTGGTGGATGGAAATGGGGCGGTGTCCAGTGTGAGACCATCTTGTTAGCCAGCAGACAGATAGCAGTGACTTTTACTGGTCAGACATAAGAGCTTATAATTTTGTATCTTCCATTATTCCAAAGCAATTTGCACAGATGCTCAGTTACACAGTGTGTCCGTCAGACATTATGCTCAGCTTAGCACCTTTTTACACGTTACCAATTTTACTAGAAGTGTAAGGAGCAGTTTCTAAATATTTTCACATTGATATATGTGCAGTTTTATTCAGTACAGCTTTGAGAGTGAAGTTCGTGTAGGGTTTAATTAAATTGGTTCTCACTGCCATATCATGAAGAACCCAGTGCTTGAGTCAGGGCTGCCAGGTGAGTTCACATGAAGAGTGATACTGTTTACCTGTTTGCTCAGAGGTCTGCTTTCTGACTGCCTAGTGCACGGCAGAAATTCACTAGACAGTGCTATTGTTTTTTACTTTCCATTATAAATTCAAAATTTTAAGAATGTGAAAACCTAAGATTCTGTAAATCTATCCAACGTCTATATTTGAGGTATTCCAAATGTTCATCAAAATTTAACTATTCCACTTGTATGGAAATGACTTTCCTAGTCAAAAGACCCCCAAGGCTGGGCAAGTGGGAGCTGTGGTCAACTTCACTAATGTATTTTGTAAGTGAAAATCATATATACATATATATATATACATGTATGTACACACACCCAGAAGCATGAGACTCGATCAGAAGGATATATAAACCCAATAAGAGAAATCAGAAGTTCACCTAAAAACACAAGAATTAGAAAAGACTCTTCAAAGCATTTGGCAAGGTTGAAAGTGACAGTCACAGAAGCAAACAGCAGACTGATGTCTTTAAATGGTAGATTTATTGTGGTGAAGATAAACATTAGCTTCTTGGCAGTTCCTATCTAGGTATCACTACAACGTCATGAGGTAAGACATCAAAAGCTGTGGCAGTGGTGAGTGCACACACACAGAGTGGTGTGCATTTACAAATGGGAATAGTGAGACAAGAAGGGAGTACACTCCACAGTGCTTGGAGACTTTAAGTCTCTCTCAGATGCAGAAGCATCAAGCATATTAAAGATGCAGATGTAGAAAACAGGAATGACATGATTAATAATCTCAGACTTCGTATCTCTGCTTTTCTCTATTTAAATACCTTTATGAAAAATGCATAGGGGAAGTACATTCTGTTTGGAACATCACATAAAACATCCATGGACAGAATTACACCAAAAATAAGCCTAATATTAAAGCACACATGCCAACTCCAATACATATGAAAGATTAATGACATAATGACTTAAGCTTTTAAGTTTATAATCCAATATATTTAAAATCAATAATGAATTTATTTACTTTTTCATTCATTTATTTTTGAGGGTAGGGCTTCAGTCTCCAGCCTAGGCTGATCTGGAACTTATTATATAGCAAAGATTGGGCTTGAACTCATGATGAACCACTTCCACCAGCCTTCAAACCAATGGGACTGTTGAATCTCTTCTCCCAGCCTTCAAAACAATGGGATCGTTGAGCTGAAATGCCAAGTCTCAACAAGAAATATAAAAAAATTCTTTTAAAATGATCATATTTCTAGAAAAGAAAACACACACTTTTTCAAAGTCTCTCATAAAATAGGCATTTGTAAGAAATATTTTAAACTAAATAGAAATGAAATAATATATAATTTGGAAGTCATCACTAAAGCAGGATTTGCAATGAAATATTTGGCTTTAAAGTAGAAAATCATGAAGTTTCTGAAAAACATAAAATGCAAAATCTGAAGGAGGTAAAAAACAACCCATCTATAGAAAAGTAACCACAAAATAAATTAAAATAGTAATTATAGATTTACAAACTGTTTCAGTCATGGGCAACATTAAGAGAAATTTCTTCCAAACTTTTGGGGAATAGCACTTTTAATCTTCAAAGTTGCTCAAAAAATAAGTGGAAAGGTAAAACAAAACCATGCCCCACTCATATTAGATGTTAGTGTAATCTTTGTTCCATAAGAGAAGTATAAAAACATTTATTAAATGAATAGTGAAAAAAAATTTTTATTAGTGAGCCAATTAAATCCAAGCATATATTTAAACTAATTCACTTCAGTCTGGTAGACTCATCTCCCAAGTGGACACCGGCAGAGCCTTCCTGCAGTGTGCGGTTGGTTAAAGGAGTTCATTGTGTCCTGTCTCAAACTGATGTAGAAAAGAAACATTTCACAAGACTCAACACCATGTGTACAGCAACTTTACACTGAAGCTCAGCTACTTCAGGCAACCAGTGAAACCAGGCCAAGCATGAGGAGCCTTGCAGGCCTCAAGAGCTGGGAAGCATGTTTCTGGTGTTGAGAGACAAGAGGTCTGAAAGAGCCCACAGGAGGCGTGGGCAGTCTGCAAGGCAGGTTCTCTTTCAGCGTGGTGCAGAGAAAACAGAGATCACTAGTCTTGCTGAGTGAAGAGTCAGAAAGAACAGTTTGTGGAGGCTAAATAGAGAGGCAGGGAGAAGGGGAGGGGAGGCCCGCACATGCACGCTCACACACACACACACACACACACACACACACACACACAGAGGGAGAGGGAGAAAGGGAAGAGGTGCGCAAGTTCTCATGGCCAATGTTTCCTGCTGGTTCTTTTCTGTATGAGAGGAAACTAGGAGCCAACAATGCTGGAAAACCTACAAAACTTCACCAGGTAGATATTTTTCCAAGAGAAAATAAAATCATGGCATTTTAAAATGCCTGTTCTCAAATATTTGGTGAAGTTTGGTCTTGAAGGATAAACCTGAGAAATAATGCCAATACCCACCAGTGCAGTAGATGAATCAACACAGTTTACAAAGCCACAGCAAAAGGGAAGCCTGAATTTATAGAGCAAACAGCAGCTCTGCTCCGAAGGCATTGTGATCAGCAACAGAAGCCAGGCACAAATGCTGCTGCACTGCGTGATTTCATTTGCATGAAAATCTTTCCAAAAGCAACCAAGAAGATCAGTTCAGTGGTTTTCAGCACTGGTGGCCTGGGGAAGCAGATTGAATTCAATGAAGTAAAAGACAATTTTTGAGGACTAGAGAAGAATTCTGTTTCACAATTGAGTTGTATGACACTACACCTTTCTCAAAGCTCACTAAAGTGTGTGCCTCCTATGTCAACAGGATATAAAAGAAAGACAAAAATCATGACCCTTAGTGAGAATGCAGCCAGTCAACAGAAACACGATGCTGACATGGTAGAGGTGGTAGGACTGGCAGCCAGGCTTTAAAAGAGCTACTATTAAATGGAGAACATTCACTTATTTATCTTTACTTTGTGAAGAAAAGAAGTTTCTGTAGTTCGTGCTTCTGGGGTTAAGAGCATTTCATTTCCATTGGCTGGTGATGTCATAAGATTTCTTGACAATATGGTCATTGGCATTATATAGGAGACAGGAGGAGGGAGAGGCACATATATGAAGGTACACATTCTCTCTCCTCCCCATAGATAGATAGACAGACAGACAGACAGACAGACAGAAAAGATCCTGAGCCTGAGATGGGGGACATACTTGACTTAAGGGCTGGAGATCACTGCTTTTATAATAATCAGTGCAGAATATGTGATACATAGAGGAAAACCATAGAAGCAAGAAGCTGGAGAAAGATCCTTGTGCTGCTCAGAATAAACATGAAATGAAGCATGGCAATCTACCTCATAACCAAATGCTGATAAGCAGTGAAAAGGGGAGAATCTTGAAAATAGCCAGAAATCCATGCCCATGAATCGAACATCTTAGGTGCAAAGAAAAAATTGTGAGAGATATGAATCTCTAAAACTCTTTCAAGATGAAACAAATACTCGAGTAGGTCTATATCTGTTAAAGGAATTAAACTCTTTTTTTTTATTTTTAACATTTTTATTACATATTTTCCTCAATTACATTTCCAATGCTATCCCAAAAGTCCCCCATAGCACCCCCCCCACTTCCCTACCCACCCATTCCCATTCTTTTGGCCCTGGCATTCCCCTATATTGGGGCATATAAAGTTTGCAAGTCCAATGGGCCTCTCTTTCCATTGATGGCCGACTAGGCCATCTTTCAATACATATGCAGCTAGAGACAAGAGCTCCGGGGTTCTGGTTAGTACATCATGTTGTTCCAACAATAGGGTTGCAGATCCCTTTAGCTCCTTGGGTACTTTCTCTAGGTTCTCCATTGGGAGCCCTGTGATACATCCAATAGCTGACTGTGAACATCCACTCCTGTGTTTGCTAGGCCCCGGCATCGTCTCACAAGAGACAGCTATATTTGGGTCCTTTCAGCAAAATCTTGCTAGTGTATGCAATGGTGTCAGCGTTTAGAAGCTGATTATGGGATGGATCCCTGGATACGGCAGTCTCTAAATGGTCCATCCTTTCATCACAGCTACGAACTTTGTCTCTGTAACTCCTTCCCTGGGTGTTTTGTTCCCAATTCTAAGAAGGGGCACAGTGTCCACACTTTGGTCTTCATTCTTCTTGAGTTTCATGCGTTTATCAAATTGTATCTTATATCTTGGGTATCCTAAGTTTTGGGCTAATATCCACTTATCAGTGAATACATATTGTGTGAGTTCTTTTGTGATTGTGTTATTTCACTCAAGATGATGCCCTCCAGGTCCATCCATTTGGCTAGGAATTTCATAAATTCATTCTTTTTAATAGCTGAGTAGTACTCCATTGTGTAAATGTACCATAATTTCTGTATCCATTCCTCTGTTGAGGGACATCTGGGTTCTTTCCAGCTTCTGGCTATTATAAATAGGGCTGCTATGAACATAGTGGAGCATGTGTCCTTTTTACCGGTTGGGACATCTTCTGGATATATGCCCAGGAGAGGTATTGCTGGATCCTCCGGTAGTACTATGTCCAATTTTCTGAGGAACCGCCAGACTGATTTCCAGAGTGGTTGTACAAGCTTGCAATCCCACCAACAATGGAGGAGTGTTCCTCTTTCTCCACATCCTCGCCAGCATCTGCTGTCACCTGAATTTTTGATCTTAGCCATTCTGACTGGTGTGAGGTGGAATCTCAGGGTTGTTTTGATTTGCATTTCCCTGATGATTAAGGATGTTGAACATTTTTTCAGGTGTTTCTCTGCCATTCGGTATTCCTCAGGTGAGAATTCTTTGTTCAGTTCTGAGCCCCATTTTTTAATGGGGTTATTTGACTTTCTGGAGTCCACCTTCTTGAGTTCTTTATATATATTGGATATTAGTCCCTTATCTGATTTAGGATAGGTGAAGATCCTTTCCCAATCTGTTGGTGGTTTTTTTGTCTTATTGATGGTGTCTTTAGCCTTGCAGAAGCTTTGTAGTTTCATGAGGTCCCACTTGTCAATTCTCGATCTTACAGCACAAGCCATTACTGTTCTATTCAGGAATTTTTCCCCTGTGCCCATATCTTCAAGGCTTTTCCCCACTTTCTCCTCTATAAGTTTCAGTGTATCTGGTTTTATGTGAAGTTCCTTGATCCACTTATACTTGACCTTAGTACAAGGAGATAGGAATGGATCGATTCGCATTCTTCTACATGTTAACAACCATTTGTGCCAGCACCATTTGTTGAAAATGCTGTCTTTCTTCCACTGGATGTTTTTAGCTCCCTTGTCGAAGATCAAGTGACCGTAGGTGTGTGGGTTCATTTCTGGGTCTTCAATTCTATTCCATTGGTCTATTTGTCTGTCACTATACCAGTACCATGCAGTTTTTATCACAATTGCTCTGTAGTAGAGCTTTAGGTCCGGCATGGTGATTCCACCAGAGGTTCTTTTATCCTTGAGAAGAGTTTTTGCTATCCTAGGTTTTTTTGTTATTCCAGATGAATTTGCAGATTGCACTTTCTAATTCGTTGAAGAATTGATTTGGAATTTTGATGGGGATTACATTGAATTCGTAGATTGCTTTTGGCAAGATAGCCATTTTTACAGTGTTGATCCTGCCAATCCATGAGCATGGGAGATCTTTCCATCTTCTGAGATCTATAATTTCTTTCTTCAGAGACTTGAAGTTTTTATTATACAGATCTTTCACTTCCTTAGTTAGAGTCACGCCAAGATATTTTATATTCTTTGTGACTATTGAGAAGGGTGTTGTTTCCCTAATTTCTTTCTCAGCCTGTTTATTCTTTGTGTAGAGAAAGGCCATTGATTTGTTTGAGTTAATTTTATATCCAGCTACTTCACCGAAGCTGTTTATCAGGCTTAGGAGTTCTCTGGTGGAATTTTTAGGGTCACTTATATATACTATCATATCAACTGCAAAGAGTGATATTTTGACTTCATCTTTTCCAATTTGTATCCCTTTGATCTCCTTTTTTGTCGAATTGCTCTGGCTAGGACTTCAAGTACAATGTTGAATAGGTATGGAGAAAGTGGACAGCTTTGTCTAGTCCCTGATTTTAGAGGGATTGCTTCAAGCTTCTCACCATTTACTTTGATGTTGGCTACTGGTTTGCTGTAGATTGCTTTTATCATGTTTAGGTATGGGCCTTGAATTCCTGATCTTTCTAAGACTTTTATCATGAATGGGTGTTGGATCTTGTCAAATGCTTTTTCCGCATCTAACAAGATGACCATGTGGTTTTTGTCTTTGAGTTTGTTTATATACTGGATTACGTTGATGGATTTCCGTATATTGAACCATCCCTGCATCCCTGGGATGAAACCTACTTGGTCAGGATGGATGATTGTTTTGATGTGTTCTTGGATTCGGTTAGCAAGAACTTTATTGAGGATTTTTGCATCAATATTCATAAGGGATATTGGTCTGAAGTTTTCTATCTTTGTTGGGTCTTTTTGTGGTTTAGGTATCAGAGTAATTGTGGCTTCATAAAATGAGTTGGGTAGAGTACCTTCTGTTTCTATTTTGTGGAATAGTTTGTGAAGAACTGGGATTAGATCTTCTTTGAAGGTCTGATAGAACTCTGCACTAAACCCATCTGGTCCTGGGCTTTTTTTAGTTGGGAGACTATTAATGACTGCTTCTATTTCTTTGGGGAATATAGGGCTGTTTAGATCATTAACCTGATCTTGATTCAACTTTGGTACCTGGTATCTGTCTAGGAACTTCTCCATTTCATCCAGGTTCTCCAGTTTTGTTGAGTATAGCCTTTGGTAGAAGGATCTGATGGTGTTTTGGATGTCTTCAGGATCTGTTGTTATGTCTCCTTTTTCATTTCTGATTTTGTTAATTAGGATGCTTTCCCTGTGCCCTCTAGTGAGTCTGGCTAAGGGTTTATCTATCTTGTTGATTTCCTCAAAGAACCAGCTCCTTGATTGGTTGATTCTTTGAATAGTTTTTCTTGTTTCCACTTGGTTGATTTCACCCCTGAGTTTGATTATTTCCTGCAGTCTACTCCTCTTGGGTGAATTTGCTTCCTTTTGTTCTAGTGCTTTTAGGTGTGTTGTCAAGCTGCTCATGTGTGCTCTCTCTAGTTTCCTTTTGGAGGCACTCAGAGCTATGAGTTTTCCTCTTAGAAATGCTTTCATTGCGTCCCATAAGTTTGGGTATGTTGTGGCTTCATTTTCATTGAACTCTAAAAAGTCCTTAATTTCTTTCTTTATTCCTTCCTTGACCAAGGTATCATTGAGAAGAGTGTTGTTCAGTTTCCACGTGAAGGTTGGCTTTCTATTATTTATTTTGTTATTGAAGATCAGCCTTAGTCCATGGTGATCTGATAGGATGCATGGGACAATTTCAATCTTTTTGTATCTGTTGAGGCCTGTTTTGTGACCAATTATGTGGTCAATTTTGGAGAAGGTACCATGAGGTGCTGAGAAGAAGGTATATCCTTTTGTTTTAGGATAGAATGTTCTGTAGATATCTGCCAGATCCATTTGATTCATAATTTCTCTTAGTTTCTCTGTGTCCCTGTATAGTTTCTGTTTCCATGATCTGTCCATTGGTGAAAGTGGTGTGTTGAAGTCTCCCACTATTATTGTATGAGGTACAATGTGTGCTTTGAGATTTACTAAAGTTTCTTTAATGAATGTTGCTGCCTTTGTATTTGGAGCATAGATATTCAGGATTGATAGTTCCTCTTGGAGGATTTTACCTTTGATGAGTATGAAGTGTCCCTCCCTGTCTTTTTTAATGACTTTGGGTTGGAAGTCAATCTTATCAGATATTAGAATGGCTACTCCAGCTTGTTTCTTCATACCATTTGCTTGGAAAATTGTTTTCCAGCCTTTCATTCTGAGGTAGTGTCTATCCTTTTCTCTGAGATGAGTTTCCTGTAAGCAGCAAAATGTTGGGTCTTGTTTGTGTAGCCAGTTTGTTAGTCTATGTCTTTTTATCGGGGAGTTGAGTCCATTGATATTAAGAGATATTAAGGAAAAGTAATTGTTGTTTCCTGTTATTTTTGTTGTTAAAGTTGGCATTTTGTTCTTGTGGCTGTCTTCTTTTAGGTTTGTTGAGGGATTACCTTCTTGTTGTTTCTAGGGCGTGGTTCCTGTCCTTGTATTGGTTTTTTTCTGTTATTATCCTTTGAAGGGCTGGATTCGTGGAGAGATAATGTGTGAATTTGGTTTTGTCGTGGAATACTTTGGTTTCTCCATCTATGTTAATTGAGAGTTTGGCTGGGTATAGTAGCCTGGGCTGGAATTTGTGTTCTTTTAGTGTCTGTATAACATCCGTCCAGGATCTTCTGGCTTTCATAGTCTCTGGTGAAAAATCTGGTGTAATTCTGATAGGCTTGCCTTTATATGTTACTTGGCCTTTTTCTCTTACTGCTTTTAGTATTCTATCTTTATTTAGAGCATTTGTTGTTCTGATTATTATGTGTCGGGAGGTATTTCTTTTCTGGTCCAGTCTATTTGGAGTTCTGTAGGCTTCTTGTATGTTCATGGGCATCTCTTTCTTTAGATTTGGGAAGTTTTCTTCTATAATTTTGTTGAAGATGTTTGCTGGTCCTTTGAGTTGAAAATCTTCATTCTCATCCACTCCTATTATCCATAGGTTTGGTCTCCTCATTGTGTCCTGTATTTCTTGGATGTTTTGAGTTAGGATCTTTTTGCATTTTACATTTTCCTTGATTGTTGTGCCGATGTTCTCTATGGAATCTTCTGCACCTGAGATTCTCTCTTCCATCTCTTGTATTCTGTTGCTGATGCTGGTATCTATGGTTCCAGATTTCTTTCCTAGGGTTTCTATCTCCAGTGTTGCCTCATTTTGGGTTTACTTTATTGTGTCTACTTCCCTTTTTAGGTCTAGTATGGTTTTGTTCATTTCCATCATCTGTTTGGATGTGTTTTCCTGTTTTTCTGTAAGGACTTCTACCTGTTTGATTATGTTATCCTGTTTTTCTTTAATGATTTGTAACTCTTTAGCAGTGTTCTCCTGCAATTCTTTAAGGGATTTTTGTGCTTCCTCTTTAGTGTCTTCTGCCTGTTTAGCATTGTTCTCCTGTATTTCTTTAAGTGTGTTATTAAAGTCCTTCTTGAACTCCTCTACCATCATCAGGAGATATGCTTTTAGATCCGTGTCTAGCTTTTCCAGTGTGTTGGGGTGCCCTGGACTGGGCGAAGTGGGGGTGCTGGGTTCTGATGATGGTGAGTGGTCTTGGTTTCTGTTAGTAAGATTATTACGTTTACCTTTCGCCATCTGGTAATCTCTGGGGTTAGTTGTTATCGTTGTCACTGTTAAAGCAGAAGCTGTGTTCCACTCACCAGCAGTCTCAAAATCCTGCGGCGGGGGTCGTGGGTAGCTGACGGTACCCCGGTGCTGGTCCAGCCGGAAGAGGCCTGTGGCCCTACTCAGGCCGGTTTTCTGCTTCCCTAACTAATGCAGTCTCTGGTCCCGCATGCAATTGGATTGGAGCAGAAGCTGTGTTCCACTCACCAGAAGTCTTAAGATCTTGTGGTGGTTGTTGTGGGTAGCTGGCGAGTGTCAGCCGACCCTGCACCCCAGCTGCCCCGGTGCTTTTCTGACCAGAAGAGGTTTGTGGCCCTATGTAGGCCGGATTTCTCTCTCCCCAACCAGAGCAGTCTCAGGTCCCGCATGATTGGACTGGAGCAGAAGCTGTGTTCCACTCACCAGCAGTCCCAAAATCCTGCGGCGGGGGTCGTGGGTAGCTGGCGGGTGCCAGGCAACCCTGTGCTCCAGCTACCCCGGCACTGATCCGGCTGGATGAGGCCTGTGGCCCTACTCAGGCCGGTTTCTGCTTCCCTAACTAATGCAGTCTCAGGTCCCGCGCGCAATTGGATTGGAGCAGAAGTTGTGTTCCACTCTCCAGAAGTCTTAAGATCCTGTGGCGGGTGTTGTGGGTAGCTGGCGAGTGTCAGCCGACCGGAATTAAACTCTTAATTTAATACCCTCCAAGAAAGATGAGGCTCAGCTCACCAGTGAGTTCCACCAGCACTGAAGAAAGAAGTGGTGCCAAACACACAGCAAGGTTTCCAGAAATAGGGGTAGGGGGTGATTTATATCTTATGGAATCGCCATTGCCCTGGCTGGGTATATAGCCTAGCAAAGGAAAGTGACATGCAGGCCAGGATGCCACGTGAGCATAGGTTCAAAATCTCCTATGAGCGCTGAGCAACTTGAATACAGCAATAAATAAAGGAGGTAACATGTCGTAACTAATATGGGTTTGCTGTGACAATGGGGACTGGTTCAATATCTGAAAATCAATTCATGTAAATCACCATATCAATGGATTTAGACCACAAAAGCATATGATCACAACAGATGTCGTAAAAGCATTTGACAAAATTCCACATACATTCGTAATAAAATATGTCAGCAAAATAGGAACACAGGGGAATTTCTAAAACCTTATAAAAATATCTACCAAGTAGGAGAGAGCCAGCCCCTACAAGCTGTTTCCTAATCTCCACAAGTGTGTAGTGGCACTAAATAAATAAATAGATGTTTTTAAAAAGTAGAAATAGCTACCGAAATCAAAAGAAACCTCACCTATAGCTAACAAACTTTATGATAGAACTCTATTACTTCCTTGATACTATTGAGAAATAACTCAGTTACTACAAGGCCCTAACTATTGTGATTGGGAAGGAAAAACAAAAGTAACACAGATTGAATAGCTGGAAGTAAGATTTTTTTTTTCTGTAAGAAACAAAGGTAGAAAAATTCTAAGAATTTATGAAAGTGTCCTAGAACTACTAAGTTTACAAAAGTCACCTGATACAAAATTTCTGTACACAAGCCAATATTTATTTATTTAAATGAAGTCAGAATTGAAATTTATTTATTATTTATTTATTTTTTTATTATTGGGTATTTATTTCATTTACATTTCCAATGCTATCCCAAAAGTCCCCCAGACCCTCCCACACCCACTCCCCCACCCACAGAATTGAAAATTTTAAGAACTGTTTTGAATAGCAACATATCTGCAATATTTATACAATAAACTCCATGAGGCATGGGAGAGAGATCTTAAAAGATAAATGCAAGGAGTGATAATGTGCCACAAATGAATTAGAGGCTCTGTCAGAAAAACAGAAAACGTCCCTAGATCAGTCTGTAGGTTAAGATAACCCTACTTAATGAAAGACCTCTCTTTGAAAAATGAAACACTAAAACAGCTAGAAGAAAACAGGCAGAAACCTACACAATATAGGTACAGGAAATGACTTTCTGAACACAACTCTACTTCCCAAGGAATTAAGCCAACAATGGACAAGTGAGACCTTGAGTAACCAAGAAACTTCTCCATGACTAAGGAAACAATCAATCAAATGAAGAAGAAACACGTAGAATGGGAGATGGTCTTGGCCAGGTCTACATCTGTCAGGTGTTTGATATTCAGAAAATACAAAGAACTTGATGATCGGAGTAAACAAAGAACCCAACTCAAAGATCAGCTGGGGGTCTGAGCAGTGAGCTCCCAATAGAAGAAACAAAATGGCTAAGGAATACCCCCAAAGCATTCATCATCCTTATCAATTAGGGAAATGCAAATTGGAATAACATTGAGATTTCATTTCATCCTAGTCAAAACCGCCAAGATTAACAGAACAAATAAAAGCAAACACTGGAGGGGTGGGAAGGAAGAACACTCCTCATTCCTTGTTGGTGGGAATGCAAAGTAGAGAAGCCATTCTGAAAATCAGTGTGGAAAAGCCTCTAAGAACTAAATATAAGGCATCGTATAATCCATCTATACCTCACCTTAGCATATGTCCCAAAGGCCTAGATGGACCTAGAAAAGGACCTTACTGAATGAAGTAACCCACATCCAGAAAGACAAATGCTGTGTATTCTCTCTCATCTGCAGTTCCTTGTTCCAGATCCTAAGATGTGAGCATGGAATAGCCACAGAAAACAAAATGCTATAAAGAGACATTGGGAAGAGGGAGGGAAACGGCAGAATACAGATGATATAACATGGGGAAGAGAATAGCAGGGAGGGAGGGGGCTCCAAATTGGGAGAAGGGAGAGAAGGAGGACTAGGACAGTACAGAAGTGGGAGGAACAAATAATGCCAATGCTGTTTGATACAGCCTTATGCATCATATTACTTTATATTTACATAAATTTTACATAATACATATAAGTGTATACACACACATGCACACAGGCAGGAACACACACATGCATGCACATGCACAGATGTCTTAAAGGCAGTTAAGTCACTTGGGCTGAAAATACTCTTCACAAGAACCGCAGACTAATAGAACCCCTAGTACCAGCCATGAGAAACTTCCGTTTGAAAGGTTGGTTAGGGTTGTCAAAGTGAGTTCTAAAAAAATATAGATTATTAATGTGGCCCTTGGTTGCCCCATAGAGGTTGAGGGTGTACCCCTGTTGCTAAAGACATTATGCACTTAGGACAGACACATGACTCAAATGAATGAAACTGAACCTGACTTGAAAGGCTTCTTCTTACAGACCAGCTTCCAGAGTTCAAGAAAATACCATTCTAGATGGCAAAGAAGGAAGCATTAAATAGTTCACGCAACTGTGATACCTATGAACTGTGACAATACCACTATGGCAAGATATCCATAACGGTTCAAGAAAGGTGGCACTCAGATGTCAGCATCAGTAGCAATCAACAGCTGTCTAACTAGACTCAAGGCCCACTCAATGGGAAGGGAACCATGACCAGTACTGGAAACATAGCAAGCTTTCCAGTGTTAGTAAGGTTGTTGACCTTAGTCACAAAAGTATAATTTTGCTAGACCAGCATGATCCCTTACCACATTCTAAGCCTTATACTTCTACCTACAGATAGTTATAGCTATCATCCCTCATCAAAGAAGCTTCCCTTACAGCAAATTGAGACCATCACAGAAAGCTACAACTAGACACAATGTGGAGACAAACATGTGGGAAACTCAGCCCCAGCAAATTCACTTACATCAGGACTTCTTCGTTTATTGCTCAGGAAACATTATGGGAAAGGGGGCAGAAAGAATGTAAGAGCCAGAATCTAGGACACCTGTTGTGTAAGTTTCTCCTAAAAATATCTGCATGAATAAGACCAGAACAATAGCAACATCAACAAACATGATAACATGCAAGGGGGAACTTTTCTGGAATACCACCCCTTGACGAAGAGCTGCACACAACTATTGGCTGCTGAGAGAAGGAGACTTAGTTTCTCCCAACAATGAGGCTCTTTGTTCATATGCAATGCAGAATGGTGAGACCTCAGACCATACACACAAACAATAAAAACAGACTCAGTAGATTCTATTTGTATATGCGTACATATGCATACACATATTTATGTCATGTAACAAATATAATCAAAGGGAAAGAAGCTGTCAACTTGAGAATGTAGGACACTGGGAAGGGTTCCAAGAGGGGCAGCTGGAAGGGACTAGAGGGAGGAAAAGCAAAGTATGTGATGTAAGTCTATTTCGATTAAAACATTTAAAATAAAGATAGTCTCACTTAAAATCATGACAGTTGTTTGAGTATATTCTTAAAGGTTTATTCAAATGTCACTATTGGAAAATGTAGAAGGCCCAGAAGATCAACATATTTGTGAAACGGATAATAGAAGAGGGCATATCAACCCTATAGAACTAAAAAGGACAGTTTGAAACTCACAAAAGAGAGAGAGTAGACCAATGGATCCATGTAGAAATTCCAGAAATGGACACAAACATAAATGACAAGTTGGTTTTAAGAAAACTTCTAAGATGTTTTTAATTAAGTAATTGTTTATCCATACATAAAAGGAGAACTTCAACCTTTCCTTCATGGTATGCATAAGGCTTGCTTCAATATGGATCACATAAGCAAACCTAACCTCAGAAGGCATAACACATTAGGAAGTGTGGGGAAGTGTTTTGTGGTCTCATTAGGCAAAGATTTATTTTAGATAAGACATTAACATCATGAACATAAAATGCAAACATGAGCTGAATTTCTCCATGATGAAAATGCATGAGAAGTGCACAACAGAGACTAGAGCAAGGGGTGCCAGACAGAAGAAGTATGACCATAAATAATGTAGTCTAGGACAAGGTTGGGGACAATGTCATTCAAAATAGACTTAAGAGAGGGGGTTAGCTTACTGATGTTGGAGGAGCCCTGGCCAAGGAAACAGAAATGCTGGATACATTCTGAAACCTAAGCACTTTTGCATAGTTTTTAAAATCTACTCAATAAATCCAATGTGGACAGAGCAGGGTAGGAAATACAGGAGTAAGGGCTGGGAAGATGGCTCAATGAGTTAAAGACTTGATGCATAAACCTGAGGACCTAAGTTCAGATCTCCAGCATTGATGCAAAGCAAAGCAAAAAAGTGGATGTGGTGATGCACACTTAATTAAAATCCCAGTCTAGGCAGGGACAGGTGGGACAGGAAGCCCTTGTGCCTCACTGAGTAATTATGCTAGCAGAAATATCGAGCTCTAATATTCAGTGAGAGACTGTGTCTCAAAAACTAAAGTGGAAACTGAGAAGACACCCATCTCTCACCTCCACTTATACACACACACACACACACACACACACACACACACACACACACACACACAGAGGAGAGGGAGTTCAGTACAACTTTGATTTGTGAAAGGAACTCAGACTGGAGTGGCTAACCAATAAGGTCTTCTGTTCACAGTACTGAGGTCATCCTCAAAGATGATGACCTCCAGGTAAAGGTGTGACTGGGGTGAGCACAGATACGGGTGCTCAGGGCAATGTTGGGGAGGTGAGTTAGAGATGCTGGTGGTTAACTGAAGTGAGCCATGATGGAAGCTTGGGTCAGAAGACTTCCAAAGTAAGTATGGATGTGGTCAGATGGTGGGTATATTTTGAAGCTAATAGCCAACAGCATTTCCAGCTTAACTGGAGGACGGGATGGGTGAAAGATAAAACAGAGGAACAGGAAGAATGAAATTGAATTTTCTGAGACAGAGAAGAGATGTGTGTGAGAGAGAAGGGATCCAGAGCTCTATTTGAGAGGTAACTGTCTGTGATATGTTTAGATTTTCAAGACAGATGTCAAGGAGGCCATTGGATCTATGAGTCTGAAGTTCAGGGCTAAGGTCTATGCTGGAGACATACATTTCCAAGTAGTCAGCGCTTTCTGCTATTCAAAGACATGATTCAGGATGAGATCATCCAGGCAGTAAGTAGAGATGGAGAAAAGATAGGGACCTGAGCCTTCTTAGTCTTACAGCTACAGGGTTATTTCAGTATACCAATGTTGGGCAAACTTTGTTTCCAGTTTTAACTGCTGTCAGTCAAGGGTAGCAAGTATGGTGGGTTCCACCCTCCCCTGTGCATTATATGACAGACTCTCAGCATTTTCTCAATGATCTTTGTGTCCCAGTGTGGCTTTGTCTGCTGCATTTGCTCTGCCATTCATTACATTCTGCAGCCCTTTTCCTTTTTAATGGCTGGCAAGGGCATGAGAATTTTGGCCCTGGGCCCGCATCAAAAAACAAAAAGGTAGGTATCAAATTTTGCACTATAGGCACCTTTACCAAAGTGGTTGAGGAAATGAAGATAAAGCTTAGCATGGGAAATAGAAGTCCTTGGATAGCATGAACCCAGGTAGATCATCCAGTAACTGTAGCCAACAGTTGTAAAGGGAGGTCCTGATGCTAGGATCTTGTTACCTAATTGGTTCTTGATTTGTTAGTAAAGAAAGCCAAGGGCTAATTGCTGTGCAGAAGGGATAGGTGGGATTTCCAGAGCCCAGGAGGAAAAGGAGACACAAGGAAGGAATGAAGCCTTTCTGCCATGCTTTGGAGGAAGAATGCAGCAAACCTGTGAAGTCTCAGGGGAGGCTGGGGCTGTGGCCTCTACTACAGGCAGGTGGCCAAGGATGTTTGGCAGAGGCTAGGTGGGACTAGGTACTGAAGGTTAAGACATGTGGAGAGACTGAGATAATAAATTGATAAGGGCATGCTTTTCCAGGTAGGAGATAGTAACACCCAGCAACTGTGCCTAGAAGGAAAGTTATAAAGTAACAAACTGTGTGTGTGTGTGTGTGTGTGTGTGTGTGTGTGTGTGTGTTTGATTAGAGGATTCAAGAGTCTTGGGCAGGAGTTGGTTTTGGGATCACCTCCCAGAGCAAAGGTGGGTAGAACAAAAGGGAAGCTGGGAGGGGCTGGTAGTGCAGCCGATCTGTAGCTAAAGGCAGTAGCTATAATGCTACACACTACAAACAGTCGCTTCAAGATGTTATGAGAAGACATATTCCTGACCTCAGGAAATGGAAAGCTATGGCCAAGAACAGGTTTCCACAGGGGAAACCAGGTTTCCATCAGAAGTCTGATGCAGCTAGTTCCACCTTGTCTAAAACCCAGGAGATGTCTTTCTCTCCTAACTAGCATGCAATGTGTGACCCTGCTTTGCTGATGGGAACCACTTTCTCAGCTTGCTTTAGACTTTGTCAGTTTCCAACGTGTACTATTTTATATTTCATGTAACCAAATCCATAGATATTTAAGATTTTTCTTCCCTCATTCTTATACTTTAAAATAGTTCTCACTCATTAAAAATAGCCCTCAGTAAGATTACTTCTAATTTTTTTAATTTAAGTTTTTATTGTTTTGAGAAATTCAGACATAAGTACTGTGTTTCCATCATTTACACCCTTCTCCTCGCCTCTTCTTGGCTCCTTCTGTGTGCCCTACCCCTCTCTCTCAAGTTCATCATCTCTTCTTTCCCTACCCCTTACTTACTGAATCCACATAGTATCATACATACAAATATATGATTTGGGCTGACCACTAGGGATTAGATAACTAATTGGGGGCACATCCCAGAGGACAACTGATTCTCTCTGTAGCCATTGAGTGCCTTTGGCTCTTCAGGGGTGAGACCTTGTGAAATGCTTTTCCACCCATCTATGTTGACATTGTCAACTGGAGTTATTATCGTACAGGTCTTGATAGTCAACTGCATTATTGAGATATCATTGGTGCAGCTTCCCTGTCATTTCTAGGAGATACAATTTCACTACTGGTATCATGGTCCTCCAGCTCTAACAGTCTTTCTACTCTCTTTTTCCCGATGGTCCCTGATCCTTAGGTATAGTGATTATGTTGTAGTGTGTTAATTAGCATTGAATGGCCAAGTATTCTCTGTACTTTTACCATGTGTAATGCTCTGAAAAATGCCTTATAAGCTACTCTTGCATCTGAGTGTAATGGTGTTTAGAATACAGCTAGAAACCACACTGGTTTAGGAAAGTAGAAGTAGTAGGTTCTCCTCTATGGTCTATGATTTCTCCATCCTTGGGTTCTTAATTAGGTGTGTAGTGCCAGACCTACATTTCCTCCTATTGAGGAGGCCTTTAAGTCCAATTAGATGACTATTGCCTACTCCCTTCATATAAGTGTTGCGAATGCACACTGGGATATATCTTGATGTTCTGGTCATTGTGGTTCATAGACATCACAGTTGGGTAGTGTTACTTTTCTGCTATGGATGCTTGCATATCACCTTCGAGTATTATGAAAGTTAGTCAATTCCAGATTGAATCCCCAGTCTCATGTCCACAGTGTATGGGAACCTCACCAAGCATCACACCAATAGAATAAGTATTAGTCCATAGGTAGTGTGGGGCTTGATACTCTGTTCATAAAATTTCATTGTTAACCTTGGCATCATTGCTTTTTTTTCTCATTTCATTTTTTATTAGATATTTTCTTCATTTACATTTCAAATGCTATCCCAAAAGTCCCCTATACCCTACCCCTGCCCTGCTCCCCAACCTACTCACTCCCGCTTCCTGGCCCTAGCATACTCCTGTACTGGAGCATATGATCTTCGAAAGACCAAGGGTCTGCATCCTTGCTTTTTAACAGTGACTTTCCCATTGGCTGTTAGAACCAGCCTTGTGTAAATATGATCTTTATTGGCTGAAGTCTTTCCCCCAAATCAGTCTCTTCTACCCCACACATTCTCCTACTCAACTGCTGACACATTAATGATGATTAATATCCTTTCCTTAGCAAAGTGATTGCTGACAAGTTAGCACTGTCACCTCAGAGATGCATTCACAAACACACACACACACACACACACACACACACACACACACACACACATTATCTGAGGGGCTGCTGCTGACTGACCTCATTCTCTCCTAATTCATGCACAGTTCAAAGGGGCTGGAGAGAAAGGGCTTTTGATTTTCTTGATGTCTTTCTCTCTCTGCATTTCTGGCTCCTGGAAGTCCCATTTAGCTTAAGCTGACGAACTCTCAAGGACTCTTTTGAATGGAGTCTGTTTCCTCCCTCTCAGAAAGGCTGTGGTCCGCGGCAGTGTTTGGAATTCTGGGTCTACCCCTATGGCTCAGGGATAGTGTGAAGGCCATAGAAGCCTTGCTCTTTCATGCCTGACTCAGTGTGTCAACCCCCAAAATTTGGTGGATCCATCTAGGTCTTACTGCTCTCGTCTATCAAATGAGAACAAGGAGTCATGCTGCTTAAGACCACTCCCTGATCAAGTGATCTATTATTGCTCATTGATTCAACATGGTCCAGCACATCACACTGCTTTTCAAGGAAGGTGAAGTAAAGTGAGAGGGAATAGTGCCAGAAAAGAAATGGATTAGCCTAAAAATATTGCTGGCACACTGCCAGAGTCTGGTTCTGAAAAAGAATTATGCCCCAATGCCTTAAGCTGTTCACTGTGTGCAATGAATTAGCTTTCTTCCTAGGTATCTAGGTTGACACTGATTAAGTACAGCCTTGGAAAACAGTCACTCAAACCATTTTCTGTGTTCAGTGGTTTATTTAAGGAGTCTCAGTCAGAAGACTGAATAAGGCTTTGATGAAGCTGGATCAGCTGAGACTGTGTGTCAGTATCCATCTATCTGTGTGCACTTGTTTGCATATGTGGCTCTGATAGACCTTGAGATGAGAGGAAAACTGCTTTTGAAAGACTCCAGATCACTCAGATAGTAAATTCTTTCCTGTGTTCTCAAGGGTCATGAGCAGTGGTCTGTGACCTCGTGTCTTCTCCATAGGAAATGCCAACACTGAGCAATTCATGCTCACATTGTAGAGCATATGTTGTGGGCTCTTCAGGTGAAAGAGTACTTGCTGCATTGTCTAAAGACCTGGGACAATGTTTCTTGTTCAATTAAGAAAACTCTGGCTCCAAGTTGTTCTATTGCAGCACATTTCAGAGTCTTTGATATGCTAAATTCATCTTGCTGCTCAGGAAGGGACCTCATCAATGTTTGATACACTGTATCCTCTTGACACCTTTTCCTAGAGGGAGCCTTGCTGGCAATGCACATGGGACAAAGAATGAAAGCTGGGACCCTACAGTCCCATAGGAGCCACTTCCTGAGTCTGAGTTACAGTACTGAATTAATCCTGAAGGCAGATTGCAGAGAATAAAACCACACTATGCTAAAGGAAGCTTCCACACAATTTTGCTTTTGTAGTGAGTGTGCATGTTACCTGACTTTTAAGCTATTTCTTGTTCCATTTGCCAGCTATAACCCGTGTTCTAGGTTGCTTCAGGAAGAAAATATAAAAGATAATGCAAGGGTTTACCTGATATTTTTGGAAGAAACCTTTGACCTTCCCTCCAAAGCAATATAAAGCATGATTTAAGTAGCATATTCAGAAGTTTAATTCAAGTCACATCTCAAGGTTTGAAGTTTTTCCTACAGAGTACCCATTTCAACACTGCTTCCTCTGTGAATGTAACCGGCAATCCAGCCGCAACTGCCTTACCCTAAGCACAATTACAAAACCCTGGAACAACAAAGACAAAATTAATGGAGTGGGTGTGTCTACATAAGTATCTCTGTGAGCAAATCAAAGCAAAGCTTCAAACTTTAAAGGAGCTCTACTAATTGTCAGAACTGGATTTTAATGACTATCTTTGTCCTCTAGCTTTACTTATTTCAAACCCACAACGAATGGGAAGAGTTTACCTCCGTATCGTGAGTATCTACAATTTTAATCACTGTTCTATTTTATTCACAAGTTGTAGTTGCTTGGTGTCTTTACTTGAGCTTCATGCTTGAAATTACTTTAAAACAGATGATCAGATTTGCATAGACCTACAAGTGCAAAGGCCCAAGACACAGGGGTTACATACACAGAAGCAGTAAAACCAAAACTCAGCTCTCTCCAACCTTTCCTAGACCAACTCTGAAGGAGACAAGAGAAGAGAGGCCTTTGATGAACAACTGGGGACCTGACCAAGAGGCCCAGTTTCATTTTCAACAAGTCATCAAATACTGTATGAGTCTATTACATAAACACTGGAATTTCCCAACATCTGATTTCAATAGCAGGAGTGCAGCACAGGTTCACAATGGAGATTTCTCAATAGGCAATGCCGTTTTCCAGGTAATTAAAACTGTTTGTATAGGAGGTAGATTTATCTTCTGAAACCATTTTAGCACGAGTGCCCTCCTGAGTAGTATCAGTTGACACACTGCATAATCTAGAACAGACTAATTGCCGCGTGATTTCTAATTTTTCTGCAGCCATGTAAATGAGCTGCAGTCTGCACAGGTGGAGCCCATTAGAGTGAGTGATTTCCCTCTCATGTTGTTATCTTCATTTGCCGTTGTCTTATCAACTCCGAGTAGGAAATCCGCTGTCATGAAAAGCAGGCGAGGGAACAATGTCTGGCTGGAAAGTCTTGTTTCATTATTTTTTAATTCATATGGCCTTACCTGCTTAATGCAGTTTTCTGATTAGCATGCTAGGCAGCTCATAATGCAGTTTTATTCAAATAAGGAGGCAGGGCTTTAATTTAAACCAAAAAAAAAATCATCTCCATTTCTTATCAGGGAACAAGGATTCATGATTCAATAATACATGAATTTAATAATGCACACTGGTAGAACTCACAGATACGAAATAGCATGGGTTAGTATGCTCTGTAGGTGGCCATCTGAAACTCCCAATCTGGTTTGTCCACATCCCCTCCCTTCGGCTCTGCCATTATTATTATTATTTTTTCTTCAGTAAGGGAGTTATGCCATTTGCCATACTACTCTGATGCTGCCAAGAGCCCAAATCACAGGACGCATCTTCACTTTATGATCGTGTTTAATAGCTGTTAAGCTGCTGGACCTTAGCCTTTGCAAGAATTCCCAAATTGGACTCGAGGGAGATCTGAAAGGATTAGGAGGGAGCGAATGGAGAAAACAACGGAAGGAGCTGATTTCTCTCCCATTAATTGCCTTCTCCACCGAGATATCTGTCTACCGGCTCATTTCAGAATGAGCCAAAAGAGTCTATGGCGGATTTGCAACATGCAGGGCCACAGAATCTTTTTATAACTCTATTGGTGTTTCGTGCTCTCTGAGACCTGAACCTGGCACTCCTGGGATAGTCAGCATTCAGCATTTTTCTTTTATTGTTTGTGGGATTCCTACCTATCAGTTGCATTTTCTTGAGAGGAAAATGTATGAAGAATTTCGAGAGCCTAGATGAGTTTTCTGAGGGCCTTGACCCCCTGGAAAGCCAAGTGAATGCGACATAGAGTGCTTTACGTCATTCTTATATTTGTTTTTCCTCTTATTTAATTTAGATAATTAGATAAAGCTGATCCATTTCATCTTCTTTCATCTAAACATAAAGGGTTACGCTCTTATTTTTATTTTTTAAAAGCGAATTTGGAGGGGCTACAGAGATGGCCCCGCAGTTAAGAACACTTGCTGCTCTTGCGAAGGACTGGAGTTTAATTCTCAGAACCCGTGTTGGGAGATTTTGTTACCGCTTGTAAGCCTAGCTCTAGAACGCCCAAATGCCTCAGGACTGCAGGGGGATGGGGGGATCTGCACTCATGCGCACATACCCATACATGTACATATAGTTTTAAATAATAAAACGAATCATGTAAAAAAGTGAGGGTTTACTTATGTCTATAAGTACAGACGGGTGCTAGTTTTGGGAGCCCACAGGAAACTCACCTAGCTGGATTTCATTAGCTCATGAAACCAATGTGTAATGTGCACAGTAATGACACGTGTTAATTTCCTTCTGCTTCTTTCAACTATGGTTGGACCAAGGTACTCGTACTTTCCCATCGATTGGGCAGCCAGCAGCTGATTTGGCCTTGCCATTTGTAGTATGCCTCCTTCGACCTAGAGAACTGAGTAAATTGGGCAGAGACAGGCCCCACCAAGTAATCCTCACTGTTCTTTAAACATAGTTCCTCTTTCCTTAGAGTTTATTGGTTTGTAAAATTGTGATTGAAAGGAAAGTATTTTATGTTTACTTTTATGTCTGTAATTAATAACTCAAAAGGCTTATATACACATAGAACAACAGGGTAATAATAAGGAACCAGTGAAAGAAAAATGATACCATGACTATACCACTAAAGCATGACATTGATAATTATAACTAAACTTGAAGGACTCTGAAGGTTGAACATATTTCCATGCAAATATTTAATTTTCAAAATATAGGATTTTTTTCTTATGGTATTTGGACCATTTCTGTAGCATGGGCAAGGTAGAGAGGGAAGTATTGGGTGGGCACATAGCTGAGACCAACCTTTTGTTATTGTGACATGCTATCATCTATAAAGTTTGTGAGTAATTAAAACACACACACACACGCACACACCTCATCATGTTTTAAATTTACAATTTTGTATTAGGATGAATCCATAGCTATCATAGGGAATATGTGACCCATGAGCTGTTGGCTGGATGCACAAAAATCAACTCTAATCTCTAATGTCATATTCCATGAGAATATTATAGAATATTATAGAAAACAATTCACCCTTAAAAGAATGTTGATGCTTGCATTACCTCCACCTAAGAAGATTGTATCCTAAGAAATTTTCCTGGGGGTCAAAAATGGGATGTCAGATTCATTAGTCTGCACCCTGCCTTGAGCACTAATACAGATTCCTTAGCTACATGAATGTGCCTTGCGGGTGGTTGCTGAAGTAATAGTGTTTTTCTTTGTATTTAAAGTTAATCCAGCTCTCAGTATCGCTAGCAAATCCTCGTGAAATATGTACAGAGAAGACCAAGCCAGTATTTTGACATTTCTGGCTGGGAACTATGCCATTAACACCTTCAATTAATCTCCATGCAAGGTCATTTGGCAGCCCAGATTCAAGACCATATGTTAAGATGTTATTAGTTTTCCTGTAAAGGGGATGTTTGGCCATTTACAACTAGAAACAGATGCCCACCAATAAGATTAGACGGGAGCAGTTGCCTTAGTTACGGCATCTCACATCTCACCTGTAAGGGAGATGGGGCAGGGAGCTCCCTATCTAATCACTGACCTGGGATTTCACAATTTTAGGTGTTTATGAAGACCATTACTACCAGACATGAAAAACAGAAGAGAGAGGGAAGAATAGAGACTCATAAAGGAAACCAATTTCATTACAAATTCACATCTTAGAAAATTGCCTAATATATTTCCCAGAACATTAGGGAAACAAAAACCAAAACAACAGACTGGGTATTCGACAGAATCGGGTTCTAACGGTCTTCTGTAACATTCTGTATCTAGGTCTGAGGCCATGGAAAATCCAGTTAACTTCTCTGCTCTTCACTTCTTTGTACCTAAAACTTGGAAAGACCGGTTGTGAGATCCGAGGTTTAAAGTGGGGGGAGGGGCATTATCAAATGAGATAATGCATGGAAAATATATCTTGAAAACTAAAACAAACAAAAACAAAACCAAACACCAACCAACCAAACCAAAACCAAACCAAATCAAACCCCACCATTTTTAAGGTGTGCTTTACTTCTGAATAAATATAGTTTCTTGGAAATAGCATCCTTGCCTGGAGCAATCCATTTACAATAGTTAGAACTATCTGCCAAACCCTTTATAATAATCTACTGAGATCAAAGTCTCTTGATTATATATGCATAAGCCATTTGTCAAGAAAAACCACTCCTAGGATTGTTTCTAATGTAGGACCAGGCACTTTCTGATGATTCGAGGGTATAGCATACAGGAGAACTATTCCCAGATAGTGTACCCAGACTCTCCATGAGATGGAAACAGCCTTTCCTTGTCTTCACCTGATGCTCAATTTTACTGAAAGAGCCTGCTGTATTCTCTCAGAGCACGTGGAGACTGGCTCTCAAATGTTAAGTAAGGGTGCATCAGAAAGCACTCAGAGGGACCCCTTCAATTTCTTTTTTTTTTTTTAAGATTTATTTATTTATTATATGTAAGTACACTGTAGCTGTCTTCAGACACTCCAGAAGAGGGCGCCAGATCTCGTTACGGATGGTTGTGAGCCACCATGTGGTTGCTGGGATTTGAACTCGGGACCTTCGGAAGAGCAGTCGGGTGCTCTTACCCACTGAGCCATCTCACCAGCCCCCCCTTCAATTTCTTACATCTGTGTCTGGTAGGTCTGGAGAGGGATGCAAAATCCTAATTCCTAGCAACTTCTCAAGAAGACAGGTTTTATCATTCAGGAGACCGCGCTTGTAGAGCAGTGATTCTCAGACTTCCATTCTATACAGTTCCTCATGTTGTGGTGAGAGCCCAATCATAAAGTTATTTCATTGCTACTTCATAACTAATTTTGCTAGTTATGAATTGTAATGTAAAGATCTTAAATTCAGAATATCTAATACGTGACCCTCGTGAAAGAAACTTTTGACTCTCAGGCAGGTCACAACCTGTGGGTTGAGAACTGCTGTTGTAGACAATTATTTTGAAAAACATTGGAAGAGACCAAAAGTTCCTACCACATCTTAATGATAAATATTTGAAGATTAAAAAGGATAATCAACACTACATATTGGATGCAAATATCATATTATTGTGATGGACCATAGGGGAGCTTTACAAGTATTATGTTTCAATTCAAACAAACAAACAAACAAGCAAACAATAAGCTAGACCTTCTTGTGATCCTCTCCTCCTCAGTGAGAATGAGGCTGACTGGGCAGCAGTGATTTTCAAGAGTTTCTGATTCCAAAGTCAGAGTTATCTCAGGGTTTGCCCCGCTCCCCATCTCCACGAGGCTGAACAGAACTTCACTTATACAAATTGTGTTGACTGCTCTCATGCCCAGCACTTCATTTCCTAAATCTTGCTCTGAGCCTACCCCAAATAAATGAAAACAAGCTGTTAGACAGGATTTGTAAGGTTGTCTTCCGGCTCTACTACTGTACAAATGCCTGTTGCTCGGTGCCCCCCACTCCAAAGCCTTGAATCTCTTGCCATTCTGGAATTAAATGCTATAGACATGCCCAAACCTACAAATCTACCCCAGTTAAGAGCAACTCGAGAGTACAAAAAGGTTTCTGAATCCTGGTGACCCCATTCTTAATGTTGTGTGTCATTTCAACAACTTGAATATGACCAAGACCTGACTGAACGGGTACAACTCCTATCCAGGCATCAGGAAAGGGGTGTGCTTTTAAGATCAGAGTAGACTAAGTCAGCCTTTCTCCTGGCACTTTGAAGTTATTTAAGCAGTTATTGCTTTGGAGTCTCCTCATGATACACTTCAGCAAGAATAAAAATGGCTCCTTTGGAATCATCGGTCCCACACACTCAAAGGAAGTAACAGAGTGTGTGGAAGGAGGCAAGCCTGAAGAGAACGTGGGTAGAGGACAAGCAGATGGACTTCAGGTGTCCCCTGCAACACCTACAGCTAGGCATCTGCAGCCTTCATGGCCCTTCTCAAAGAGAATTGCTACAGTGTGAATATTGGGCCCATTTTGAATAACCACCAGTGTGCCTGTTATTGGTATCATTCTTGATGCTTAGAACTCTGCATACCCAAGGTGTCCTTTTGTTAAGATGTTTCCTCACCTATTATCTATAAGGCATCCACAATACCCAGTGGAGATTTCTTCCCCAGAAGAGGAGGCTGAGGTTCATAGTAAGGAAATATTCCTCCTTCGGTGACTCACTTGCAAATGTACAATTCGCACCAGGGTGACTCTGGTCATGAGGGTCAGCTTAGAGAAGTGACTAGGAGCCTGCAAACTGCTTTCCAGTCCTTCCCTGGCATCCTTCTCTCCTGCTGCCTGGGTTCCTCATATGGAGACTGATGGTCATAAAATGAAATTCCTTCCACTTCTCAGATCTCTGGCATAATTTTGAGACTTGAGCTCCAGTGTCCTCTGACTCTGCTGCACTGTGGCAGTCTTCCCCAGGTGGGTCTGGCTGGACCTGGTCTGCTGCTGAGCAAAGATGCAGTTTCTCAGAATCACTGGCACTTGGGAGCCGGAATCAATTAACTTCTAGGGTAAGAAAATAGATCACAGATTGCCCAGGCAGGAATTGCTTCTACAGCAGCTAAGACAAGGTGCCCCGAGAGTGAACTGTTGAGGGCTTGGGCCAGAAGGCTGCAGGGTTTGGGGAGTAGAAGATACCCCTAAGAACCAAGGCTGGGATGGTTAGGGGCAGGCCAGGATGAAGAATGCAGAAAGGTATCCATTTGATTGTGGAGATGATTCTTTGATGGCTTTGAAAAAATATAAGAAGGCGTCCCTACCTA